>NC_074696.1:13332276-13357276 GCF_029448725.1 Salvelinus fontinalis
AAACTGTAAGTAAAAAAAAAAGACAATCTCTGTCTCTCTGTCTTTGCCTTGCTTCTCCTTCATTTTGGAAGAAATTCAGTTGTTCATAACTGTTCAACTATTGTCTTTCTCTCTGTTTGAGTCAACTACTCACCACATTTATGCACTGCTGTGCTAGCTATATGTAGCTTATGCTTTCAGTACTAGATTCATTCTCTGATCCTTTGATTGGGTGGACAACATGTCAGTTCATGCTGCAACAGCTCTGATAGGTTGGAGGACGTCCTCCGGAAGTTGTCATAATTACTGTGTAAGTCTATGGAAGGGGGAGAGAACCATGAGCCTCCTAGGTTTTGTATTGAGGTCAGTGTACCCAGAGGAGGACAGAAACTAGCTGTCCTATGGCTACACCACGGTTCTACCCTACAGATTGCTGTTGAGGTTACTGTAGACCTGCATTGCTAAACAGTGTGTTTTAATAAATTATCTGGTGACGTGATTATATTGAGTATAGTTTTATTTAAAAAAGATAACCTTTTAAATGTTTAAAAACATTTTTTTAAATGAAATTCACTGAGGAGGATGAACCTCTTCCATATGGACCTTGCCCAGCGTGTGGGAGCCAGGCCTCAGAGAGGGAGAATACTTTTCATTCTGTGAGGGAAGATGAAATTCACGGAGAGAGAGAGAGATAGGTGGGGAGAGGGAGTGAGAAATGGAGAGAGAGAGAGAGAGAAAGGGAGGGCCAAATAGAGAGGGGGAGAGCGATGGGGGATAGAGAGAGAGAGAGAGAGAGAGAGGAATTGGCGAGGGCACTAGAACAGTCTGCAGCACCTGGCCTAACCCTACTGTTTGCTGATGATCTGGTGCTTCTGTGCCCAACCAAGGAGGGCCTACAGCAGCACCTAGATCTTCTGCACAGATTCTGCCAGACCTGGGCCCTCACTGTAAATCTCAGTAAGACAAAAATAATGGTGTTCCAAAAAAAGTCCAGTTGCCAGGACCACAAATACAAATTCCATCTAGACACCGTTGTCTTAGAGCACACAAAAAACTATACATACCTCGGCCTAAACATCAACGCCACAGTAACTTCCACCAAGTTGTGAACAAGCTGAGAGACAAGGCAAAAAGGGACTGTTATGCCATCAAAAGGAACATAAAATTGACATACCAATTACGATCTGGCCAAAAATGCTTGAATCCGTTATAGAACACATTGCTGTTTATGGTTTTGAGGTCTGGGGTCCGTTCACCAACCAAGAATTCACAAAATGAGACAAACACAAAAAAGAGCCATTCAATTCTACAACCACCTAAAAGGAAGTGATTCCCAAACCTTCCATAACAAAGCCATCATCTTCAGAGAAATGAACCTGGAGAAGAGTCCCCTAAGCAAGCTGGTCCTGAGGCTCTGTTCACAAACACAAACAGACCCCACAGAGCCCCAGGACAGCAACACAATTAGACCCAAACAAATGATGAGAAAACAAAAAGCTAATTACTTGACACATTGGAAAGAATTTACAAAAAGACTGAGCAAACTAGAATGCTATTTGGCCCTAAACAGAGAGTACACAGTGGCAGAATAACTGACCACTGTGACTGACCCAAAATTAAGGAACGCTTTGACTATGTACAGACTCAGTGAGCATAGCCTTGCTAACGAGAAAGGCTGTCGTAGGCAGACCTGGCTCTGAGGAGAAGACAGGCTATGTGCACACTGCCCACAAAATGAGTTGGAATCTGAGCTGCACTTCCTAACCTCCTGCCCAATGTATGACCATATTAGAGACACATATTTCCCTCAGATTACACAGACCAACAAAGAATTTGAAAACAAACCCAATTTTGATAAACTCCCATATCTACTGGGTGAAATACCACAGTGTGCCATCACAGCAGCAAGATGTGTGACCTGTTGCCACCAGAAAAGGTCAACCAGTGAAGAACAAACACCATTGTAAATTAAACGTACATTTATTTTCTCTTTTGTACTTGAACGTCTTTACAATGCTGTATAAAGACATATTCTGGAGAGAGAGGAGTTTGTGACCAGAGGGTGGATGGGAAGCTTCCTATCATTCCTGTCCCTACTGTACTAATTTATTACATAGAATAATTATGCCAGGTATAGGTTGCTCTGTGAATTATGCCAGGTATAGGTTGCTCTGTGATTTACGCCAGGTATAGGTTGCTCTGTGAATTATGCCAGGTATAGGTTGCTCTGTGATTTACGCCAGGTATAGGTTGCTCTGTGAATTATGCCAGGTGTAGGTTGCTCTGTGAATTATGCCAGGTGTAGGTTGCTCTGTGAATTATGCCAGGTATAGGTTGCTCTGTGAATTATGCCAGGTATAGGTTGCTCTGTGAATTATTCCAGGTATAGGTTGCTCTGTGAATTATGCCAGGTGTAGGTTGCTCTGTGAATTATGCCAGGTGTAGGTTGCTCTGTGAATTATGCCAGGTATAGGTTGCTCTGTGAATTATGCCAGGTATAGGTTGCTCTGTGAATTATGCCAGGTATAGGCTGCTCTGTGAATTATGCCAGGTATAGGTTGCTCTGTGAATTATGCCAGGTATAGGCTGCTCTGTGAATTATGCCAGGTATAGGCTGCTCTGTGAATTATGCCAGGTGTAGGTTGCTCTGTGAATTATGCCAGGTATAGGCTGCTCTGTGAATTATGCCAGGTATAGGCTGCTCTGTGAATTATGCCAGGTATAGGTTGCTCTGTGAATTATGCCAGGTATAGGTTGCTCTGTGAATTATGCCAGGTATAGGTTGCTCTGTGAATTATGCCAGGTATAGGCTGCTCTGTGAATTATGCCAGGTATAGGTTGCTCTGTGAATTATGCCAGGTATAGGCTGCTCTGTGAATTATGCCAGGTATAGGCTGCTCTGTGAATTATGCCAGGTGTAGGTTGCTCTGTGAATTATGCCAGGTATAGGCTGCTCTGTGAATTATGCCAGGTATAGGCTGCTCTGTGAATTATGCCAGGTATAGGTTGCTCTGTGAATTATGCCAGGTATAGGCTGCTCTGTGAATTATGCCAGGTATAGGCTGCTCTGTGAATTATGCCAGGTATAGGCTGCTCTGTGAATTATGCCAGGTATAGGTTGCTCTGTGAATTATGCCAGGTATAGGCTGCTCTGTGAATTATGCCAGGTATAGGCTGCTCTGTGAATTATTCCAGGTATAGGTTGCTCTGTGAATTATGCCAGGTATAGGCTGCTCAGGTCAGTTAAGAACAAATTCGTATTTACAATGCCGGCCTACACCAGACGTCGCTGGGCAAATTGTGCGCCGCCCTATGGGACTCCCAATCACAGCCAGTTGTGATACAGCCTGGATTCAAACCAGGGTGTCTGTAGTGACGCCTCTAGCACTGAGATGCAGGGCCTTAGACCGCTGCGCCACTCAGGAGCCCTCGAGCTAAGGTAATCTCACCCATTTACCCACTTCAAAACCACTCCAGTCTACAGTAGCTCATACTGTGAGCAGAAAGCAGAACAACTAGCATAGAAATAGAAAGATATGACAGGTGACAGGAGATAGTATGCTGAATATGCATCTGTATTGAAAATGTGCAATCTTTCACTGATTATCTGTCCAAATAAGGACATCATATTTTTTTTATTTTTTTTATTTCACCTTTATTTAACCAGGTAGGCAAGTTGAGAACAAGTTCTCATTTACAATTGCGACCTGGCCAAGATAAAGCAAAGCAGTTCGACACATAAAACAACACAGTCAATAATACAGTAGAAAAATAAGTCTATATACAATGTGAGCAAATGAGGTGAGATAAGGGAGGTAAAGGCAAAAAAAGGCCATGGTGGTGAAGTAAATACAATATAGCAAGTAAAACACTGGAATGGTTGATTTGCAGTGGAAGAATGTGCAAAGTACAGATAGAAATAATGGGGTGCAAAGGAGCAAAATAAATAAATACAGTAGGGGGAGAGGTAGTTGTTTGGGCTAAATTATAGATGGGCTATGTACAGGTGCAGTAGTCTGTGAGCTGCTCTGATAGCTGGTGCTTAAAGCTAGTGAGGGAGATAAGTGTTTCCAGTTTCAGAGATTTTTGTGGTTCGTTCCAGTCATTGGCAGCAGAGAACTGGAAGGAGAGGCGACCAAAGGAAGAATTGGTTTTGGGGGTGACCAGAGAGATATACCTGCTGGAGCACGTGCTGCTATGGTGACCAGCAAGCTGAGATAAGGGGGGACTTTACCTAGCAGGTTCTTGTAGATGACCTGGAGCCAGTGGGTTTGGCGACGAGTATGAAGCGAGGGCCAGGCAACGAGAGCATACAGGTCGCAGTGGTGGGTAGTATATAGGGATTTGGTGACGAAACGGATGGCACTGTGATAGACTGCATCCAATTTATTGAGTAGGGTATTGGAGGCTATTTTGTAAATGACATCGCCGAAGTCGAGGATCGGTAGGATAGTCAGTTTTACGAGGGTATGTTTGGCAGCATGAGTGAAGGATGCTTTGTTGCGAAATAGCAAGCCAATTCTAGATTTAATTTTGGATTGGAGATGCTTAATGTGAGTCTGGAAGGAGTGTTTACAGTCTAACCAGACACCTAGGCATTTGTACTTGTCCACATATTCTAAGTCAGAACCGTCCAGAGTAGTGATGTTGGATGGGCGGGCAGGTGCGGGCAGCGATCGGTTGAAGAGCATGCATTTAGTTTTACTTGTATATATATATATATATATATCCCTGTCAAATGCTTTATATCTGGACATCACTGTCTCAAATCAAATCCAATTTTATTGGTCACATACACAGGTTTAGCAAATATTATTGTGGGTGTAGCGAAATGCTTGTTTTTCTAGCTCTGACAGTGCAGTAATATCTAACAAATATCTATCAAATGCTGCTTTCTAGGGCTGCAGTTATTGTTTGTGTTGTGTACAAGTCAAGTTTGGACAAACGGTACTAGTGTAGTTGGGAGTGTACCTTTCAGGCCCTCGAGGGCAACTGAACTTACACTGGATCTGGTGACACCAAGCCTCATACACTATAGTAAACATACAAATACAAACAAGTAAACAAACACAAACCAGAGTGACAGACAGTCAGACAATAAGACAGTCAGACAATAAGACAGTCAGACGGACTCAGACAGTCAGACAGACAATCAGACAGTCAGATAGACAGTCAGACAGACTCAGACAGACTCAGACAGGCAGACAGACACGCAGACATAAAGCTATAAATGTTGGTATCCTGAACTCAACAGACATAAAACTAAGAATCCAGAAACAGAAACCTCACATTGAACGTCTCATGTCTGGTAGTGTAGTGTGGTGTAGTGTAGTGTAGTGTGGTGTAGTGTAGTGTAGTGTGGTGTGGTGTAGTGTAGTGTAGTGTAGTGTAGTGTAGTGTGGTGTGGTGTAGTGTGGTGTAGTGTAGTGTAGTGTGGTGTAGTGTGGTGTAGTGTAGTGTGGTGTAGTGTAGTGTAGTGTAGTGTAGTGTAGTGTAGTGTAGTGTGGTGTAGTGTAGTGTGGTGTAGTGTGGTGTGGTGTAGTGTAGTGTAGTGTAGTGTAGTGTGGTGTAGTGTAGTGTAGTGTAGTGTAGTGTGGTGTGGTGTAGTGTGGTGTGGTGTAGTGTAGTGTGGTGTGGTGTAGTGTAGTGTGGTGTGGTGTGGTGTGGTGTAGTGTAGTGTGGTGTAGTGTAGTGTGGTGTGGTGTGGTGTGGTGTGGTGTGGTGTGGTGTAGTGTTAGTGTGGTGTAGTGTAGTGTAGTGTGGTGTGGTGTGGTGTGGTGTGGTGTGGTGTGGTGTGGTGTGGTGTAGTGTAGTGTAGTGTGGTGTGGTGTGGTGTGGTGTGGTGTGGTGTGGTGTGGTGTGGTGTGGTGTGGTGTAGTGTGGTGTGGTGTGGTGTGGTGTAGTGTAGTGTAGTTTGGTGTGGTGTGGTGTGGTGTGGTGTGGTGTGGTGTGGTGTGGTGTGGTGTGGTGTGGTGCGGTGCGGTGCGGTGCGGTGCGGTGCGGTGCGGTGTAGTTTGGTGTGGTGTGGTGTGGTGTGGTGTGGTGTGGTGTGGTGTGGTGTGGTGTGGTGTGGTGTGGTGTGGTGTGGTGTGGTGTAGTGTAGTGTGGTGTGGTGTGGTGTGGTGTGGTGCGGTGTAGTTTGGTGTGGTGTGGTGTGGTGTGGTGTGGTGTGGTGTGGTGTGGTGTAGTGTAGTGTGGTGTGGTGTGGTGTGGTGCGGTGCGGTGCGGTGCGGTGCGGTGCGGTGCGGTGCGGTGCGGTGTGTGGTGTGGTGTGGTGTGGTGTGGTGTAGTGTAGTGTAGTGTGGTGTGGTGCGGTGTAGTTTGGTGTGGTGTGGTGTGGTGTGGTGTGGTGTGGTGTGGTGTGGTGTAGTGTAGTGTGGTGTGGTGTGGTGTGGTGCGGTGCGGTGCGGTGCGGTGCGGTGCGGTGCGGTGCGGTGCGGTGCGGTGCGGTGCGGTGCGGTGTTGCCTTGAGGCTGTGAGATGACTCAACCTGTTAAACTAAGCTAAACATGCTAAAGATTTCCTAGAAGAATACAAAATACATTTAAAAAAAGTAAAATAGTTTGTAATGCAGGTAAACAACTGTGGTTGCCATGCCAATGGGCAAGGGGTCTATAAATAGAGTGGCCTGTGTTTGTTTAGTGGATGCAGCCTATCTGCCAGCCTGCCCAGCCTCTCTCCCCCTCTCTCTCTCTCTCTCTCTCTCTCTCTCTCTCTCTCTCTCTCTCTCTCTCTCTCTCTCTCTCTCTCTCTCTCTCTCTCTCTCTCTCTCTCTCTCTCTCTCTCTCTCTCTCTCTCTCTCGGGAGATCTGAGGGTTCAGTAACATTACTGTTTACCATGGTGATTAACCACTCATTCCTCCCTACAATGTCCACCCCAGAGGAATGTAGCTGGAAAACCCCTGTACTAACCCCCCTGTCCCTCCCACTCAACCCCTAAGGAGAGGTTAGAGGTCAGGGGTCATCACGCAGGCTGGGCTGTCTGGGAAACTCCCTAAATAACACCGACAATGTACACACAGTACTTAGAATGTTTGGATAGAAGGAGTAGCAGACCAGCAGTAGTCTTTGTTTGGCCTACTGGAAGAGTTGTGTCTGGTTGTCTTTGGAAAATATACAACTGTTAGTAGGGCTGTTGCGGTGACCATATTACCGCCACACCGGCAGTCAAATTCCACGTGACCGTTGAGTCACGGTAATCTCCTCTTATGCACTCTGGACATGTGTTGGTAAGGACCGTTTGGTCTCTAATGGACTGGTCTTCAAGGCTCTACTGTCCCTCTATCAGGTCCTAATGCCCTGGTACTCAGGGCTCTACTGTCACTCTATCAGGTCTTAATGCCCTGGTACTCAGGGCTCTATTGTCCCTCTATCAGATCCTAATGCCCTGGTACTCAGGGCTCTATTGTCCCTCCATCAGGTCCTAATGGACTGGTACTCAGGGCTCTATTGTCCCTCCATCAGGCCCTAATGCCCTGGTACTCAGGGCTCTATTGTCCCTCTATCAGGTCCTAATGCCCTGGTACTCAGGGCTCTATTGTCCCTCCATCAGGTCCTAATGCCCTGGTACTCAGGGCTCTATTGTCCCTCCATCAGGTACTAATGGCCTGGTACTCAGGGCTCTATTGTCCCTCCATCAGGTCCTAATGCCCTGGTACTCAGGGCTCTACTGTCCCTCCATCAGGTCCTAATGGCCTGGTACTCAGGGCTCTATTGTCCCTCCATCAGGTCCTAATGGACTGGTACTCAGGGCTCTATTGTCCCTCCATCAGGTCCTAATGGCCTGGTACTCAGGGCTCTACTGTCCCTCCATCAGGTCCTAATGGCCTGGTCTTCATGGCTCTACTGTCCCTCCATCAGGTCCTAATGGCCTGGTCCTCAGGGCTCTATTGTCCCTCCATCAGGTCCTAATGGACTGGTACTCAGGGCTCTATTGTCCCTCCATCAGGTCCTAATGCCCTGGTACTCAGGGCTCTACTGTCCCTCCATCAGGTCCTAATGGCCTGGTACTCAGGGCTCTATTGTCCCTCCATCAGGTCCTAATGGACTGGTACTCAGGGCTCTATTGTCCCTCCTCAGGTCCTAATGGCCTGGTACTCAGGGCTCTACTGTCCCTCCATCAGGTCCTAATGGCCTGGTCTTCATGGCTTTACTGTCCCTCCATCAGGTCCTAATGGCCTGGTCCTCAGGGCTCTATTGTCCCTCCATCAGGTCCTAATGGCCCGGTCTTCAGGGCTCTATTGTCCCTCCATCAGGTCCTAATGGCCTGGTACTCAGGGCTCTATTGTCCCTCCATCAGGTCCTAATGGTCTGGTACTCAGGGCTCTATTGTCCCTCCATCAGGTCCTAATGGCCTGGTACTCAGGGCTCTATTATCCCTCCATCAGGTCCTAATGGACTGGTACTCAGGGCTCTATTGTCCCTCCATCAGGTCCTAATGGCCTGGTACTCAGGGCTCTATTGTCCCTCCATCAGGTCCTAATGGCCTGGTACTCAGGGCTCTATTGTCCCTCTAGCCACTCTGACACTCAAATCAAACACTTATCATGCTTTTAAAACTCACCTCACTGGGATGATCAATTTGAAGAAAGTAGTTCACCAACAGGTTGAAACTGAGTGGAAAACATGGTCATTGCATGTTGTTTCAAAGCCTAACAACAATGAAATGGACAGTGCTTTCTAAGGTGATGATTCATTCAAAACACCCATATGCAAGTTAGAGCTGATGCATACACATAGGCCTATATATGAGCCCAAGACCAAAAACCGGAATTAAAATAATGATTGTGTCATTATACAATATGTAGCCTAATAGCCTAACACAAATTACGCACAGCAGAAAACCCTTTTTTTTTTTTAAATAGATTTAAGATGTCTTTGGTACGCAATTGGTCTAGTGTCAACAAATTCTAGTAATTTTTTACTTCATCTTTATTTAACCAGGTAGGCCAGTTGAGAACACGTTCTCATTTACAACTGCGACCTGGCCAAGATAAAGCAAAGCAGTGCGACAAAAACAACAACACAGAGTTACACATAAACAAATGTACAGTCAATAGCACATTAGAAACATCTATATACCATGTGTGCAAATGTAGAAGATGAGAGAGGTAAGGCAATAAATAGACCATAGTGACTAAATAATTACAATTTAGCATTAAACACTGGAGTGATAGATGTGCAGATGAGGATGTGCAAGTAGAGATACTGGGGTTCAAAAGAGCAAAAAAAATAACAAGATGGGGATGAGGTAGTTGTGTGGGCTATTTACAGATGGGCTGTGTACAGGTGCAGTGATTGGTAAGCTGCTCTGACAGCTGATGCTTAAAGTTAGTGAGGGAGATATACTGTAAATCTCCAGCTTCAGTGATTTTTGCAATTCGTTCCAGTCATTAACAGCGGAGAACTGGAAGGAAAGGCGGCCAAAGGAGGTGTTGGCTTTGGGGATGACCATTGAAATATACCTGCTGGAGCCCGTGCTATGGGTGGGTGTTGCTATGTTGACCAGTGAGCTGAGATAAGGCGGGGCTTTACCTAGCAAAGACTTATAGATGACCTGGAGCCAGTGGGTTTGGCGACGAATATGTAGCAAGGGCCAGCCAACGAGAGCATACAGGTTGCAGTGGTGGGTAGTATATGGGGCTTTGTTGACAAAATGGATGGCACTGTGATAGACTACATCCAATTTGCTGAGTAGAGTGTTCGAGGCTATTTTGTAAATGACATTGCCGAAGTCAAGCATCGGTACGATAGTCAGTTTTACGAGGGTATGTTTGGCAGCATGAGTGAAGGAGGCTTTGTTGGGAAATAGGAAGCCGATTCTAGATTTCATTTTGGATTTGAGATGCTTAATGTGAGTCTGGAAGGAGAGTTTACAGTCTAACCAAACACCTAGGTATTTGTAGTTGTCCACATATTCTAAGTCAGAACCGTCCATAGTAGTGATGCTAGTCGGGCGGGCGGGTGCGGGCAGCGATCGGTTGAAGAGCATGCATTTAGTTTTACTAGCATTTACGAGCAGTTGGAGGCCACAGAAGAAATGTTGTATGGCATTGAAGCTCGTTTGGAGGTTTGTTAACCTCTCTGGGACAGGTGGGACGCAAACGTCTCACCGGCCAATAGCCAGGGAAAATACAGCGCGCCATATTCAAATAACATGATATAAAAATCAAACTTTCATTAAATCACACATGTAAGATACCAAATTAAAGCTACACTCGTTGTGAATCCAGCCAACATGTCAGATTTTAAAAAGGCTTTTCGGCGAAAGCATAAGATGCTATTATCTGATGACAGCACAGCAGTAAACAAACAGAGTAGCATATTTCAACACTGCAAGCACGACACAAAACGCAGAAATAAAATATAAATCATGCCTTACCTTTGACGAAATTCTTAGATTCTTAAGTACATAAGTTCTGTTATTCTCACAGATATGATTCAAACAGTTTTAGAAACTTCAGAGTGTTTTCTATCCAAATATACTAATAATAATATAGTATATTTGGATAATACTAATTCTAAATATACCTATTCTGGCGCTGAGTAGCAGGCAGTTGAATTTTTGCATGCTATTTTTCCGAAAGTGAAAATGCTGCCCCCTGCCCACAAGAAGTTAACACAGTGTCCAAAGAAGGGCCAGATGTATACAGAATGGTGTCGTCTGCGTGGAGGTGGATCAGAGAACTACCAGCAGCAAGAGCGACATCATTGATATATACAGAGAAAAGAGTCGGCCCGAGAATTGAACCCTGTGGCACCCCCATAGAGACTGCCAGTGGTCCGGACAACTGCCGCTCCGATTTGACACACTGAACTCTATCTGAGAAGTAGTTGGTGAACCAGGCGAGGCAGTCATTTGAGAAACCAAGGCTATTGAGTCTGCCGATAAGAATGCAGTGATTGACAGAGTCGAAAGCCTTGGCCAGGTCGATGAAGATGGCTGTGCTGTCTTCAGTACTGTGTTTTATCGATGGTGGTTATGATATCGTTTAGGACCTTGAGCATGGCTGAGGTGCACCCATGAGATGCTCGGAAACCAGATTGCATAGTGGAGAAGGTACGGTGGGATTCGAAATGGTCGGTGATCTGTTTGTTAACTTGGCCTTCGAAGACTTTAGAAAGGCAGGGCAGGATGGATATAGGTCTGCAACAGTTTGGGTCTGGAGTGTCTCCCCCTTTGAAGAGGGGGATGACCGTGGCAGCTTTCCAATCTTTAGGGATACGAAAGAGAGTTGAACAGGCTAGTAATAGGGGTTGCAACAATTGCAGTGGATACTTTTAGAAAGAGAGGGTCCAGATTGTCTAGCCCAGCTCAGATTTGTAGGGGTCGAGATTGTTCAGCTCTTTCAGAACATCAGCTATCTGGATTTGGGTGAAGGAGAAGCGGGGGGGGGGGGGGGGGGGGGGGGGGCTTGGGCAAGTTGCTGCGGGGGGTGCAGAGCAGTTGGCCGGGGTAGGGGTAGCCAGGTGGAAAGCATGGCCAGCCGTATAAAAATGCTTATTGAAATTCTTGATTATCATAGGTTTATCAGTGGTGACAGTGTTTCTTAGCCTCATTGCAGTGGGCAGCTGGGAGGAGGTGCTCTTATTCTCCATGGACTTTACAGCGTCCCAAAACTTTTTGGAATTAGTGCTACAGAATGCAAATTTCTCTTTGAAAAAGCTAGCCTTTGCTTTCCTAACTGACTGTGTATATTGGTTCCTGACTTCCCTGAAAAGTTGCATATCGTGAGATATATTCGATGCTAATACAGTACACCACAATATGTTTTTGTGCTGGTCAAGGGCAGTCAAGTCTGGAGTGAACCAAGGGGCTATATCTGTTCTTAGTTTAAAAAAAATTGGAGTGGCGCATGCTTATTTAAGATTGTGAGGAAAGCACTTTTAAAGAACAACCAGGCATCCTTTACTGACGAGATGAGGTCAATATCCTTCCAGTATACCCGAGCAATTGTCAATTGGAGAGGCCTGCTCGCTGAAGTGTTTTAGGGAGTGTTTGACAGTGATGAGGGGTGGTGGTTTGACCGCGGACCCAATGCGGACGCAGGCAATGAGGCAGTGATCGCTGAGAACCTGGTTGAAGACAGCAGAGGTGTATTTAGAGGGCAAGTTGGTCAGGATGATATCTATGAGGGTGCCCATGTTTTCGGATTTAGGGTTGTACCTTGTAGGTTCCTTGATCATTTGTGTGAGATTGAGGGTATCTACCTTAGATTGTACGATGGCCGGGGTGTATATCCCAGTTTAGGTCACCTAACAGTACGAACTCTGAAGATAGATGGGGGGGCAATCAATTCACATATGGTGTCCAGGGCACAGCTGGGGGCTGAGGGGGGTCTATAACAAGCGGCAACAGTGAGAGATTTATTTCTGGAAAGGTGGATTTTTGAAAGTAGAAGCTCAAACTGTTTGCGCACAGACTTGGATAGTATGACAGAACTCTGCAGGCTATCTCTGCTGTAGATTACAACTCCGCACCCTTTGGTAGTTCTATCTTGACGGAAAAAGTTGGGTTTGGAAATTTCAGAATATTTGGTGGCCTTCCAAAGCCAGGATTCAGACACGGCTAGGACATCAGGGTTGGCAGAGTTTGCTAAAGCAGTGAATAAAACAAACTTGTGGATGAGGCTTCTGATGTTAACATGCATGAAACCAAGGCTTTTACGGTGACAGAAGTCAACAAATGAGAGCGCCTGACAAATAGGTGTAGTACTGGGGGCCACAGGGCCTGGGTTAACCGCTACATTACCAGAGGAACAGAGAAGGAGTAGGATAAGGGTACGGTTAAAGGCTTTAAGAACCGGTCGTCTAGTGCGTTTTGAACAGAGAAGAAAAGGAGCAGATTTCTGGGCGTGGTAGCATAGATTCAGGGCATAATGTACAGACAGGGGTATGGTACGGTGCAAGTACATTGGGGGTAAACCTAGGCATTGAGTGACGATGAGAGAGGTTGCATCTCTGGAGGCACCAGTTAAGCCAGGTGAGGTCTCTGCATGTGTGGGGGGTGTGAGGGACAAAAGAGCTATCTAAGGTATGTTGAGCCGGGGCTCTACAGGGGGGCTCTACAGTGGAATAAAACAATAAGAACTAACCGAAACAGCAGTAGACACGGCATATTGACATTAGAGAGAGGCATAAAGCAATCACAGGTGTTGATCAGGAGAGATAAGACAACAACGGGTAAATGGTGATGAATGGGCTGAGAGGGTCAGTTAGGTACACACAGGACCTGAGTTGGAGGCTGGGGCCGACAGATTATCAAATTGAGGTACTGTGTTAGTGAACAGTCCAGCAGGCATCAGCTGTGTAGCCGAGTGATCATAGGGTCCAATGAGCAGCAATAGGTGAGTCAAGGAGCCGTTCAGTAGTCGCTACTACGCGGGAGACACGGCGTTCAGAAAGCTAGCGGGCTAGCAGATGGGTCTTCGGCGACATCGCAACAGAAAAGCCTGTTGAAACCACATCGGATGATTACGTCAGCAGACCAGTTGTGATGGATCGGCGGGGCTCCGTGTCGACAATAAAGGGTCCAGGCCAATTGGCAAAAGAGGTATTGTAGCCCAAGAATTAGCTGGTATACTTCGGCGGCTAGCCGGGAGATGGGCCTAGCTCCAGGCTAGCTCAAGGCTAACTGGTGCTTGCTTCGGGACAGAGGCATTAGCCAACAATAGCCACTCGGTTGCAGCTAGCTAGCTGCGATGATCCGGTGTAATGGTCCAGAGCTTGTGGAAGGAATCCGGTGATGTTGTAGAGAAAAGCAGTCCGATATGCTCTGGGTTGATATCGCGCTGTGCAGACTGGCAGGTATTGTCCGAGCTAAAGCTGGCTGGTGTCCGGGCTAAAGGTGAAGACCGCTAGCAGTGGCAAACAATGACTAATAGCTAGTAGCTAGTTAGCTGGCTAGCTTCTGATGGAGGTTCCAGTTATAAGGTATAAAAATAGCAGATCCGTACCACATTGGGTGAGGCGGGTTGCATGAAGGAATATTTAGTTCATAGATGCAAAGTGAGATTAAAATATATACGAAAAAACAAACAAAAACCAGACTATTTACACGGGACAAAACAAACACACGTCTGACTGCTACGCCATCTTGGATCTTCTTTTTTTAATTACCTTTGAGTGTGGACTCTGTTATTATGCAAACTGGATGGACTGGTTACTTTAATGCCACGCTCCAAACTCTCTATCCATGAGTCTGGGAGAGAATGTATTGCCCTAGGTGAGGCTGTTGGTTCATTGATTTTGCTGGGCGGCTTACAGAGTTAGCCTACAATTATAGTGGATTTGAATTTGATTTTGAATAGCCTATTAATAGGGACATTTTTTATATTTCCAAAATGAATAGGCTGACATTACCGTTAGATACAAAAATATCTCACCACTGTGCGTTTCCATCTCCTCCTCTCTGTCTTTTATTCTTTTCTCGAGCGCGCAGAGACGGGGGCTGTCAACAGTTTCATTAAATATGTTGTGAAAACATGTTACCGTTTTTTCTTGACCTTTACTGCAGTGGGCTAAATCAGGGTCACACATGGTAGTGTTTAACAAATCTACTTTAAAACAAAATTATACACCTCACACACATGGTTATGGGCTTTAAAAAAAGCAGACACCTGTACCATGTCAGATACAGAGTTGAAATGTATAAAAAGAATGGTTTGCCTCCCAATTGTACACTTCATATCCATCACAAAAAGACTGAAATATAACAAAACCGTTTGATATAGAAACACTGGATTTTCTGCCGAAAAAAATAAAAAGGTTTTTTCATTTGAAAAATATGAATAACATTCGACCCATGAAACCATTAGAGGATGCTTTGGGTAGCGGCAGGAACAGGGTTGGAGAGCCAAAGGCATCCAGAGTTTGGCGGAATATGACCTGTCACACAGCGAGAGGCTGCATGCTCCTTAAACAGTGGTTGATGGGAAATTAGCCCAGACATTTCTATATGTAATCTAGTGTGACAGCAGAGTGTTGATGGTTGCCATTACAAAGAGGAGGATCCCAGCTGCTACTATATTTATTTCTCAGCTGTTAATATTAATCACAGCTCTGGTATAAAACCCGAGTAGCCTACCCGGCATGATGGAAAAAGGAACTGTGGGATTGCGGCCTCCATTCACTAATCAAGTGCAGAAGCATGACCCGTCTTTTCCACGCTGCTCCTGTCCCTGTTCCTGCCCAACCAAATTTGAGATATTAGTAAAGGAAAGATTACAGGTAGCCTAGTGGTTAGAGTGTTGGAATAATAACCGGAAGGTTGCAAGATCAAATCCCCGACCTGGCAAGGTAAACATCTGTCTATCTGCCCCTGAACAAGGCAGTTAACCCACTGTTCCTGGGCCGTCATTGAAAATAAGAATTTGTTCTAAACTGACTTTCATAATTAAATAAAGGTAAAATAAATAATAAATGTGAATAGTCTGATGTGTGAAAATACTTGATGAGAGAACAGCTGTGCATCCCGAGGGAAGGAACAGAGCACAAGCTTTTTCTACTACTTTCTCAAATCAATAGGCTCTAGTCACATCATGCAGCCCATATACGTTCTCATTTCTAAGACATATCATTCATTTGTATCATTCACAACTAAAGTTGCCAAACAACTCTAAATCTAGCATATAGGACCTGTTTCAAATGATCCCTTTTACGTTCAACATAGCCTTCATATGTGCACCCGCTCCTGAATGGGAAAAAATATCCTTTCTATTTTATTCAGCTAAGTTCAATTATATTCTTATAACTGTAAAATCATGAAATATAAAATGATGGCATGGGGACTTATACTTTCATAGCTTGTCTGCTAAATGAACAAGCCTACAGCCTATGGCATGGAGCATAGCCAGATAATATATAGTAGGCCAACTCATTCTGTTCTTCTGAAATACATTTTCTTCTTATCATAGTGTTTCTTTAGACCTGACTAAAATAAATCATAGATTTATTGTGATGCTGTGTATTAAATGGATTTATTAGAATTTCATTAAATGTAGACATTCCAAAGGCTCGCGTTAGCGGCTTGTACGTGTGGAGGCCTCGAGGTGCTAAACGTGTTTATGTTAATTAACGGTCAATTACCGTGAGTCCGGCAGTTATTTGTATGACAATCACCGGCTGACAAAATGTCATGACCGCCACAGCCTTAATTGTGGAGTCATTAAATGTTTTGATCTGAGCTGTGCCTTTAGTGGACAGGATTAGTCATCCTTATTGAATGTCTGAATTACAGTAATAACCATTTTTTTACTGTAATTTGATCCCCCAAAAAATCAAAGCGATC
Organism: Salvelinus fontinalis; assembly: GCF_029448725.1. NCBI lineage: Eukaryota > Metazoa > Chordata > Actinopteri > Salmoniformes > Salmonidae > Salvelinus > Salvelinus fontinalis. The sequence goes on from NC_074696.1 coordinate 13,348,544, forward strand.
TAATGATGTTTAAAAAAATAAATAATAATAATCAGATGCTCTTATCCAGAGCGACATACATTTTCATTTTTTGAAACTGGTCCTTCATGGGAAACAAACCCACAACCCTGGCGTTATCGGCTCCATGTGTTATCAGCTCCATGTGTTATCAGCTCCATGTGTTATCAGCACCATGTGTTATCAGCACCATGTGTTATCAGCACCATGTGTTATCAGCTGTTATCAGCTTCATGTGTTATCAGCTCCATGTGTTATCAGCACCATGTGTTATCAGCTCCATGTGTTATCAGCTCCATGTGTTATCAGCACCATGTGTTATCAGCACCATGTGTTATCAGCACCATGTGTTATCAGCTCCATGTGTTATCAGCTCCATGTGTTATCAGCACCATGTGTTATCAGCACCATGTGTTATCAGCACCATGTGTTATCAGCTCCATGTGTTATCAGCACCATGTGTTATCAGCACCATGTGTTATCAGCACCATGTGTTATCAGCTGTTATCAGCACCATGTGTTATCAACACCATGTGTTATCAGCACCATGTGTTATCAGCACCATGTGTTATCAGCACCATGTGTTATCAGCTCCATGTGTTATCAGCTCCATGTGTTATCAGCACCATGTGTTATCAGCACCATGTGTTATCAGCACCATGTGTTATCAGCACCATGCGTTATCAGCTCCATGCGTTATCAGCTCCATGTGTTATCAGCACCATGTGTTATCAGCACCATGTGTTATCAGCACCATGTGTTATCAGCTCCATGTGTTATCAGCACCATGTGTTATCAGCACCATGTGTTATCAGCTCCGTGTGTTATCAGCACCGTGTGTTATCAGCACCATGTGTTATCAGCACCATGTGTTATCAGCACCATGTGTTATCAGCTCCATGTGTTATCAGCACCATGTGTTATCAGCACCATGTGTTATCAGCACCATGTGTTATCAGCACCATGTGTTATCAGCACCATGTGTTATCAGCTCCATGTGTTATCAGCACCATGTGTTATCAGCACCATGTGTTATCAGCTCCATGTGTTATCAGCACCATGTGTTATCAGCACCATGTGTTATCAGCACCATGTGTTATCAGCACCATGTGTTATCAGCTCCATGTGTTATCAGCACCATGTGTTATCAGCACCATGTGTTATCAGCACCATGTGTTATCAGCACCATGTGTTATCAGCTCCATGTGTTATCAGCACCATGTGTTATCAGCACCATGTGTTATCAGCACCATGTGTTATCAGCTCCATGTGTTATCAGCTCCATGTGTTATCAGCACCATGTGTTATCAGCTCCATGTGTTATCAGCACCATGTGTTATCAGCACCATGTGTTATCAGCTGTTATCAGCACCATGTGTTATCAGCTCCATGTGTTATCAGCTCCATGTGTTATCAGCACCATGTGTCATCAGCACCATGTGTCATCAGCACCATGTGTTATCAGCACCATGTGTTATCAGCACCATGTGTTATCAGCTGTTATCAGCACCATGTGTTATCAGCTCCATGTGTTATCAGCTCCATGTGTTATCAGCACCATGTGTCATCAGCACCATGTGTCATCAGCACCATGTGTTATCAGCACCATGTGTTATCAGCTCCATGTGTTATCAGCTCCATGTGTTATCAGCACCATGTGTTATCAGCACCATGTGTTATCAGCACCATGTGTTATCAGCTCCATGTGTTATCAGCTCCATGTGTTATCAGCACCTTGTGTTATCAGCACCATGTGTTATCAGCACCATGTGTTATCAGCTCCATGTGTTATCAGCACCATGTGTTATCAGCACCATGTGTTATCAGCACCATGTGTTATCAGCTGTTATCAGCACCATGTGTTATCAGCACCATGTGTTATCAGCTCCATGTGTCATCAGCACCATGTGTCATCAGCACCATGTGTCATCAGCACCATGTGTTATCAGCTCCATGTGTTATCAGCTCCATGTGTTATCAGCACCATGTGTTATCAGCACCATGTGTTATCAGCACCATGTGTTATCAGCACCATGTGTTATCAGCTCCATGTGTCATCAGCACCATGTGTCATCAGCACCATGTGTCATCAGCACCATGTGTCATCAGCACCATGTGTTATCAGCACCATGTGTTATCAGCACCATGTGTCATCAGCACCATGTGTTATCAGCACCATGTGTTATCAGCACCATGTGTCATCAGCACCATGTGTTATCAGCACCATGTGTTATCAGCACCATGTGTCATCAGCACCATGTGTTATCAGCACCATGTGTTATCAGCACCATGTGTCATCAGCACCATGTGTTATCAGCACCATGTGTTATCAGCACCATGTGTCATCAGCACCATGTGTTATCAGCACCATGTGTTATCAGCACCATGTGTTATCAGCACCATGTGTCATCAGCACCATGTGTTATCAGCACCATGTGTTATCAGCTGTTATCAGCACCATGTGTTATCAGCACCATGTGTCATCAGCACCATGTGTTATCAGCACCATGTGTTATCAGCTGTTATCAGCACCATGTGTTATCAGCACCATGTGTTATCAGCTGTTATCAGCACCATGTGTCATCAGCACCATGTGTTATCAGCACCATGTGTTATCAGCTCCATGTGTCATCAGCACCATGTGTTATCAGCACCATGTGTTATCAGCACCATGTGTCATCAGCACCATGTGTTATCAGCACCATGTGTTATCAGCACCATGTGTTATCAGCACCATGTGTTATCAGCACCATGTGTTATCAGCACCATGTGTTATCAGCACCATGTGTTATCAGCTGTTATCAGCTCCATGTGTTATCAGCACCATGTGTTATCAGCACCATGTGTTATCAGCACCATGTGTTATCAGCACCATGTGTTATCAGCACCATGTGTTATCAGCACCATGTGTTATCAGCTGTTATCAGCTCCATGTGTTATCAGCACCATGTGTTATCAGCACCATGTGTTATCAGCACCATGTGTTATCAGCACCATGTGTTATCAGCTGTTATCAGCACCATGTGTTATCAGCACCATGTGTTATCAGCTGTTATCAGCACCATGTGTTATCAGCACCATGTGTTATCAGCACCATGTGTTATCAGCACCATGTGTTATCAGCACCATGTGTTATCAGCACCATGTGTCATCAGCACCATGTGTTATCAGCACCATGTGTCATCAGCACCATGTGTTATCAGCACCATGTGTTATCAGCTGTTATCAGCTCCATGTGTTATCAGCACCATGTGTTATCAGCACCATGTGTTATCAGCACCATGTGTTATCAGCACCATGTGTTATCAGCACCATGTGTTATCAGCTGTTATCAGCTCCATGTGTTATCAGCACCATGTGTTATCAGCACCATGTGTTATCAGCACCATGTGTTATCAGCACCATGTGTTATCAGCTGTTATCAGCACCATGTGTTATCAGCACCATGTGTTATCAGCTGTTATCAGCACCATGTGTTATCAGCACCATGTGTTATCAGCACCATGTGTTATCAGCACCATGTGTTATCAGCACCATGTGTTATCAGCACCATGTGTTATCAGCACCATGTGTTATCAGCACCATGTGTTATCAGCTGTTATCAGCACCATGTGTCATCAGCACCATGTGTCATCAGCACCATGTGTCATCAGCACCATGTGTTATCAGCACCATGTGTCATCAGCACCATGTGTTATCAGCACCATGTGTTATCAGCACCATGTGTTATCAGCACCATGTGTTATCAGCACCATGTGTTATCAGCACCATGTGTTATCAGCACCATGTGTTATCAGCACCATGTGTTATCAGCACCATGTGTTATCAGCTCCATGTGTTATCAGCACCATGTGTTATCAGCACCATGTGTTATCAGCACCATGTGTTATCAGCACCATGTGTTATCAGCACCATGTGTCATCAGCACCATGTGTTATCAGCACCATGTGTTATCAGCACCATGTGTTATCAGCACCATGTGTTATCAGCACCATGTGTCATCAGCACCATGTGTTATCAGCTCCATGTGTTATCAGCACCATGTGTTATCAGCTCCATGTGTTATCAGCACCATGTGTTATCAGCTCCATGTGTTATCAGCACCATGTGTTATCAGCTCCATGTGTTATCAGCACCATGTGTTATCAGCACCATGTGTTATCAGCTCAGCCACACGGCTGTTGCAGGCTGGTTTCCAAACGCTACTATAATTACAAGCACACACTTTCCCTTCCTTATTCCGAAGGAACAAGATAGCTTAGCGGTTAAGAGCGTTGGAATCCCCGAGCCGACTAGGTGAACAATCTGTCGATGTGCCCTCGAGCAAGGCACTTAACCCTAATTGCTCCTGTGAGTCGCTCTGGATAAGAGCGTCTGCTAAATGACTCACATGTAAATGTAACATGACTTCTCTCTCCTCTCTGCAGGGAATCAGGGTGAAAACACCTGGAGCGAGGAAGACAGAGTGGGACTCTGAGAGCAATGCTGCAGTACTGACTGGTCCCCTGTGTTCAACTGAACCACAGTACTGACTGGTCCCCTGTGTTCAACTGGACCACAGTACTGACTGGTCCCCTGTGTTCAACTGGACCACAGTACTGACTGGTTCCCTGTGTTCAACTGAACCACAGTACTGACTGGTTCCCTGTGTTCAACTGGACCACAGTACTGACTGGTCCCCTGTGTTCAACTGGACCACAGTACTGACTGGTCCCCTGTGTTCAACTGGACCACAGTACTGACTGGTTCCCTGTGTTCAACTGAACCACAGTACTGACTGGTTCCCTGTGTTCAACTGGACCACAGTACTGACTGGTTCCCTGTGTTCAACTGAACCACAGTACTGACTGGTCCACTGTGTTCAACTGAATCACTTCCTGGTTTCTCGCACCTGGACCACCGGACCAGGACCAGGCCAGGACCACAGTACTGACTGGTCCGCTGTCTTCAACTGAACCTCTTTCTGGTTTCTCCCAACTGGACCACCGGACCAGGCCAGGCCAGGCCAGGACCAACTGCCTTCTACCCTCAGGTAAAACTGGTTCTGTTGTAGTTGTAGTCTCAGCCTCCTATAGGACCATGTATGTTGTCCAAGCAAGAATGAATGAATTTGAATAGATTTGTTTGCATTTCTTCTTCTGCTACTATATGTGCTTGTATAGACATAGCTGCTGTCCTCTTCTACTAGTTTCATCTGAAGAATAGCTACTTTATGTAGGATGACAAGCGAGTGAGGTAGGTTGTGTTGTGTACACAAAATGCATAGCAGTTCATTGCCTTACCAACCCAGAATGCTTCAGGTTTTAATGATACTGAGCTACCATGTTGTCAGTTTCCTGAGGTCGTCAGGGTTATCCAATCGGAGGACAGATCTGGCTGGCCAGAGTTATCTAGTCCAATCAGGAGAGGACTAGGGTGCAGGGGAAAGAACAGGAAATAAGGTTCTACATTGAAACCCAGCCCAGCACAGACCACATACTAAAGCGCTATGTTGTTAACAAAACTTCATAGCTTAGCTTATGTCCCAAATGGCACCCTATTCCCTATATAGTGCACAAACTTTGACCAAAAACCTATAGGCTGTGGTCAAAATTAGTCCACTACATAGGGAATAGGGTGCAATTTGGATCGCTGGCTTAGTTTCCACAGTGTTTACAACCCTGGTGGTCTGTGACAGAAGTTCCACTACCGAACGGCTGTGTTTGTGTGTGTGTGTGTGTGTGTGATTGGCCAGTGTACTAACCCAAGGTCAGGCTCCTCCCACAGAGGTGTGAAAATGTACACTGTCTATTTTCCCCGTCCCTCGTCAGTCCCTCCCTCTCTCCATCGTGCTGTCTCCACCCATTCCACTGACTGCTGCTGACTCACAGACATCTGAGCCCTTCAGACCCTGACCCTAACCCAGACCTTAACCCTGACCCTGATCCTAACCCAGATCCTAACCCTGACCCTGATCCTAACCCAGATCCTAACCCTGACCCTGATCCTAACCCTGATCCTGACCCAGACCCTGACCCAGACCCAGATCCTGACCCAGACCCTGACCCAGACCCTAACCCAGACCCTGACCCTGATCTTAACCCAGACCCTGATCATAACCCTGACCCTGACCCTAACCCAGACCCTGATCCTAACCCTGATCCTAACCCTGAACCTAACCCTGAACCTAACCCTGAACCTAACCCAGACCCTGACCCAGACCCTGATCCTAACCCTGAACCTAACCCTGATCCTAACCCAGATCCTAACCCAGATCCTAACCCAGACCATGATCCTAACCCAGACCGTGATCCTAACCCAGATCCTAACCCAGACCCAGACCCTGATCCTAACCCTGAACCTAACCCTGATCCTAACCCTGATCCTAACCCAGATCCTAACCCAGACCATGATCCTAACCCAGACCCTGATCCTAACCCAGATCCTAACCCAGACCCAGACCCTGATCCTAACCCAGACCCTGATCCTAACCCAGACCCTGATCCTAACCCAGATCCTAACCCAGACCCTGATCCTAACCCAGACCCTGATCCTAACCCTGATCCTAACCCAGACCCTAACCCAGATCCTAACCCAGATCCTGACCCTGATCCTAACCCAGACCCTGACCCTGATCCTAACCCAGACCCTGACCCTGATCCTAACCCTGATCCTAACCCTGAACCTAACCCTGAACCTAACCCAGACCCAGACCCTGACCCTGATCCTAACCCTGATCCTAACCCAGACCCTAACCCAGACCCTAACCCTGATCCTAACCCTGAACCTAACCCAGATCCTAACCCAGACCCTAACCCAGACCCTAACCCTGATCCTAACCCAGACCCTGATCCTAATCCAGATCCTAACCCAGACCCTGATCCTAACCCAGACCATGATCCTAACTCAGACCCTGATCCTAACCCAGACCCTAACCCAGACCCTAACCCAGACCCTAACCCTGATCCTAACCCAGACCCTGATCCTAACCCAGACCCTGATCCTAACCCAGACCCTGATCCTAACCCAGACCATGATCCTAACTCAGACCCTAACCCAGACCCTGATCCTAACCCAGACCCTGATCCTAACCCAGACCCTGATCCTAACCCAGACCCTGATCCTAACCCAGACCATGATCCTAACTCAGACCCTGATCCTAACCCAGACCCTGATCATAACCCTGATCCTAACCCAGATCTTAACCGAGACCCTGATCCTAACCCAGACCCTGATCCTAAACCTGACCCTAACCCAGACCCTGATCCTAACCCAGACCCTGACCCTGATCCTAACCCAGACCCTAACCCAGATCCTAACCCAGACCCTGATCCTAACCCTGATCCTAACCCTGATCCAAACCCAGACCCTGATCCTAACCCTGATCCTAACCCAGACCCTAACCCAGACCCTAACCCTGATCCTAACCCTGATCCTAACCCAGACCCTGATCCTAACCCAGACCCTACCCTGATCCTAACCCTGATCCTAACCCAGACCCTGATCCTAACCCTGATCCTAACCCTGATCCTAACCCAGACCCTGATCCTAACCCTGATCCTAACCCAGACCCTGATCCTAACCCAGACCCTACCCTGATCCTAACCCTGATCCTAACCCTGATCCTAACCCAGACCCTGATCCTAACCCAGACCCTACCCTGATCCTAACCCTGATCCTAACCCAGACCCTGATCCTAACCCTGATCCTAACCCTGATCCTAACCCAGACCCTGATCCTAACCCTGATCCTAACCCAGACCCTGATCCTAACCCAGACCCTACCCTGATCCTAACCCTGATCCTAACCCAGACCCTGATCCTAACCCTGATCCTAATCCAGACCCTGATCCTAACCCTGATCCTGACCCAGACCCTGATCCTAACCCAGACCCTGACCCAGACCCTACCCTGATCCTAACCCTGATCCTAACCCTGACCCTGATCCTAACCCTGACCCTGATCCTGACCCAGACCCTGACCCAGACCCAGACCCTGACCCAGACCCTGACCCAGACCCTGATCCTAACCCAGACCCTGACCCTGATCTTAACCCAGACCCTGATCATAACCCTGACCCTAACCCTGACCCTGATCCTAACCCTGATCCTAACCCTGAACCTAACCCTGAACCTAACCCAGACCCTGACCCAGACCCTGATCCTAACCCTGAACCTAACCCTGATCCTAACCCAGATCCTAACCCAGATCCTAACCCAGACCATGATCCTAACCCAGACCCTGATCCTAACCCAGATCCTAACCCAGACCCAGACCCTGATCCTAACCCTGAACCTAACCCTGATCCTAACCCAGATCCTAACCCAGACCATGATCCTAACCCAGACCCTGATCCTAACCCAGACCCAGACCCTGATCCTAACCCAGACCCTGATCCTAACCCAGACCCTGATCCTAACCCAGACCCTGATCCTAACCCTGATCCTAACCCAGACCATGATCCTAACCCAGACCCTGACCCTGATCCTAACCCAGACCCTGACCCTGATCCTAACCCTGATCCTAACCCTGAACCTAACCCTGAACCTAACCCTGAACCTAACCCAGACCCAGACCCTGACCCTGATCCTAACCCTGATCCTAACCCAGACCCTAACCCAGACCCTAACCCTGATCCTAACCCTGAACCTAACCCAGATCCTAACCCAGACACTAACCCAGACCCTAACCCAGACCCTAACCCTGATCCTAACCCAGACCCTGATCCTAATCCAGATCCTAACCCAGACCCTGATCC
>NC_074696.1:13359776-13369776 GCF_029448725.1 Salvelinus fontinalis
CAGTCCCACACCCTGTAACCCTGCATCACTGTACCCCTGTACCCCTACACCCCTACACCCCTGTACCCCTACACCACTGTACCACTGTACCACTGTACCCCTGTAACCCTACACCACTGCACCACGGTACCACTGTACCCCTGTACCCATACACAACTGTACCCCTACACAACTGCACCACTGTACCACTGCACCTCTGTACCACTGTGCCACTGCACCACTGTACCACTGCACCACTGTACCACTGTACCCCTGTACCACTGCACCACTGTACCCCTGTATCACTGTACCACTGTACCACTGTACCACTGTACTATTGCACCCCTGTACCGGTGCACCACTGTACCCCTGTACCGGTGCACCACTGTACTACTGCACCACTGTACCACTGTACCCCTGAATCACTGTACCACTGTACCACTGTACTATTGCACCCCTGTACCGGTGCACCACTGTACCCCTGTACCGGTGCACCACTGTACCCCTGTACCCCTACACCACTGCACCACGGTACCCCTGTATCACTGCACCACTGCACTACTGTATCGCTGCACCACTGTACCACTATGTGAGAGTCACTTGGATTCTGGATACATTGTTCTATATATATATATATCTAGAAGTGTGATTCTCAGATACTTAGTATGGGAGTAGGTGATCTGTGTTTGTGCATGAGTGGAAATGTGTCTGTGTTGAGGGGGACGTGTGTGTGTGTGTGTGTGTGTGTGTGTGTGTGTGTGTGTGTGTGTGTGTGTGTGTGTGTGTGTGTGTGTGTGTGTGTGTGTGTGTGTGTGTGTGTGTGTGTGTGTGTGTGTGTGTGCAGGTAGTCTGTATGTCAATGGGTTTAAAGCAGCTGTAGCTGTCTTGTTATACAACTGTAGTGGATGACTGACTCCATTAGACAACTGTAGTGGATGACTCCATTATACAACTGTAGTGGATGACTGACTCCATTAGACAACTGTAGTGGATGACTGACTCCACTATACAACTGTAGTGGATGACTGACTCCACTATACAACTGTAGTGGATGACTGACTCCACTATACAACTGTAGTGGATGACTCCATTATACAACTGTAGTGGATGACTCCATTATACAACTGTAGTGGATGACTGACTCCACTATACAACTGTAGTGGATGACTGACTCCACTATACAACTGTAGTGGATGACTGACTCCACTATACAACTGTAGTGGATGACTGACTCCACTATACAACTGTAGTGGATGACTGACTCCACTATACAACTGTAGTGGATGACTCCATTATACAACTGTAGTGGATGACTCCATTATACAACTGTAGTGGATGACTCCATTATACAACTGTAGTGGATGACTCCATTATACAACTGTAGTGGATGACTGACTCCACTATACAACTGTAGTGGATGACTGACTCCACTATACAACTGTAGTGGATGACTCCATTATACAACTGTAGTGGATGACTCCATTATACAACTGTAGTGGATGACTCCATTATACAACTGTAGTGGATGACTCCATTATACAACTGTAGTGGATGACTGACTCCACTATACAACTGTAGTGGATGACTGACTCCACTATACAACTGTAGTGGATGACTGACTCCATTATACAACTGTAGTGGATGACTGACTCCACTAGACAACTGTAGTGGATGACTGACTCCACGAGACAACTGTAGTGGATGACTGACTCCACTAGACAACTGTAGTGGATGACTGACTCCACTAGACAACTGTAGTGGATGACTGACTCCATTAGACAACTGTAGTGGATGACTGACTCCACTAGACAACTGTAGTGGATGACTGACTCCACTATACAACTGTAGTGGATGACTGACTCCACTATACAACTGTAGTGGATGACTGACTCCACTATACAACTGTAGTGGATGACTGACTCCACTAGACAACTGTAGTGGATGACTGACTCCATTATACAACTGTAGTGGATGACTGACTCCACTATACAACTGTAGTGGATGACTGACTCCACTAGACAACTGTAGTGGATGACTGACTCCACTAGACAACTGTAGTGGATGACTGACTCCATTATACAACTGTAGTGGATGACTGACTCCACTATACAACTGTAGTGGATGACTGACTCCATTAGACAACTGTAGTGGATGACTGACTCCACGAGACAACTGTAGTGGATGACTGACTCCACTATACAACTGTAGTGGATGACTGACTCCACTATACAACTGTAGTGGATGACTGACTCCACTATACAACTGTAGTGGATGACTGACTCCACTATACAACTGTAGTGGATGACTGACTCCACTAAACAACTGTAGTGGATGACTGACTCCACTATACAACTGTAGTGGATGACTGACTCCACTAAACAACTGTAGTGGATGACTGACTCTACTATACAACTGTAGTGGATGACTGACTCCACTAAACAACTGTAGTGGATGACTGACTCCACTATACAACTGTAGTGGATGACTGACTCCACTATACAACTGTAGTGGATGACTGACTCCACTAAACAACTGTAGTGGATGACTGACTCCACTATACAACTGTAGTGGATGACTGACTCCACTAAACAACTGTAGTGGATGACTGACTCCACTATACAACTGTAGTGGATGACTGACTCCACTAAACAACTGTAGTGGATGACTGACTCCACTATACAACTGTAGTGGATGACTGACTCCACTAGACAACTGTAGTGGATGACTGACTCCACTAAACAACTGTAGTGGATGACTGACTCCACTATACAACTGTAGTGGATGACTGACTCCACTATACAACTGTAGTGGATGACTGACTCCACTATACAACTGTAGTGGATGACTGACTCCACTAGACAACTGTAGTGGATGACTGACTCCACTATACAACTGTAGTGGATGACTGACTCCACTAGACAACTGTAGTGGATGACTGCCTCCACTATACAACTGTAGTGGATGACTGACTCCACTATACAACTGTAGTGGGTGACTCAACTATACTACTGTTCATACTGCTAACAGGACACTCAGCTAGTTACTGCAGCTGGTCGTTGATATATAAGTTGAAGAGGGTGGGGCTTAAGCTGCATCCCTGTCTCACCCCACGGCCCTGTGGAAAGAAATGTGTGTGTTTTTTGCCAATTTTAACCGCTGACTTGTTGTTTGTGTACATGGATTTGATAATGTTTTATGTTTTTCCCCCAACACCACTTTCCATTATTTTGTATAGCAGAACCTCACGCCAAATTGAGTCAAAGGCTTTTTTGAAATCAACAAAGCATGAGAAGACTTTGCCTTTGTTTTGATTTGTTTGTTTGTCAATTAGTGTGTGCAGGGTGAATACGTGGTCTGTCGTACGGTAATTTGGTAAAAAGACAATTTGACATTTGCTCAGTACATCGTTTTCACTGAGGAAATGTACGAGTCTGCTGTTAATGATAATGCAGAGGATTTTCCCAAGGTTGCTGTTGACACATATCCCACGGTAGTTATTACTTTTGTGGATTGGGGTGATCAGTCCTTGTTTCCAAATATTGGGGAAGATGCCAGAGCTGAGGATGATGTTAAAGAGTTTAAGTATAGACAATTGAAATTTGTTGTGTGTATATTTTATAATTTCATTGAGGATGCCATCAACAACACTGGCCTTTTTGGGTTGGAGGGTTTGTATTTTGTCCTGTAGTTCATTCAAGGTAATTGGATAATCCAGTGGGTTCTGGTAGTCTTTAATATTTGATTCTAAGATTTTTATTTGATCATGTATATGTTTTTGCTGTTTGTTCTTTGTTATAAAGCCAAAAAGATTGAAGAAGTGGTTTATCCATAGATCTCCATTTTGGATAGATAATTCTTCATGTTGTAGTTTGTTTAGTGTTTTTCAATTTTCCCAGAAGTGGTTAGAGTCTATGGGTTTGCTACGGGTGTGTACGGGAGGTGAAGTCAGGTGCAGGAGAGCAGAGTGTAGTTAACTTTTTATTCCGGTCCAAACGAAAGCACATAAGTACATTAAAGTGCCCAAAACACGGAACATGAAACAAAAGTCTGGAGCGTGACAATACCCACATAACATAAAACAATTTCACTCAAAGACATGGAGGGGAAAAGAGGACTAAATACATGCAGTGTGATTAGGGAATGAAAACCAGGTGTGTATGGAACAAGACAAAACAAATGGAAATATGAAAAATGGAGCAGCGATGGCTAGAAAGCCGGTGACGTCGATCGCCGAACGGCGCCCGAACAAGGAGAGGAGCCGACTTCGGCGGAATTCGTGACAGGATTCTTCAATTACATTGAGCTGATTTCTGACATGCCGTTCCTTCTTTTTCCAAAGTGTATTTCTGTATTGTTTTAGTGATTCACCATAGTGAAGGCATAGACTCAGGTTTTCTGGGTCGCTGTGTTTTTGGTTGGACAGGTTTCTCAAATTCTTTCTTAGGATTTTGTATTCTTCATCAACCATTTGTCATTGTTGTTCATTTTCTTCGGTTGTCTGCTTACATTTTTTTGATTTGATAGGGAAGCTGAGAGGTCAAATATACTGTTTACATTTTCTACTGCCAAGTTTACACCTTCACTATTACAGTGGAATCTTTTGTCCAGGAAGTTGTCTAAAAGGGATTGAATTGTTTCTTGGCAGGTTTCCACACTACATTCCTTCCATCTATATCATTTCTTAATATTACTCAGTTCCTTTGGCTTTGATGCCTCATGATTGAGTATTGCTCTGTTCAAGTAGACTGTGATTTTGCTGTGATCTCATAGGGGTGTCAGTGGGCTGACTGTGAATGCACTGAGAGACTCTGGGTTGAGGTCAGTGATAAAGTAGTCTACAGTGCTACTGCCAAGAGATGAGCTATAGGTGTACCTACAATAGGAGTCCCCTCGAAGCCTACCATTGACTATGTACATACCCAGAGTGCGACAAAGCTGCAGGAGTTGTGACCGGTTTATGTTGGTTATGTTGTCATAGTTGTGCCTAGGGGGGCACATGGGGGAAGGAATGCTGTCACCTCCAGGTAGGTGTTTGTCCCCCTGTGTGCTGAGGGTGTCAGGTTTTTGTCCGGATCTGGCATTTAGGTCACCACAGACTAGTACATGTCTCTGGGCATGAAAATGATTGATTTCCCCTCTCCAGGATGGAGAAGCTGTCTTCATTAAAGCATGGGGATTCTAGTGGGGGGTGTAGGTAGCACACAGAGGGACATTTTTCTCTGTTAAAAAAATGCCCTTTTGAATTTCTAGCCAAATGTAAAATGTTCCTGTTTTGATTAATTTAATAGAGTGAGTTAGGTTTGCTCTAAACCAAATTAGCATACCCCCGGAGTCTCTTCCCTGTTTCACACCTGGTAGTTTGGTGCATGGGACTCCCAGCTCTCTGTAACCTAGAGGGCAACCAATGGGTCCGTCTCCTCACTACCAGATTTCTTGTAGGATGACAATGTCTGTATTTCAGATTTATTTGATATAGTCCAGGTTCCTGCTCTTTAGGCCAAATGCAAATGACCTCAGGCCTTGGATATTCCAGGATGAGATAGTGAAGGCTTTGTGTTCCATAAAGGCAGATGACCTCAGACCTTGGATTATCCAGGATGAGATAGTGAAAGCTTTTTGTTCCATAAAGGCAGATGACCTCAGGCCTTGGATATTCCAGGATGAGATAGTGAAGGCTTTGTGTTCCATAAAGGCAGATGACCTCAGGCCTTGGATAATCCAGGATGAGATAGTGAAGGCTTTGTTTTCCATAAAGGCAGATGACCTCAGGCCTTGGATATTCCAGGATGAGATAGTGAAGGCTTTGTGTTCCGTAAAGACAGATGACCTCAGGCCTTGGATATTCCAGGATGAGATAGTGAAGGCTTTGTGTTCCATAACGTGTCAATGTTGTCAGTCTTGTGGTTTGGCCTCGGGCCAGTAAGTGTGAGCAGAGCCTGCTGAGCATCTGGTACATGCCATTGGTTTGGACTAGTGTAAGAGTGGGGGTTGGGCCTCGGGCCAGTAAGTGTGAGCAGAGCCTGCTGAGCATCTGGTACATGCCATTGGCCTGGGCTAGTGTAAGAGTGGGGGTTGGGCCTCGGGCCAGTAAGTGTGAGCAGAGCCTGCTGAGCATCTGGTACATGCCATTGGCTTGAGCTAGTGTAAGAGTGGGGGTTGGGCCTCGGGCCAGTAAGTGTGAGCAGAGCCTGCTGAGCATCTGGTACATGCCATTGGTTTGGAATAGTGTAAGAGTGGGGGTTGTGCCTCAGACCAGTAAGTGTGAGCAGAGCCTGCTGAGCATCTGGTACATGCCATTGGTTTGGAATAGTGTAAGAGTGGGGGTTGTGCCTCAGACCAGTAAGTGTGAGCAGAGCCTGCTGAGCATCTGGTACATGCCATTGGTTTGGACTAGTGTAAGAGTGGGGGTTGGGCCTCAGACCAGTAAGTGTGAGCAGAGTCTGCTGAGCATCTGGTACATGCCATTGGCTTGGGCTAGTGTAAGAGTGGAGATTGGGCCTGTTTGCCCGCTCACGTCCTGGGTGCATGTGTGACTTACATGTTAAGGCCCTCTTTGTGGGAGTGGGGGGCACGGGGTGGGCTGGAGGGACATAGGTCTGATCTCTAGGTGTCTAAATGGGGTGTGGGCATGGTTGACTTGGGGGGGTGATGATTGGTTGGGGTGGGGTTGTGTATGTGGCTGGGGGTGCTGTGGTCTGGATGTAGGTCCTCTATGTGTAGGCCCGGGGGGGGTTGGATCCCGCAGGTCTGGGAGAGTGTTTTACTGGTCTGGGCGGGGTGTCTATTGATCTGTTGCTCCTGTGTGAAGTGTTGGGGCTACGTTTGAGAGCGATGTCCTTTAGTGTCCGGGCGAAGGTGGACACTGCTGCCTTATATAGGTGGACCTGGTCGTAAAGGCTGTTCAAGTCCAGGGTGGAGTGGTGGGCCAGGAAAACATTTGGTTTTGAGACACAGTCATGGGAAATTCTTACGTTTACCCGCTGTATGGTAGCAGGGTGGAAGTCTTTTCGTGGCAGCAGGGTGGAGATAACCACTTGTGCATTGGGGAAAGTAGAAGAAGCTTTTTCAATCACTCCCTTTCCTGCTGTGCTCTCAGGTCGTTTGTGTCTCTCTCTGTCTGCCTGTCTCTGTCTCTGTCTCTCTGTGTGTCTCTGTATCTCTGTCTCTGTCTCTCTCTCTCTGTCTGTGTGTCTCTGTCTCTGTGTCTCTGTCTCTGTCTCTGTCTCTGTCTCTGTCTCTCTCTCTCTCTCTCATATAATGCACTTCTGTGTGCATGAATACACCCCCCCCCCCCCCACACACACAGGCACACACACACACACGCACGCACGCACGCACGCACGCACGCACGCACACACACACACACACACACACACACACACACACACACACACACACACACACACACACACACACACACACACACACACACACACACACACACACACACACACACACACTATCCCATCTCTTGAATACTGAACCATTAGATAATTACCTGAACCTTATGAGCCCTGATGATTTCATTCACACTGCAGAGCCTCTGGTTTAATTACTAAGACGTGCGTGCGTGCATGCGTGCGTGCATGTGAAAGGAAAGCCTCGCTCAGTAACAGAAGCACAGCTCAAGTCCTCCCCACTGACCTAAAACTATACCTTAGACCTTTCATACAACAGCGTAGTGAATGGTCCTCTATGGAGGGGTTTCTGTAGGTGATCACTACACTGTCCTGTACTGTCTCTGGATCAGGTTGACATGGAAAGTTTCAAGAGCCATTTTTGTACAGTATCCACTAAGCTTTCCCATGGAAACCAATCAGTTTGTTTCTGGTACACTGTGTACCATGCACGCACGCACGCACGCACGCCTACACACACACACACACACACACAC
Organism: Salvelinus fontinalis; assembly: GCF_029448725.1. Lineage (NCBI taxonomy): Eukaryota > Metazoa > Chordata > Actinopteri > Salmoniformes > Salmonidae > Salvelinus > Salvelinus fontinalis. The sequence goes on from NC_074696.1 coordinate 13,367,650, forward strand.
ACACACACACACACACACACACACACACACACACACACACACACACACACACACACACACACACACACACACACACACACACACACACACACACACACACACACACACACACACACAAATAAACATATTTGGGCTTTGTATGTTCTCTATAATGTCTGTCTGGTACTGACTATATAACTATATAATGTCTGTCTGGTACTGACTATATAACTATATAATGTCTGTCTGGTACTGACTATATAACTATATAATGTCTGTCTGGTACTGACTATATAACTATATAATGTCTGTCTGGTACTGACTATATAACTATATAATGTCTGTCTGGTACTGACTATATAACTATATAATGTCTGTCTGGTACTGACTATATAACTATATAATGTCTGTCTGGTACTGACTATATAACTATATAATGTCTGTCTGGTACTGACTATATAACTATATAATGTCTGTCTAGTACTGACTATATAACTATATAATGTCTGTCTGGTACTGACTATATAACTATATAATGTCTGTCTGGTACTGACTATATAACTATATAATGTCTGTCTGGTACTGACTATATAACTATATAATGTCTGTCTGGTACTGACTATATAACTATATAATGTCTGTCTGGTACTGACTATATAACTATATAATGTCTGTCTGGTACTGACTATATAACTATATAATGTCTGTCTAGTACTGACTATATAACTATATAATGTCTGTCTAGTACTGACTATATAACTATATAATGTCTGTCTGGTACTGACTATATAACTCTATAATGTCTGTCTGGTACTGACTATATAACTCTGTAATGTCTGTCTGGTACTGACTATATAACTATATAATGTCTGTCTGGTACTGACTATATAATGTCTGTCTGGTACTGACTATATAACTATATAATGTCTGTCTGGTACTGACTATATAACTCTGTAATGTCTGTCTGGTACTGACTATATAATGTCTGTAGGGTACTGACTATATAACTCTGTAATGTCTGTCTGGTACTGACTATATAACTATATAATGTCTGTCTGGTACTGACTATATAACTCTGTATTGCTCCCCAGCGATTTATTCAAGACTAACAAACAGACAACAACAAAAATCTGTTCAACTGGAGAACAGGCTGGTCACAAGAAAGAGCCGTTGATTTCGGACGTTTGAAAATGTCCTGAGGATGTCGATATATACCTTCCTCAGAGCAGAAAATACTAATGTGGCCCAGCACTGGGTTCAAAATCACAAGACTCAGAGCTTACCCCCCCAAAAAATACTAATATGGCCCAGCACTGGGTTCAAAATCACAAGACTCAGAGCTCACCCCCCCCCCCCCAAAAAAAAAAATATTAATATGAACCAGCACTGGGTTCAAAATCACAAGACTCAGAGCTCACCCCCCCCCCCCCCCCCCCCCCACCCAAAATACTAATATGGCCCAGCACTGGGTTCAAAATCACAAGACTCAGAGCTCACCCCCCCCCCCCCCCCCAAATACTAATATGGCCCAGCACTGGGTTCATACTCACAAGACTCAGAGCTCACCCCCCCAAAATACTAATGTGTCCCAGCACTGGGTTCAAAATCACAAGACTCAGAGCTCACCCCCCCAAAATACTAATGTGGCCCAGCACTGGGTTCAAAATCACAAGACTCAGAGCTCACCCCCCCCCCCCCCCCCCACCCAAAATACTAATATGGCCCAGCACTGGGTTAAAAATCACAAGACTCAGAGCTCACCCCCCCCCCCCCCCCAAAAAAAAAATATTAATATGGCCCAGCACTGGGTTCAAAATCACAAGACTCAGAGCTCACCCCCCCCCCCCCCCCAAATACTAATATGGCCCAGCACTGGGTTCATACTCACAAGACTCAGAGCTCACCCCCCCAAAATACTAATGTGTCCCAGCACTGGGTTCAAAATCACAAGACTCAGAGCTCACCCCCCCAAAATACTAATGTGGCCCAGCACTGGGTTCAAAATCACAAGACTCAGAGCTCACCCCCCCCCCCCCCCAAAAAAAAAAATATTAATATGGCCCAGCACTGGGTTCAAAATCACAAGACTCAGAGCTCACCCCCCCCCCCCCCCCCCCCCCCAAATACTAATATGGCCCAGCACTGGGT
>NC_074696.1:13374776-13429776 GCF_029448725.1 Salvelinus fontinalis
CACCTTGAGGAGAACATTTCCCCCATCTGGAAACGTACAACAATATATTACACTGACTCCCGTCCCTTACGAATATGCTGCTTTTCTACTGTACCTTCCGGGAGGCTAGTCTGGAGTGGACTCAGTGCGTAATCACTCACAGGATAGGGCCACATACAGGATAGACAGGGTTAGCTTGTTGTTGTTTAGGGGCCCCAGCTTGGGGTTAGGGGCCCCAGCTTGCATGTTACAAGAGGAGAATTCAAGGAAGCTGTATGTGGTGAAAGTGCTGGTTTTCTAGGACAATAAGAGAGGCAGAGATGAACTAGTGAGAGAGAGAGAGAGCGAGAGAAGAGGGGAGGGAGAGAGAGAGAGAGAGGGGGAGGGGAGGGAAGGCGAGGCAGAGAGAGAGAGAGAAGGTGTTGGAGGGAGATGGGAGGGAGGTGTGTAGTGTGTAGAGGTGTGTAGTGTGTAGAGGTTGTGTGCCTCTCTCTCTCCCTATCTTTCTGATTAGCTAAGACTGTGAGCCTGTATTTGGTGTTTCTCCTTCTCTTTTTTTTCTTTCTCTGTCGATCAATGGTTGTTGTGAAAGCTGACGCCTGAAGGACTGGCTGTTAGCGGAGTTCATGGAATTGAAATCTCTGTTACAAACACACAAACACACAAACACACAAACAAACAAACAAACAAACCACACACACACACATTCCCCGTTACGCACAGTTTCATCTATCTGTGTGTTTGTTGATGAGAGTAGTTACATTCTCTGCCATCAATTCATCCTGGTTCACAGAAGCCCAGAAGCCAGAGTCGGAGGAGAGGAGAGGAGGGAAGGGGAGATCTTTGGAGGCTGCCAAGTATTTTTAGTCTGTGTTGGCAGCAGGGTGGTGGTGGTGAGTGGGGGAGTGGGAAGAGAGGAGGGAGGGAGTGTGAGTACTACAGACAGAAAGAGAACGTGATCAGAGAGGAGAATCAAGTGACATCAGAGAGCTATCCCACAGCTCAGTGAGTGACATCAGAGAGCTATTCCACAGCTCAGTGAGTGACATCAGAGAGCTATCCCACAGCTCAGTGAGTGACAGCAGAGAGCTATCCCACAGCTCAGTGAGTGACATCAGAGAGCTATCCCACAGCTCAGTGAGTGACATCAGAGAGCTATCCCACAGCTCAGTGAGTGACATCAGAGAGCTATTCCACAGCTCAGTGAGTGACATCAGAGAGCTATCCCACAGCTCAGTGATTGACATCAGAGAGCTATTCCACAGCTCAGTGAGTGACATCAGAGAGCTATTCCACAGCTCAGTGAGTGACATCAGAGAGCTATCCCACAGCTCAGTGAGTGACAGCAGAGAGTTATCTCCTCTCCTCGCATCTCTCCTCGCATCTCTCCTCGCATCTGTCCTCACATCTGTCCTCACATCTCTCCTCACATCTGTCCTCACATCTGTCCTCACATCTCTCCTCACATCTCTCCTCACATCTCTCCTCACATCTCTCCTCGCATCTCTCCTTGCATCTCTCCTCACATCTCTCCTCGCATCTCTCCTCGCATCTCTCCTCGCATCTCTCCTCACATCTCTCCTCACATCTCTCCTCGCATCTCTCCTCACATCTCTCCTCACATCTCTCCTCGCATCTGTCCTCGCATCTGTCCTCGCATCTCTCCTCGCATCTCTCCTCGCATCTCTCCTCGCATCTCTCCTCGCATCTCTCCTCACATCTCTCCTCACATCTCTCCTCACATCTCTCCTCACATCTCTCCTCGCATCTCTCCTCGCATCTCTCCTCGCATCTCTCCTCACATCTCTCCTCGCATCTCTCCTCACATCTCTCCTCACATCCCTCCTCACATCTCTCCTCGCATCTCTCCTCACATCACTAGAGCCACTGACTGGACTCTGTAATACATTGTGAATGGAGTCATGGACAGACAAAGACATCAATGCAGCACTCATAGATAGATAGCGCTGTTATGTAATGTATTTATATCTCTCTCTCTCTCTCTCCCTCCCTCTTTAGTCTAGGATAACGGTGAATGTACTTTAGTCTCAGGGGAGTTTCCACATCAGCAACAACAGTATTAATGAATCTACATTACGGTAGGGAGTAAGCTAACTCCATATCTAGTAGTAGCTGAATCCTTTATGTGAAGTCATTTAACTCCATATCTAGTAGTAGCAGAATCCTTTAATGTGAAGTCATGTAACTATATCTAGTAGTAGCAGAATCCTTTATGTGAAGTCATATGTCAAGACACTGGTGCTGGTCTTGGGAGACATTCTGCTGGAAATGAGACCAGAGGCTGAATTATTCAAATTCCTTTCCATTTATTTTCTTCTCACATGTTCCTCTCTCGGTGTCTTCGGCATAATGTATTCTCATTGGGGAGCGCTACAATGATATTCATTCTTATGGAGGAGCTCGTGTATAGCTAACCATGCCGTCAATTGTAACGGGGGAGCGCATTGGTAGTGCTATTTAATGTTACCGGGGAGTTAGCGATCAGAGTGCTAACCGTGCTATTAATTCCTATGGGAAACGCTAACCGTGCTAACTGAGGAGGAGATGCTACAGTAATGTCTACTATGTGGAACATGATCTCTGTGACAAAGAGGTGTCAGGAATTCACATCCAATATCATGACGTGCGTGTGCGTGTGTGTGTGCATGTGCATGTGTTTGTTTGGGTGTGTGGGTACGCGCGTGCGTGTGCGAGTGTGTGGGTATGTGTATGCATGCGTGTGTGCCATTAATTGAGTGTTGTCCTTGGGGACACGTTTGGCCGATATTACAACAGGCTATTATTATTATGCCTTAACCCAACCGGTATTTACTGCTGTGTAGTATACAGCTCCTCACTCCCCCACACTGTCCTCCCACCATCATCCCCCACAACCCCTCAGGCACTATGGCATCAAGTATAGTATAGATAGTGAACACTATGACATCTAGTATAGTATAGATAGTGAACACTATGACATCTAGTATAGTATAGATAGTGAACACTATGGCATATAGTATAGATAGTGAACACTATGACATCTAGTATAGTATAGATAGTGAACACTATGCCGTATAGTATAGTATAGATAGTGAACACTATGACATCTAGTATAGTATAGATAGTGAACACTATGACATCTAGTATAGTATAGATAGTGAACACTATGGCATCAAGTATAGTATAGATAGTGAACACTATGGCATCAAGTATAGTATAGATAGTGAACACTATGAGATCAAGTATAGTATAGATAGTGAACACTATGGCATCAAGTATAGATAGTGAACACTATGGCATCTAGTATAGATAGTGAACACTATGGCATCTAGTATAGTATAGATAGTGAACACTATGGCATCTAGTATAGATAGTGAACACTATGGCATCTAGTATAGTATAGATAGTGAACACTATGGCATCTAGTATAGTATAGATAGTGAACACTATGGCATCTAGTATAGTATAGATAGTGAACACTATGGCATCTAGTATAGTATAGATAGTGAACACTATGGCATCTAGTATAGTATAGATAGTGAACACTATGGCATCTAGTATAGTATAGATAGTGAACACTATGGCATCTAGTATAGTATAGATAGTGAACACTATGGCATCTAGTATAGATAGTGAACACTATGGCATCAAGTATAGTATAGATAGTGAATACTATGGCATCTAGTATAGTATAGATAGTGAACACTATGACATCTAGTATAGTATAGATAGTGAACACTATGACATCTAGTATAGTATAGATAGTGAACACTATGGCATATAGTATAGATAGTGAACACTATGACATCTAGTATAGTATAGATAGTGAACACTATGACATCTAGTATAGTATAGATAGTGTACACTATGCCGTATAGTATAGATAGTGAACACTATGACATCTAGTATAGTATAGATAGTGAACACTATGAAATCTAGTATAGTATAGATAGTGAACACTATGACATCTAGTATAGTATAGATAGTGAACACTATGACATCTAGTATAGTATAGATAGTGAATACTATGACATCAAGTATAGATAGTGAACACTATGACATCTAGTATAGTATAGATAGTGAACACTATGACATCTAGTATAGTATAGATAGTGAACACTATGACATCTAGTATAGTATAGATAGTGAACACTATGACATCTAGTATAGTATAGATAGTGAACACTATGCCATCTAGTATAGTATAGATAGTGAACACTATGGCATCTAGTATAGTATAGATAGTGAACACTATGGCATATAGTATAGTATAGATAGTGAACACTATGACATCTAGTATAGTATAGATAGTGAACACTATGACATCTAGTATAGTATAGATAGTGAACACTATGGCATCTAGTATAGTATAGATAGTGAACACTATGACATCTAGTATAGTATAGATAGTGAACACTATGACATCTAGTATAGTATAGATAGTGAACACTATGACATCTAGTATAGTATAGATAGTGAACACTATGACATCTAGTATAGTATAGATAGTGAACACTATGGCATCTAGTATAGATAGTAAACACTATGGCATCTAGTATAGATAGTGAACACTATGTTATCTAGTATAGTATAGATAGTGAACACTATGGCATCTAGTATAGTATAGATAGTGAACACTATGGCATCTAGTATAGTATAGATAGTGAACACTATGGCATCTAGTATAGTATAGATAGTGAACACTATGGCATCTAGTATAGTATAGATAGTGAACACTATGGCATCTAGTATAGTATAGATAGTGAACACTATGGCATCTAGTATAGATAGTGAACACTATGGCATCAAGTATAGTATAGATAGTGAATACTATGGCATCTAGTATAGTATAGATAGTGAACACTATGACATCTAGTATAGTATAGATAGTGAACACTATGACATCTAGTATAGATAGTGAACACTATGGCATATAGTATAGATAGTGAACACTATGACATCTAGTATAGTATAGATAGTGAACACTATGACATCTAGTATAGTATAGATAGTGTACACTATGCCGTATAGTATAGATAGTGAACACTATGACATCTAGTATAGTATAGATAGTGAACACTATGACATCTAGTATAGTATAGATAGTGAACACTATGACATCTAGTATAGTATAGATAGTGAACACTATGACATCTAGTATAGTATAGATAGTGATTACTATGACATCAAGTATAGATAGTGAACACTATGACATCTAGTATAGTATAGATAGTGAACACTATGACATCTAGTATAGTATAGATAGTGAACACTATGACATCTAGTATAGTATAGATAGTGAACACTATGACATCTAGTATAGTATAGATAGTGAACACTATGACATCTAGTATAGTATAGATAGTGAACACTATGGCATCTAGTATAGTATAGATAGTGAACACTATGGCATATAGTATAGTATAGATAGTGAACACTATGGCATATAGTATAGTATAGATAGTGAACACTATGACATCTAGTATAGTATAGATAGTGTACACTATGCCGTATAGTATAGATAGTGAACACTATGACATCTAGTATAGTATAGATAGTGAACACTATGACATCTAGTATAGTATAGATAGTGAACACTATGCCATCTAGTATAGTAAAGATAGTGAACACTATGGCATATAGTATAGATAGTGAACACTATGACATCTAGTATAGTATAGATAGTGAACACTATGGCATCTAGTATAGTATAGATAGTGAACACTATGACATCTAGTATAGTATAGATAGTGTACACTATGACATCTAGTGTAGTATAGATAGTGAACACTATGACATCTAGTATAGTATAGATAGTGAACACTATGACATCTAGTATAGTATAGATAGTGAACACTATGGCATATAGTATAGATAGTGAACACTATGACATCTAGTATAGTATAGATAGTGAACATTATGGCATCTAGTATAGTATAGATAGTGAACACTATGACATCTAGTATAGTATAGATAGTGTACACTATGACATCTAGTATAGTATAGATAGTGAACACTATGACATCTAGTATAGTATAGATAGTGAACACTATGGCATATAGTATAGATAGTGAACACTATGGCATCTAGTATAGTATAGATAGTGAACACTATGGCATATAGTATAGATAGTGAACACTATGGCATATAGTATAGTATAGATAGTGAACACTATGACATCTAGTATAGTATAGATAGTGAACACTATGACATCTAGTATAGTATAGATAGTGAACACTATGACATCTAGTATAGTATAGATAGTGAACACTATGGCATCTAGTATAGTATAGATAGTGTACACTATGGCATCTAGTATAGTATAGATAGTGAACACTATGCCGTATAGTATAGTATAGATAGTGAACACTATGCCTTCTAGTATAGTATAGATAGTGAACACTATGCCGTATAGTATAGTATAGATAGTGAACACTATGACATCTAGTATAGTATAGATAGTGAACACTATGACATCTAGTATAGTATAGATAGTGAACACTATGACATCTAGTATAGTATAGATAGTGAACACTATGGCATCTAGTATAGTATAGATAGTGAACACTATGACATCTAGTATAGTATAGATAGTGAACACTATGACATCTAGTATAGTATAGATAGTGAACACTATGACATCTAGTATAGTATAGATAGTGAACACTATGACATCTAGTATAGTATAGATAGTGAACACTATGGCATCTAGTATAGTATAGATAGTGAACACTATGACATCTAGTATAGTATAGATAGTGAACACTATGCCGTATAGTATAGTATAGATAGTGAACACTATGGCATTTAGTATAGTATAGATAGTGAACACTATGACATCTAGTATAGTTTAAATAGTGAACACTATGCCATCTAGTATAGTATAGATAGTGAACACTATGACATCTAGTATAGTATAGATAGTGAACACTATGCCGTATAGTATAGTATAGATAGTGAACACTATGCCTTCTAGTATAGTATAGATAGTGAACACTATGCCGTATAGTATAGTATAGATAGTGAACACTATGACATCTAGTATAGTATAGATAGTGAACACTATGACATCTAGTATAGTATAGATAGTGAACACTATGGCATCTAGTATAGTATAGATAGTGAACACTATGACATCTAGTATAGTATAGATAGTGAACACTATGACATATAGTATAGATAGTGAACACTATGGCATCAAGTATAGTATAGATAGTGTACACTATGGCATCTAGTATAGTATAGATAGTGAACACTATGACATCACGTATAGTATAGATAGTGAACACCATGGCATCTAGTATAGTATAGATAGTGAACACTATGGCATCTAGTATAGTATAGATAGTGAACACTATGGCATCTAGTATAGTATAGATAGTGAACACTATGGCATCTAGTATAGTATAGATAGTGAACACTATGGCATCAAGTATAGTATAGATAGTGTACACTATGGCATCTAGTATAGTATAGATAGTGAACACTATGACATCACGTATAGTATAGATAGTGAACACTATGGCATCTAGTATAGTATAGATAGTGAACACTATGGCATCTAGTATAGTATAGATAGTGAACACTATGGCATCTAGTATAGTATAGATAGTGAACACTATGGCATCTAGTATAGTATAGATAGTGAACACTATGACATCTAGTATAGTATAGATAGTGAACACTATGGCATATAGTATAGATAGTGAACACTATGGCATCTAGTATAGTATAGATAGTGAACACTATGGCATATAGTATAGATAGTGAACACTATGGCATATAGTATAGTATAGATAGTGAACACTATGACATCTAGTATAGTATAGATAGTGAACACTATGACATCTAGTATAGTATAGATAGTGAACACTATGACATCTAGTATAGTATAGATAGTGAACACTATGGCATCTAGTATAGTATAGATAGTGTACACTATGGCATCTAGTATAGTATAGATAGTGAACACTATGCCGTATAGTATAGTATAGATAGTGAACACTATGCCTTCTAGTATAGTATAGATAGTGAACACTATGCCGTATAGTATAGTATAGATAGTGAACACTATGACATCTAGTATAGTATAGATAGTGAACACTATGACATCTAGTATAGTATAGATAGTGAACACTATGACATCTAGTATAGTATAGATAGTGAACACTATGGCATCTAGTATAGTATAGATAGTGAACACTATGACATCTAGTATAGTATAGATAGTGAACACTATGACATCTAGTATAGTATAGATAGTGAACACTATGACATCTAGTATAGTATAGATAGTGAACACTATGACATCTAGTATAGTATAGATAGTGAACACTATGGCATCTAGTATAGTATAGATAGTGAACACTATGACATCTAGTATAGTATAGATAGTGAACACTATGCCGTATAGTATAGTATAGATAGTGAACACTATGGCATTTAGTATAGTATAGATAGTGAACACTATGACATCTAGTATAGTTTAAATAGTGAACACTATGCCATCTAGTATAGTATAGATAGTGAACACTATGACATCTAGTATAGTATAGATAGTGAACACTATGCCGTATAGTATAGTATAGATAGTGAACACTATGCCTTCTAGTATAGTATAGATAGTGAACACTATGCCGTATAGTATAGTATAGATAGTGAACACTATGACATCTAGTATAGTATAGATAGTGAACACTATGACATCTAGTATAGTATAGATAGTGAACACTATGGCATCTAGTATAGTATAGATAGTGAACACTATGACATCTAGTATAGTATAGATAGTGAACACTATGACATATAGTATAGATAGTGAACACTATGGCATCAAGTATAGTATAGATAGTGTACACTATGGCATCTAGTATAGTATAGATAGTGAACACTATGACATCACGTATAGTATAGATAGTGAACACCATGGCATCTAGTATAGTATAGATAGTGAACACTATGGCATCTAGTATAGTATAGATAGTGAACACTATGGCATCTAGTATAGTATAGATAGTGAACACTATGGCATCTAGTATAGTATAGATAGTGAACACTATGGCATCAAGTATAGTATAGATAGTGTACACTATGGCATCTAGTATAGTATAGATAGTGAACACTATGACATCACGTATAGTATAGATAGTGAACACTATGGCATCTAGTATAGTATAGATAGTGAACACTATGGCATCTAGTATAGTATAGATAGTGAACACTATGGCATCTAGTATAGTATAGATAGTGAACACTATGGCATCTAGTATAGTATAGATAGTGAACACTATGGCATCTAGTATAGATAGTGAACACTATGGCATCAAGTATAGTATAGATAGTGAATACTATGGCATCTAGTATAGTATAGATAGTGAACACTATGACATCTAGTATAGTATAGATACTGAACACTATGACATCTAGTATAGTATAGATAGTGAACACTATGGCATATAGTATAGATAGTGAACACTATGACATCTAGTATAGTATAGATAGTGAACACTATGACATCTAGTATAGTATAGATAGTGTACACTATGCCGTATAGTATAGATAGTGAACACTATGACATCTAGTATAGTATAGATAGTGAACACTATGACATCTAGTATAGTATAGATAGTGAACACTATGACATCTAGTATAGTATAGATAGTGAATACTATGACATCAAGTATAGATAGTGAACACTATGACATCTAGTATAGTATAGATAGTGAACACTATGACATCTAGTATAGTATAGATAGTGAACACTATGACATCTAGTATAGTATAGATAGTGAACACTATGACATCTAGTGTAGTATAGATAGTGAACACTATGGCATCTAGTATAGTATAGATAGTGAACACTATGGCATCTAGTATAGTATAGATAGTGAACACTATGACATCTAGTATAGTATAGATAGTGAACACTATGACATCTAGTATAGTATAGATAGTGAACACTATGGCATATAGTATAGTATAGATAGTGAACACTATGACATCTAGTATAGTATAGATAGTGTACACTATGACATCTAGTATAGTATAGATAGTGAACACTATGACATCTAGTATAGTATAGATAGTGTACACTATGACATCTAGTATAGTATAGATAGTGAACACTATGACATCTAGTATAGTATAGATAGTGAACACTATGACATCTAGTATAGTATAGATAGTGAACACTATGGCATCTAGTATAGTATAGATAGTGAACACTATGACATCTAGTATAGTATAGATAGTGAACACTATGGCATATAGTATAGATAGTGAACACTATGGCATATAGTATAGTATAGATAGTGAACACTATGACATCTAGTATAGATAGTGAACACTATGGCATATAGTATAGTATAGATAGTGAACACTATGACATCTAGTATAGTATAGATAGTGAACACTATGACATCTAGTATAGTATAGACAGTGAACACTATGACATCTAGTATAGTATAGATAGTGAACACTATGGCATCTAGTATAGTATAGATATTGTACACTATGGCATCTAGTATAGTATAGATAGTGAACACTATGCCGTATAGTATAGTATAGATAGTGAACACTATGCCGTCTAGTATAGTATAGATAGTGAACACTATGCCGTATAGTATAGTATAGATAGTGAACACTATGACATCTAGTATAGTATAGATAGTGAACACTATGACATCTAGTATAGTATAGATAGTGAACACTATGACATCTAGTATAGTATAGATAGTGAACACTATGCCGTATAGTATAGTATAGATAGTGAACACTATGCCTTCTAGTATAGTATAGATAGTGTACACTATGACATCTAGTATAGTATAGATAGTGAACACTATGCCGTATAGTATAGATAGTGAACACTATGACATATAGTATAGTATAGATAGTGTACACTATGACATCTAGTATAGTATAGATAGTGAACACTATGACATCTAGTATAGTATAGATAGTGAACACTATGGCATATAGTATAGATAGTGAACACTATGGCATCAAGTATAGTATAGATAGTGTACACTATGGCATCTAGTATAGTATAGATAGTGAACACTATGACATCAAGTATAGTATAGATAGTGAACACTATGACATCAAGTATAGTATAGATAGTGAACACTATGGCATCTAGTATAGTATAGATAGTGAACACTATGGCATCTAGTATAGATAGTGAACACTATGGCATCAAGTATAGTATAGATAGTGAACACTATGGCATCAAGTATAGTATAGATAGTGAATACTATGGCATCTAGTATAGTATAGATAGTGAACACTATGACATCTAGTATAGTATAGATAGTGAACACTATGACATCTAGTATAGTATAGATAGTGAACACTATGGCATATAGTATAGATAGTGAACACTATGACATCTAGTATAGTATAGATAGTGAACACTATGACATCTAGTATAGTATAGATAGTGTACACTATGCCGTATAGTATAGATAGTGAACACTATGACATCTAGTATAGTATAGATAGTGAACACTATGACATCTAGTATAGTATAGATAGTGAATACTATGACATCAAGTATAGATAGTGAACACTATGACATCTAGTATAGTATAGATAGTGAACACTATGACATCTAGTATAGTATAGATAGTGAACACTATGACATCTAGTATAGTATAGATAGTGAACACTATGACATCTAGTATAGTATAGATAGTGAACACTATGGCATCTAGTATAGATAGTGAACACTATGACATCAAGTATAGTATAGATAGTGAATACTATGGCATCTAGTATAGTATAGATAGTGAACACTATGACATCTAGTATAGTATAGATAGTGAACACTATGACATCTAGTATAGTATAGATAGTGAACACTATGGCATATAGTATAGATAGTGAACACTATGACATCTAGTATAGTATAGATAGTGAACACTATGACATCTAGTATAGAATAGATAGTGTACACTATGCCGTATAGTATAGATAGTGAACACTATGACATCTAGTATAGTATAGATAGTGAACACTATGACATCTAGTATAGTATAGATAGTGAACACTATGACATCTAGTATAGTATAGATAGTGAACACTATGACATCTAGTATAGTATAGATAGTGAATACTATGACATCAAGTATAGATAGTGAACACTATGACATCTAGTATAGTATAGATAGTGAACACTATGACATCTAGTATAGTATAGATAGTGAACACTATGCCGTATAGTATAGTATAGATAGTGAACACTATGACATCTAGTATAGTATAGATAGTGAACACTATGACATCTAGTATAGTATAGATAGTGTACACTATGCCGTATAGTATAGATAGTGAACACTATGACATCTAGTATAGTATAGATAGTGAACACTATGACATCTAGTATAGTATAGATAGTGAACACTATGACATCTAGTATAATATAGATAGTGAACACTATGACATCTAGTGTAGTATAGATAGTGAACACTATGGCATCTAGTATAGTATAGATAGTGAACACTATGGCATCTAGTATAGTATAGATAGTGAACACTATGACATCTAGTATAGTATAGATAGTGAACACTATGACATCTAGTATAGTATAGATAGTGAACACTATGAAATATAGTATAGTATAGATAGTGAACACTGTGACATCTAGTATAGTATAGATAGTGTACACTATGACATCTAGTATAGTATAGATAGTGAACACTATGACATCTAGTATAGTATAGATAGTGTACACTATGACATCTAGTATAGTATAGATTGTGAACACTATGACATCTAGTATAGTATAGATAGTGAACACTATGACATCTAGTATAGTAAAGATAGTGAACACTATGGCATATAGTATAGATAGTGAACACTATGACATCTAGTATAGTATAGATAGTGAACACTATGGCATCTAGTATAGTATAGATAGTGAACACTATGACATCTAGTATAGTATAGATAGTGTACACTATGACATCTTGTATAGTATAGATAGTGAACACTATGACATCTAGTATAGTATAGATAGTGAACACTATGGCATATAGTATAGATAGTGAACACTATGGCATCTAGTATAGTATAGATAGTGAACACTATGGCCTATAGTATAGATAGCGAACACTATGGCATATAGTATAGTATAGATAGTGAACACTATGACATCTAGTATAGTATAGATAGTGAACACTATGACATCTAGTATAGTATAGATAGTGAACACTATGGCATCTAGTATAGTATAGATAGTGTACACTATGGCATCTAGTATAGTATAGATAGTGAACACTATGACATCAAGTATAGTATAGATAGTGAACACTATGGCATCAAGTATAGTATAGATAGTGAACACTATGGTATCTAGTATAGTATAGATAGTGAACACTATGACATCTAAGTAGTATAGATAGTGAACACTATGCCGTATAGTATAGATAGTGAACACTATGACATCTAGTATAGATAGTGAACACTATGACATCTAGTATAGTATAGATAGTGTACACTATGGCATCTAGTATAGTATAGATAGTGAACACTATGACATCTAGTATAGTATAGATAGTGAACACTATGACATCTAGTATAGTATAGATATTGAACACTATGACATCTAGAATAGTATAGATAGTGAACACTATGACATCTAGTATAGTATAGATAGTGAACACTATGGCATCTAGTATAGTATAGATAGTGAACACTTTGGCATATAGTATAGATAGTGAACACTATGACATCTGGTATAGTATAGATAGTGTACACTATGACATCTAGTATAGTATAGATAGTGAACACTATGACATCTAGTATAGATAGTGAACACTATGACATCTGGTATAGTATAGATAGTGTACACTATGACATCTAGTATAGTATAGATAGTGAACACTATGACATCTAGTATAGTATAGATAGTGTACACTATGACATCTAGTATAGTATAGATAGTGAACACTATGACATCTAGTATAGTATAGATAGTGAACACTATGACATCTAGTATAGATAGTGAACACTATGACATCTAGTATAGTATAGATAGTGAACACTATGACATCTAGTATAGTATAGATAGTGTACACTATGCCGTATAGTATAGTATAGATAGTGAACACTATGGCATATAGTATAGATAGTGAACACTATGGCATCAAGTATAGTATAGATAGTGAACACTATGACATCTAGTATAGTATAGATAGTGTACACTATGCCATATAGTATAGATAGTGAACACTATGACATCTAGTATAGTATAGATAGTGAACACTATGACATCTAGTATAGTATAGATAGTGAACACTATGACATCTAGTATAGTATAGATAGTGAACACTATGACATCTAGTATAGTATAGATAGTGAACACTATGCCGTATAGTATAGATAGTGAACACTATGACATCTAGTATAGATAGTGAACACTATGACATCTAGTATAGTATAGATAGTGTACACTATGGCATCTAGTATAGTATAGATAGTGAACACTATGACATCTAGTATAGTATAGATAGTGAACACTATGACATCTAGTATAGTATAGATAGTGAACACTATGACATCTAGAATAGTATAGATAGTGAACACTATGACATCTAGTATAGTATAGATAGTGAACACTATGAAAACTAGTATAGTATAGATAGTGAACACTATGGCATATAGTATAGATAGTGAACACTATGACATCTAGTATAGTATAGATAGTGAACACTATGACATCTAGTATAGTATAGATAGTGAACACTATGGCATATAGTATAGATAGTGAACACTATGGCATATAGTATAGATAGTGAACACTATGACATCTGGTATAGTATAGATAGTGTACACTATGACATCTAGTATAGTATAGATAGTGAACACTATGACATCTAGTATAGTATAGATAGTGAACACTATGACATCTAGTATAGTATAGATAGTGAACACTATGCCGTATAGTATAGATAGTGAACACTATGACATCTAGTATAGTATAGATAGTGAACACTATGGCATATAGTATAGATAGTGAACACTATGACATCTAGTATAGTATAGATAGTGAACACTATGACATCTAGTATAGTATAGATAGTGAACACTATGACATCTAGTATAGTATAGATAGTGAACACTATGACATCTAGTATAGTATAGATAGTGAACACTATGACATCTAGTATAGTATAGATAGTGTTCACTATGACATCTAGTATAGTATAGATAGTGTACACTATGCCGTATAGTATAGTATAGATAGTGAACACTATGGCATATAGTATAGATAGTGAACACTATGGCATCAAGTATAGTATAGATAGTGAACACTACGACATCTAGTATAGTATAGATAGTGTACACTATGCCGTATAGTATAGATAGTGAACACTATGACATCTAGTATAGTATAGATAGTGAACACTATGACATCTAGTATAGTATAGATAGTGAACACTATGACATCTAGTATAGTATAGATAGTGAATACTATGACATCAAGTATAGATAGTGAACACTATGACATCTAGTATAGTATAGATAGTGAACACTATGACATCTAGTATAGTATAGATAGTGAACACTATGACATCTAGTATAGTATAGATAGTGAACACTATGACATCTAGTATAGTATAGATATTGAACACTATGACATCTAGAATAGTATAGATAGTGAACACTATGACATCTAGTATAGTATAGATAGTGAACACTATGGCATCTAGTATAGTATAGATAGTGAACACTATGGCATATAGTATAGATAGTGAACACTATGACATCTAGTATAGTATAGATAGTGAACACTATGACATCTAGTATAGTATAGATAGTGAACACTATGGCATATAGTATAGATAGTGAACACTATGGCATATAGTATAGATAGTGAACACTATGACATCTGGTATAGTATAGATAGTGTACACTATGACATCTAGTATAGTATAGATAGTGAACACTATGACATCTAGTATAGTATAGATAGTGAACACTATGACATCTAGTATAGTATAGATAGTGAACATTATGCCGTATAGTATAGATAGTGAACACTATGACATCTAGTATAGTATAGATAGTGAACACTATGGCATATAGTATAGATAGTGAACACTATGACATCTAGTATAGTATAGATAGTGAACACTATGACATCTAGTATAGTATAGATAGTGTACACTATGCCGTATAGTATAGTATAGATAGTGAACACTATGGCATATAGTATAGATAGTGAACACTATGGCATCAAGTATAGTATAGATAGTGAACACTATGACATCTAGTATAGTATAGATAGTGTACACTATGCCGTATAGTATAGATAGTGAACACTATGACATCTAGTATAGTATAGATAGTGAACACTATGACATCTAGTATAGTATAGATAGTGAACACTATGACATCTAGTATAGTATAGATAGTGAACACTATGACATCTAGTATAGTATAGATAGTGAATACTATGACATCAAGTATAGATAGTGAACACTATGACATCTAGTATAGTATAGATAGTGAACACTATGACATCTAGTATAGTATAGATAGTGAACACTATGACATCTAGTATAGTATAGATAGTGAACACTATGACATCTAGTATAGTATAGATAGTGAACACTATGACATCTAGTGTAGTATAGATAGTGAACACTATGGCATCTAGTATAGTATAGATAGTGAACACTATGGCATCTAGTATAGTATAGATAGTGAACACTATGACATCTAGTATAGTATAGATAGTGAACACTATGACATCTAGTATAGTATAGATAGTGAACACTATGGCATATAGTATAGTATAGATAGTGAACACTGTGACATCTAGTATAGTATAGATAGTGTACACTATGACATCTAGTATAGTATAGATAGTGAACACTATGACATCTAGTATAGTATAGATAGTGTACACTATGACATCTAGTATAGTATAGATAGTGAACACTATGACATCTAGTATAGTATAGATAGTGAACACTATGACATCTAGTATAGTAAAGATAGTGAACACTATGTCATATAGTATAGATAGTGAACACTATGACATCTAGTATAGTATAGATAGTGAACACTATGGCATCTAGTATAGTATAGATAGTGAACACTATGACATCTAGTATAGTATAGATAGTGAACACTATGCCGTATAGTATAGTATAGATAGTGAACACTATGGCATCTAGTATAGTATAGATAGTGAACACTATGACATCTAGTATAGTATAGATAGTGAACACTATGCCATCTAGTATAGTATAGATAGTGAACACTATGACATCTAGTATAGTATAGATAGTGAACACTATGCCGTATAGTATAGATAGTGAACACTATGACATCTAGTATAGATAGTGAACACTATGACATCTAGTATAGTATAGATAGTGTACACTATGGCATCTAGTATAGTATAGATAGTGAACACTATGACATCTAGTATAGTATAGATAGTGAACACTATGACATCTAGTATAGTATAGATAGTGAACACTATGACATCTAGAATAGTATAGATAGTGAACACTATGACATCTAGTATAGTATAGATAGTGAACACTATGGCATCTAGTATAGTATAGATAGTGAACACTATGGCATATAGTATAGATAGTGAACACTATGACATCTAGTATAGTATAGATAGTGAACACTATGGCATATAGTATAGATAGTGAACACTATGGCATATAGTATAGATAGTGAACACTATGACATCTGGTATAGTATAGATAGTGTACACTATGACATCTAGTATAGTATAGATAGTGAACACTATGACATCTAGTATAGTATAGATAGTGAACACTATGACATCTAGTATAGTATAGATAGTGAACACTATGCCGTATAGTATAGATAGTGAACACTATGACATCTAGTATAGTATAGATAGTGAACACTATGGCATATAGTATAGATAGTGAACACTATGACATCTAGTATAGTATAGATAGTGAACACTATGACATCTAGTATAGTATAGATAGTGAACACTATGACATCTAGTATAGTATAGATAGTGAACACTATGACATCTAGTATAGTATAGATAGTGAACACTATGACATCTAGTATAGTATAGATAGTGTTCACTATGACATCTAGTATAGTATAGATAGTGTACACTATGCCGTATAGTATAGTATAGATAGTGAACACTATGGCATATAGTATAGATAGTGAACACTATGGCATCAAGTATAGTATAGATAGTGAACACTATGACATCTAGTATAGTATAGATAGTGTACACTATGCCGTATAGTATAGATAGTGAACACTATGACATCTAGTATAGTATAGATAGTGAACACTATGACATCTAGTATAGTATAGATAGTGAACACTATGACATCTAGTATAGTATAGATAGTGAATACTATGACATCAAGTATAGATAGTGAACACTATGACATCTAGTATAGTATAGATAGTGAACACTATGACATCTAGTATAGTATAGATAGTGAACACTATGACATCTAGTATAGTATAGATAGTGAACACTATGACATCTAGTATAGTATAGATAGTGAACACTATGACATCTAGTGTAGTATAGATAGTGAACACTATGGCATCTAGTATAGTATAGATAGTGAACACTATGGCATCTAGTATAGTATAGATAGTGAACACTATGACATCTAGTATAGTATAGATAGTGAACACTATGACATCTTGTATAGTATAGATAGTGAACACTATGGCATATAGTATAGTATAGATAGTGAACACTGTGACATCTAGTATAGTATAGATAGTGTACACTATGACATCTAGTATAGTATAGATAATGAACACTATGACATCTAGTATAGTATAGATAGTGTACACTATGACATCTAGTATAGTATAGATAGTGAACACTATGACATCTAGTATAGTATAGATAGTGAACACTATGACATCTAGTATAGTAAAGATAGTGAACACTATGGCATATAGTATAGATAGTGAACACTATGACATCTAGTATAGTATAGATAGTGAACACTATGGCATCTAGTATAGTATAGATAGTGAACACTATGACATCTAGTATAGTATAGATAGTGAACACTATGGCATCTAGTATAGTATAGATAGTGAACACTATGACATCTAGTATAGTATAGATAGTGAACACTATGGCATATAGTATAGATAGTGAACACTATGGCATCTAGTATAGTATAGATAGTGAACACTATGGCCTATAGTATAGATAGTGAACACTATGACATCTAGTATAGTATAGATAGTGAACACTATGACATCTAGTATAGTATAGATAGTGAACACTATGGCATATAGTATAGTATAGATAGTGAACACTATGACATCTAGTATAGTATAGATAGTGAACACTATGGCATATAGTATAGATAGTGAACACTATGGCATCTAGTATAGTATAGATAGTGTACACTATGACATCTAGTATAGTATAGATAGTGAACACTATGACATCTAGTATAGTATAGATAGTGAACACTATGCCATCTAGTATAGTAAAGATAGTGAACACTATGGCATATAGTATAGATAGTGAACACTATGACATCTAGTATAGTATAGATAGTGAACACTATGGCATCTAGTATAGTATAGATAGTGAACACTATGACATCTAGTATAGTATAGATAGTGAACACTATGCCGTATAGTATAGTATAGATAGTGAACACTATGGCATCTAGTATAGTATAGATAGTGAACACTATGACATCTAGTATAGTATAGATAGTGAACACTATGCCATCTAGTATAGTATAGATAGTGAACACTATGACATCTAGTATAGTATAGATAGTGAACACTATGCCGTATAGTATAGATAGTGAACACTATGACATCTAGTATAGATAGTGAACACTATGACATCTAGTATAGTATAGATAGTGTACACTATGGCATCTAGTATAGTATAGATAGTGAACACTATGACATCTAGTATAGTATAGATAGTGAACACTATGACATCTAGTATAGTATAGATAGTGAACACTATGACATCTAGAATAGTATAGATAGTGAACACTATGACATCTAGTATAGTATAGATAGTGAACACAATGGCATCTAGTATAGTATAGATTGTGAACACTATGGCATATAGTATAGATAGTGAACACTATGACATCTAGTATAGTATAGATAGTGAACACTATGACATCTAGTATAGTATAGATAGTGAACACTATGACATCTAGTATAGTATAGATAGTGAACACTATGACATCTAGTATAGTATAGATAGTGAACACTATGCCGTATAGTATAGATAGTGAACACTATGACATCTAGTATAGTATAGATAGTGAACACTATGGCATATAGTATAGATAGTGAACACTATGACATCTAGTATAGTATAGATAGTGAACACTATGACATCTAGTATAGTATAGATAGTGAACACTATGACATCTAGTATAGTATAGATAGTGAACACTATGACATCTAGTATAGTATAGATAGTGAACACTATGACATCTAGTATAGTATAGATAGTGTTCACTATGACATCTAGTATAGTATAGATAGTGTACACTATGCCGTATAGTATAGTATAGATAGTGAACACTATGGCATATAGTATAGATAGTGAACACTATGGCATCAAGTATAGTATAGATAGTGAACACTATGACATCTAGTATAGTATAGATAGTGTACACTATGCCGTATAGTATAGATAGTGAACACTATGACATCTAGTATAGTATAGATAGTGAACACTATGACATCTAGTATAGTATAGATAGTGAACACTATGACATCTAGTATAGTATAGATAGTGAACACTATGACATCTAGTATAGTATAGATAGTGAATACTATGACATCAAGTATAGATAGTGAACACTATGACATCTAGTATAGTATAGATAGTGAACACTATGACATCTAGTATAGTATAGATAGTGAACACTATGACATCTAGTATAGTATAGATAGTGAACACTATGACATCTAGTATAGTATAGATAGTGAACACTATGACATCTAGTGTAGTATAGATAGTGAACACTATGGCATCTAGTATAGTATAGATAGTGAACACTATGGCATCTAGTATAGTATAGATAGTGAACACTATGACATCTAGTATAGTATAGATAGTGAACACTATGACATCTTGTATAGTATAGATAGTGAACACTATGGCATATAGTATAGTATAGATAGTGAACACTGTGACATCTAGTATAGTATAGATAGTGTACACTATGACATCTAGTATAGTATAGATAATGAACACTATGACATCTAGTATAGTATAGATAGTGTACACTATGACATCTAGTATAGTATAGATAGTGAACACTATGACATCTAGTATAGTATAGATAGTGAACACTATGACATCTAGTATAGTAAAGATAGTGAACACTATGGCATATAGTATAGATAGTGAACACTATGACATCTAGTATAGTATAGATAGTGAACACTATGGCATCTAGTATAGTATAGATAGTGAACACTATGACATCTAGTATAGTATAGATAGTGAACACTATGGCATCTAGTATAGTATAGATAGTGAACACTATGACATCTAGTATAGTATAGATAGTGAACACTATGGCATATAGTATAGATAGTGAACACTATGGCATCTAGTATAGTATAGATAGTGAACACTATGGCCTATAGTATAGATAGTGAACACTATGACATCTAGTATAGTATAGATAGTGAACACTATGACATCTAGTATAGTATAGATAGTGAACACTATGGCATATAGTATAGTATAGATAGTGAACACTATGACATCTAGTATAGTATAGATAGTGAACACTATGGCATATAGTATAGATAGTGAACACTATGGCATCTAGTATAGTATAGATAGTGTACACTATGACATCTAGTATAGTATAGATAGTGAACACTATGACATCTAGTATAGTATAGATAGTGAACACTATGCCATCTAGTATAGTAAAGATAGTGAACACTATGGCATATAGTATACATAGTGAACACTATGACATCTAGTATAGTATAGATAGTGAACACTATGGCATCTAGTATAGTATAGATAGTGAACACTATGACATCTAGTATAGTATAGATAGTGAACACTATGCCGTATAGTATAGTATAGATAGTGAACACTATGGCATCTAGTATAGTATAGATAGTGAACACTATGACATCTAGTATAGTATAGATAGTGAACACTATGCCATCTAGTATAGTATAGATAGTGAACACTATGACATCTAGTATAGTATAGATAGTGAACACTATGCCGTATAGTATAGATAGTGAACACTATGACATCTAGTATAGATAGTGAACACTATGACATCTAGTATAGTATAGATAGTGTACACTATGGCATCTAGTATAGTATAGATAGTGAACACTATGACATCTAGTATAGTATAGATAGTGAACACTATGACATCTAGTATAGTATAGAGAGTGAACACTATGACATCTAGAATAGTATAGATAGTGAACACTATGACATCTAGTATAGTATAGATAGTGAACACTATGGCATCTAGTATAGTATAGATAGTGAACACTATGGCATATAGTATAGATAGTGAACACTATGACATCTAGTATAGTATAGATAGTGAACACTATGACATCTAGTACAGTATAGATAGTGAACACTATGGCATATAGTATAGATAGTGAACACTATGGCATATAGTATAGATAGTGAACACTATGACATCTGGTATAGTATAGATAGTGTACACTATGACATCTAGTATAGTATAGATAGTGAACACTATGACATCTAGTATAGTATAGATAGTGAACACTATGACATCTAGTATAGTATAGATAGTGAACACTATGCCGTATAGTATAGATAGTGAACACTATGACATCTAGTATAGTATAGATAGTGAACACTATGGCATATAGTATAGATAGTGAACACTATGACATCTAGTATAGTATAGATAGTGAACACTATGACATCTAGTATAGTATAGATAGTGAACACTATGACATCTAGTATAGTATAGATAGTGAACACTATGGCATCTAGTATAGTATAGATAGTGAACACTATGACATCTAGTATAGTATAGATAGTGAACACTATGGCATATAGTATAGATAGTGAACACTATGGCATCTAGTATAGTATAGATAGTGAACACTATGGCCTATAGTATAGATAGTGAACACTATGACATCTAGTATAGTATAGATAGTGAACACTATGACATCTAGTATAGTATAGATAGTGAACACTATGGCATATAGTATAGTATAGATAGTGAACACTATGACATCTAGTATAGTATAGATAGTGAACACTATGGCATATAGTATAGATAGTGAACACTATGGCATCTAGTATAGTATAGATAGTGTACACTATGACATCTAGTATAGTATAGATAGTGAACACTATGACATCTAGTATAGTATAGATAGTGAACACTATGCCATCTAGTATAGTAAAGATAGTGAACACTATGGCATATAGTATACATAGTGAACACTATGACATCTAGTATAGTATAGATAGTGAACACTATGGCATCTAGTATAGTATAGATAGTGAACACTATGACATCTAGTATAGTATAGATAGTGAACACTATGCCGTATAGTATAGATAGTGAACACTATGGCATCTAGTATAGTATAGATAGTGAACACTATGACATCTAGTATAGTATAGATAGTGAACACTATGCCATCTAGTATAGTATAGATAGTGAACACTATGACATCTAGTATAGTATAGATAGTGAACACTATGCCGTATAGTATAGATAGTGAACACTATGACATCTAGTATAGATAGTGAACACTATGACATCTAGTATAGTATAGATAGTGTACACTATGGCATCTAGTATAGTATAGATAGTGAACACTATGACATCTAGTATAGTATAGATAGTGAACACTATGACATCTAGTATAGTATAGATAGTGAACACTATGACATCTAGAATAGTATAGATAGTGAACACTATGACATCTAGTATAGTATAGATAGTGAACACTATGGCATCTAGTATAGTATAGATAGTGAACACTATGGCATATAGTATAGATAGTGAACACTATGACATCTAGTATAGTATAGATAGTGAACACTATGACATCTAGTACAGTATAGATAGTGAACACTATGGCATATAGTATAGATAGTGAACACTATGGCATATAGTATAGATAGTGAACACTATGACATCTGGTATAGTATAGATAGTGTACACTATGACATCTAGTATAGTATAGATAGTGAACACTATGACATCTAGTATAGTATAGATAGTGAACACTATGACATCTAGTATAGTATAGATAGTGAACACTATGCCGTATAGTATAGATAGTGAACACTATGACATCTAGTATAGTATAGATAGTGAACACTATGGCATATAGTATAGATAGTGAACACTATGACATCTAGTATAGTATAGATAGTGAACACTATGACATCTAGTATAGTATAGATAGTGAACACTATGACATCTAGTATAGTATAGATAGTGAACACTATGACATCTAGTATAGTATAGATAGTGAACACTATGACATCTAGTATAGTATAGATAGTGTTCACTATGACATCTAGTATAGTATAGATAGTGTACACTATGCCGTATAGTATAGTATAGATAGTGAACACTATGGCATATAGTATAGATAGTGAACACTATGGCATCAAGTATAGTATAGATAGTGAACACTATGACATCTAGTATAGTATAGATAGTGTACACTATGCCGTATAGTATAGATAGTGAACACTATGACATCTAGTATAGTATAGATAGTGAACACTATGACATCTAGTATAGTATAGATAGTGAATACTATGACATCAAGTATAGTATAGATAGTGAACACTATGACATCTAGTATAGTATAGATAGTGAACACTATGACATCTAGTATAGTATAGATAGTGAATACTATGACATCAAGTATAGATAGTGAACACTATGACATCTAGTATAGTATAGATAGTGAACACTATGACATCTAGTATAGTATAGATAGTGAACACTATGACATCTAGTATAGTATAGATAGTGAACACTATGACATCTAGTATAGTATAGATAGTGAACACTATGACATCTAGTATAGTATAGATAGTGAATACTATGACATCAAGTATAGATAGTGAACACTATGACATCTAGTATAGTATAGATAGTGAACACTATGACATCTAGTATAGTATAGATAGTGAACACTATGACATCTAGTATAGTATAGATAGTGAACACTATGACATCTAGTATAGTATAGATAGTGAACACTATGACATCTAGTGTAGTATAGATAGTGAACACTATGGCATCTAGTATAGTATAGATAGTGAACACTATGGCATCTAGTATAGTATAGATAGTGAACACTATGACATCTAGTATAGTATAGATAGTGAACACTATGACATCTTGTATAGTATAGATAGTGAACACTATGGCATATAGTATAGTATAGATAGTGAACACTGTGACATCTAGTATAGTATAGATAGTGTACACTATGACATCTAGTATAGTATAGATAGTGAACACTATGACATCTAGTATAGTATAGATAGTGTACACTATGACATCTAGTATAGTATAGATAGTGAACACTATGACATCTAGTATAGTATAGATAGTGAACACTATGACATCTAGTATAGTAAAGATAGTGAACACTATGGCATATAGTATAGATAGTGAACACTATGACATCTAGTAAAGTATAGATAGTGAACACTATGGCATCTAGTATAGTATAGATAGTGAACACTATGACATCTAGTATAGTATAGATAGTGAACACTATGGCATCTAGTATAGTATAGATAGTGAACACTATGACATCTAGTATAGTATAGATAGTGAACACTATGGCATATAGTATAGATAGTGAACACTATGGCATCTAGTATAGTATAGATAGTGAACACTATGGCCTATAGTATAGATAGTGAACACTATGACATCTAGTATAGTATAGATAGTGAACACTATGACATCTAGTATAGTATAGATAGTGAACACTATGACATCTAGTATAGTATAGATAGTGAACACTATGGCATATAGTATAGTATAGATAGTGAACACTATGACATCTAGTATAGTATAGATAGTGAACACTATGGCATATAGTATAGATAGTGAACACTATGGCATCTAGTATAGTATAGATAGTGAACACTATGACATCTAGTATAGTATAGATAGTGAACACTATGACATCTAGTATAGTATAGATAGTGAACACTATGACATCTAGTATAGTATAGATAGTGAACACTATGACATCTAGTATAGTATAGATAGTGAACACTATGGCATATAGTATAGATAGTGAACACTATGGCATCTAGTATAGTATAGATAGTGAACACTATGGCCTATAGTATAGATAGTGAACACTATGACATCTAGTATAGTATAGATAGTGAACACTATGACATCTAGTATAGTATAGATAGTGAACACTATGACATCTAGTATAGTATAGATAGTGAACACTATGACATCAAGTATAGTATAGATAGTGAACACTATGACATCTAGTATAGTATAGATAGTGAACACTATGACATCTTGTATAGTATAGATAGTGAACACTATGACATCTAGTATAGTATAGATAGTGAACACTATGGCATATAGTATAGATAGTGAACACTATGGCATCTAGTATAGTATAGATAGTGAACACTATGGCCTATAGTATAGATAGTGAACACTATGGCATATAGTATAGTATAGATAGTGAACACTATGACATCTAGTGTAGTATAGATAGTGAACACTATGACATCTAGTATAGTATAGATAGTGAACACTATGGCATCTAGTATAGTATAGATAGTGTACACTATGGCATCTAGTATAGTATAGATAGTGAACACTATGCCGTATAGTATAGTATAGATAGTGAACACTATGCCTTATAGTATAGTATAGATAGTGAACACTATGGCATCTAGTATAGTATAGATAGTGAACACTATGACATCTAGTATAGTATAGATAGTGAACACTATGACATCTAGTATAGTATAGATAGTGAACACTATGGCATATAGTATAGATAGTGAACACTATGGCATCTAGTATAGTATAGATAGTGAACACTATGGCCTATAGTATAGATAGTGAACACTATGACATCTAGTATAGTATAGATAGTGAACACTATGACATCTAGTATAGTATAGATAGTGAACACTATGACATCTAGTATAGTATAGATAGTGAACACTATGACATCAAGTATAGTATAGATAGTGAACACTATGACATCTAGTATAGTATAGATAGTGAACACTATGACATCTTGTATAGTATAGATAGTGAACACTATGGCATATAGTATAGATAGTGAACACTATGGCATCTAGTATAGTATAGATAGTGAACACTATGGCCTATAGTATAGATAGTGAACACTATGGCATATAGTATAGTATAGATAGTGAACACTATGACATCTAGTATAGTATAGATAGTGAACACTATGACATCTAGTATAGTATAGATAGTGAACACTATGGCATCTAGTATAGTATAGATAGTGTACACTATGGCATCTAGTATAGTATAGATAGTGAACACTATGCCGTATAGTATAGTATAGATAGTGAACACTATGCCTTATAGGATAGTATAGATAGTGAACACTATGCCGTATAGTATAGTATAGATAGTGAACACTATGACATCTAGTATAGTATAGATAGTGAACACTATGACATCTAGTATAGTATAGATAGTGAACACTATGGCATATAGTATAGATAGTGAACACTATGACATCTAGTATAGTATAGATAGTGAACACTATGGCATCTAGTATAGTATAGATAGTGAACACTATGACATCTAGTATAGTATAGATAGTGTACACTATGACATCTTGTATAGTATAGATAGTGAACACTATGACATCTAGTATAGTATAGATAGTGAACACTATGGCATATAGTATAGATAGTGAACACTATGGCATCTAGTATAGTATAGATTGTGAACACTATGGCCTATAGTATAGATAGTGAACACTATGGCATATAGTATGGTATAGATAGTGAACACTATGACATCTAGTATAGTATAGATAGTGAACACTATGACATCTAGTATAGTATAGATAGTGAACACTATGGCATCTAGTATAGTATAGATAGTGTACACTATGGCATCTAGTATAGTATAGATAGTGAACACTATGCCGTATAGTATAGTATAAATAGTGAACACTATGCCTTATAGTATAGTATAGATAGTGAACACTATGCCGTATAGTATAGTATAGATAGTGAACACTATGACATCTAGTATAGTATAGATAGTGAACACTATGACATCTAGTATAGTATAGATAGTGAACACTATGGCATCTAGTATAGTATAGATAGTGAACACTATGACATCTAGTATAGTATAGATAGTGAACACTATGACATCTAGTATAGTATAGATAGTGAACACTATGACATCTAGTATAGTATATATAGTGAACACTATGACATCTAGTATAGTATAGATAGTGAACACTATGGCATCTAGTATAGTATAGATAGTGAACACTATGACATCTAGTATAGTATAGATAGTGAACACTATGCCGTATAGTATAGTATAGATAGTGAACACTATGGCATTTAGTATAGTATAGATAGTGAACACTATGACATCTAGTATAGTATAGATAGTGAACACTATGCCATCTAGTATAGTATAGATAGTGAACACTATGACATCTAGTATAGTATAGATAGTGAACACTATGCCGTATAGTATAGTATAGATAGTCAACACTATGCCTTCTAGTATAGTATAGATAGTGAACACTATGCCGTATAGTATAGTATGGATAGTGAACACTATGACATCTAGTATAGTATAGATAGTGTACACTATGACATCTAGTATAGTATAGATAGTGAACACTATGGCATCTAGTATAGTATAGATAGTGAACACTATGACATCTAGTATAGTATAGATAGTGAACACTATGACAAAAAGTATAGATAGTGAACACTATGGCATCAAGTATAGTATAGATAGTGAACACTATGGCATCAAGTATAGTATAGATAGTGAACACTATGACATCTAGTATAGTATAGATAGTGAACACTATGGCATATAGTATAGATAGTGAACACTATGGCATCAAGTATAGTATAGATAGTGTACACTATGACATCTAGTATAGTATAGATAGTGAACACTATGACATCAAGTATAGTATAGATAGTGAACATTATGTCATCAAGTATAGTATAGATAGTGAACACTATGGTATCTAGTATAGTATAGATAGTGAACACTATGACATCTAGTATAGTATAGATAGTGAACACTATGCCGTATAGTATAGATAGTGAACACTATGACATCTAGTATAGATAGTGAACACTATGACATCTAGTATAGTATAGATAGTGTACACTATGGCATCTAGTATAGTATAGATAGTGAACACTATGACATCTAGTATAGTATAGATAGTGAACACTATGACATCTAGTATAGTATAGATAGTGAACACTATGACATCTAGAATAGTATAGATAGTGAACACTATGACATCTAGTATAGTATAGATAGTGAACACTATGGCATCTAGTATAGTATAGATAGTGAACACTATGGCATATAGTATAGATAGTGAACACTATGACATCTAGTATAGTATAGATAGTGAACACTATGACATCTAGTATAGTATAGATAGTGAACACTATGGCATATAGTATAGATAGTGAACACTATGGCATATAGTATAGATAGTGAACACTATGACATCTGGTATAGTATAGATAGTGAACACTATGGCATATAGTATAGATAGTGAACACTATGACATCTGGTATAGTATAGATAGTGTACACTATGACATCTAGTATAGTATAGATAGTGAACACTATGACATCTAGTATAGTATAGATAGTGAACACTATGACATCTAGTATAGTATAGATAGTGAACACTATGCCGTATAGTATAGATAGTGAACACTATGACATCTAGTATAGTATAGATAGTGAACACTATGGCATATAGTATAGATAGTGAACACTATGACATCTAGTATAGTATAGATAGTGAACACTATGACATCTAGTATAGTATAGATAGTGAACACTATGACATCTAGTATAGTATAGATAGTGAACACTATGACATCTAGTATAGTATAGATAGTGAACACTATGACATCTAGTATAGTATAGATAGTGTTCACTATGACATCTAGTATAGTATAGATAGTGTACACTATGCCGTATAGTATAGTATAGATAGTGAACACTATGGCATATAGTATAGATAGTGAACACTATGGCATCAAGTATAGTATAGATAGTGAACACTATGGCATATAGTATAGATAGTGAACACTATGGCACATAGTATAGATAGTGAACACTATGACATCTAGTATAGTATAGATAGTGTACACTATGACATCTAGTATAGTATAGATAGTGTACACTATGACATCTAGTATAGTATAGATAGTGAACACTATGACATCTAGTATAGTATAGATAGTGAACACTATGACATCAAGTATAGTATAGATAGTGAACACTATGCCGTATAGTATAGTATAGATAGTGAACACTATGACATCTAGTATAGTATAGATAGTGAACACTATGACATCTAGTATAGTATAGATAGTGAACACTATGGCATCTAGTATAGTATAGATAGTTAACACTATGACATCTAGTATAGTATAGATAGTGAACACTATGGCATCAAGTATAGTATAGATAGTGTACACTATGACATCTAGTATAGTATAGATAGTGAACACTATGACATCAAGTATAGTATAGATAGTGAACACTATGGCATCAAGTATAGTATAGATAGTGAACACTATGGTATCTAGTATAGTATAGATAGTGAACACTATGACATCTAGTATAGTATAGATAGTGAACACTATGCCGTATAGTATAGATAGTGAACACTATGGCATCAAGTATAGTATAGATAGTGAACACTATGGCATCAAGTATAGTATAGATAGTGAACACTATGACATCTAGTATAGTATAGATAGTGAACACTATGGCATATAGTATAGATAGTGAACACTATGGCATCAAGTATAGTATAGATAGTGTACACTATGACATCTAGTATAGTATAGATAGTGAACACTATGACATCAAGTATAGTATAGATAGTGAACACTATGCCGTATAGTATAGATAGTGAACACTATGACATCTAGTATAGATAGTGAACACTATGACATCTAGTATAGTATAGATAGTGTACACTATGGCATCTAGTATAGTATAGATAGTGTACACTATGGCATCTAGTATAGTATAGATAGTGAACACTATGACATTTAGTATAGATAGTGAACACTATGACATCTAGTATAGTATAGATAGTGTTCACTATGGCATCTAGTATAGTATAGATAGTGAACACTATGACATCTAGTATAGTATAGATAGTGAACACTATGACATCTAGTATAGTATAGATAGTGAACACTATGGCATATAGTATAGATAGTGAACACTATGACATCTAGTATAGTATAGATAGTCAACACTATGCCTTCTAGTATAGTATAGATAGTGAACACTATGCCGTATAGTATAGTATAGATAGTGAACACTATGACATCTAGTATAGTATAGATAGTGTACACTATGACATCTAGTATAGTATAGATAGTGAACACTATGGCATCTAGTATAGTATAGATAGTGAACACTATGACATCTAGTATAGTATAGATAGTGAACACTATGACAAATAGTATAGATAGTGAACACTATGGCATCAAGTATAGTATAGATAGTGAACACTATGGCATCAAGTATAGTATAGATAGTGAACACTATGACATCTAGTATAGTATAGATAGTGAACACTATGGCATATAGTATAGATAGTGAACACTATGGCATCAAGTATAGTATAGATAGTGTACACTATGACATCTAGTATAGTATAGATAGTGAACACTATGACATCAAGTATAGTATAGATAGTGAACACTATGGCATCAAGTATAGTATAGATAGTGAACACTATGGTATCTAGTATAGTATAGATAGTGAACACTATGACATCTAGTATAGTATAGATAGTGAACACTATGCCGTATAGTATAGATAGTGAACACTATGACATCTAGTATAGATAGTGAACACTATGACATCTAGTATAGTATAGATAGTGTACACTATGGCATCTAGTATAGTATAGATAGTGAACACTATGACATCTAGTATAGTA
The DNA here is from genome assembly GCF_029448725.1 of Salvelinus fontinalis. Taxonomy (NCBI): domain Eukaryota; kingdom Metazoa; phylum Chordata; class Actinopteri; order Salmoniformes; family Salmonidae; genus Salvelinus; species Salvelinus fontinalis. Next base: position 13,407,014 of record NC_074696.1, read on the forward strand.
TAGATAGTGAACACTATGACATCTAGAATAGTATAGATAGTGAACACTATGACATCTAGTATAGTATAGATAGTGAACACTATGGCATCTAGTATAGTATAGATAGTGAACACTATGGCATATAGTATAGATAGTGAACACTATGACATCTAGTATAGTACAGATAGTGAACACTATGACATCTAGTATAGTATAGATAGTGAACACTATGGCATATAGTATAGATAGTGAACACTATGGCATATAGTATAGATAGTGAACACTATGACATCTGGTATAGTATAGATAGTGAACACTATGACATCTAGTATAGTATAGATAGTGAACACTATGACATCTAGTATAGTATAGATAGTGAACACTATGACATCTAGTATAGTATAGATAGTGAACACTATGCCGTATAGTATAGATAGTGAACACTATGACATCTAGTATAGTATAGATAGTGAACACTATGGCATATAGTATAGATAGTGAACACTATGACATCTAGTATAGTATAGATAGTGAACACTATGACATCTAGTATAGTATAGATAGTGAACACTATGACATCTAGTATAGTATAGATAGTGAACACTATGACATCTAGTATAGTATAGATAGTGTTCACTATGACATCTAGTATAGTATAGATAGTGTACACTATGCCGTATAGTATAGTATAGATAGTGAACACTATGGCATATAGTATAGATAGTGAACACTATGGCATCAAGTATAGTATAGATAGTGAACACTATGGCATATAGTATAGATAGTGAACACTATGGCACATAGTATAGATAGTGAACACTATGACATCTAGTATAGTATAGATAGTGTACACTATGACATCTAGTATAGTATAGATAGTGTACACTATGACATCTAGTATAGTATAGATAGTGAACACTATGACATCTAGTATAGTATAGATAGTGAACACTATGACATCTAGTATAGTATAGATAGTGAACACTATGCCGTATAGTATAGTATAGATAGTGAACACTATGACATCTAGTATAGTATAGATAGTGAACACTATGACATCTAGTATAGTATAGATAGTGAACACTATGGCATCTAGTATAGTATAGATAGTGAACACTATGACATCTAGTATAGTATAGATAGTGAACACTATGGCATCAAGTATAGTATAGATAGTGTACACTATGACATCTAGTATAGTATAGATAGTGAACACTATGACATCAAGTATAGTATAGATAGTGAACACTATGGCATCAAGTATAGTATAGATAGTGAACACTATGGTATCTAGTATAGTATAGATAGTGAACACTATGACATCTAGTATAGTATAGATAGTGAACACTATGCCGTATAGTATAGATAGTGAACACTATGGCATCAAGTATAGTATAGATAGTGAACACTATGGCATCAAGTATAGTATAGATAGTGAACACTATGACATCTAGTATAGTATAGATAGTGAACACTATGGCATATAGTATAGATAGTGAACACTATGGCATCAAGTATAGTATAGATAGTGTACACTATGACATCTAGTATAGTATAGATAGTGAACACTATGACATCAAGTATAGTATAGATAGTGAACACTATGCCGTATAGTATAGATAGTGAACACTATGACATCTAGTATAGATAGTGAACACTATGACATCTAGTATAGTATAGATAGTGTACACTATGGCATCTAGTATAGTATAGATAGTGTACACTATGGCATCTAGTATAGTATAGATAGTGAACACTATGACATTTAGTATAGATAGTGAACACTATGACATCTAGTATAGTATAGATAGTGTACACTATGGCATCTAGTATAGTATAGATAGTGAACACTATGACATCTAGTATAGTATAGATAGTGAACACTATGACATCTAGTATAGTATAGATAGTGAACACTATGACATCTAGTATAGTATAGATAGTGAACACTATGGCATCTAGTATAGTATAGATAGTGAACACTATGACATCTAGTATAGTATAGATAGTGAACACTATGACATATAGTATAGATAGTGAACACTATGGCATCAAGTATAGTATAGATAGTGAACACTATGGCATCAAGTATAGTATAGATAGTGAACACTATGACATCTAGTATAGTATAGATAGTGAACACTATGGCATATAGTATAGATAGTGAACACTATGGCATCAAGTATAGTATAGATAGTGTACACTATGACATCTAGTATAGTATAGATAGTGAACACTATGACATCAAGTATAGTATAGATGGTGAACACTATGGCATCAAGTATAGTATAGATAGTGAACACTATGGTATCTAGTATAGTATAGATAGTGAACACTATGACATCTAGTATAGTATAGATAGTGAACACTATGCCGTATAGTATAGATAGTGAACACTATGACATCTAGTATAGATAGTGAACACTATGACATCTAGTATAGTATAGATAGTGTACACTATGGCATCTAGTATAGTATAGATAGTGAACACTATGACATCTAGTATAGTATAGATAGTGAACACTATGACATCTAGTATAGTATAGATAGTGAACACTATGACATCTAGAATTATATAGATAGTGAACACTATGACATCTAGTATAGTATAGATAGTGAACACTATGACATCTAGTATAGTATAGATAGTGAACACTAGGGCATATAGTATAGATAGTGAACACTATGACATCTGGTATAGTATAGATAGTGTACACTATGACATCTAGTATAGTATAGATAGTGAACACTATGACATCTAGTATAGTATAGATAGTGAACACTATGACATCTAGTATAGTATAGATAGTGAACACTATGCCGTATAGTATAGATAGTGAACACTATGACATCTAGTATAGTATAGATAGTGAACACTGTGGCATATAGTATAGATAGTGAACACTATGACATCTAGTATAGTATAGATAGTGAACACTATGGTATATAGTATAGATAGTGAACACTATGGCATCAAGTATAGTATAGATAGTGAACACTATGGCATATAGTATAGATAGTGAACACTATGGCACATAGTATAGATAGTGAACACTATGACATCTAGTATAGTATAGATAGTGTACACTATGACATCTAGTATAGTATAGATATTGTACACTATGACATCTAGTATAGTATACATAGTGAACACTATGACATCTAGTATAGTATAGATAGTGAACACTCTGACATCTAGTATAGTATAGATAGTGTACACTATGACATCTAGTATAGTATAGATAGTGAACACTATGACATCTAGTATAGTATAGATAGTGTACACTATGACATTTAGTATAGTATAGATAGTGAACACTATGACATCTAGTATAGTATAGATAGTGAACACTATGGCATATAGTATAGTATAGATAGTGAACACTATGGCATCAAGTATAGTATAGAAAGTGAACACTATGGCATCAAGTATAGTATAGATAGTGAACACTATGACATCAAGTATAGAATAGATAGTGAACACTATGGCATATAGTATAGATTGTGAACACTATGCCATCTAGTATAGTATAGATAGTGAACACTATGCCATCTAGTATAGCAAAGATAGTGAACACTATGACATCTAGTATAGTATAGATAGTGTACACTATGACATCTAGTATAGTATAGATAGTGAACACTATGACATCTAGTATAGTATAGATAGTGAACACTATGACATCTAGTATAGTATAGATAGTGAACACTATGACATCAAGTATAGTATAGATAGTGAACACTATGACATCTAGTATAGTATAGATAGTGAACACTATGACATCACGTATAGTATAGATAGTGAACACTATGCCGTATAGTATAGATAGTGAACACTATGGCATCTAGTATAGTATAGATAGTGAACACTATGGCATATAGTATAGATAGTGAACACTATGCCATCTAGTATAGTATAGATAGTGAACACTATGACATCTAGTATAGTATAGATAGTGAACACTATGACATCTAGAATAGTATAGATAGTGAACACTATGACATCTAGTATAGTATAGATAGTGAACCCTATGACATCTATTATAGTATAGATAGTGAACACTATGGCATCTAGTATAGATAGTGAACACTATGACATCAAGTATAGTATAGATAGTGAATACTATGGCATATAGTATAGATAGTGAACACTATGACATCTAGTATAGTATAGATAGTGAACACTATGGCATATAGTATAGATAGTGAACACTATGCCATCTAGTATAGTATAGATAGTGAACACTATGGCATATAGCATAGATAGTGAACACTATGCCGTATAGTATATATAGTGTACACTATGGCATCTAGTTTAGTATAGATAGTGAACACTATGGCATATAGTATAGATAGTGAACACTATGACATCTAGTATAGTATAGATAGTGTACACTATGACATCTAGTATAGTATAGATAGTGTACACTATGGCATCTAGTATAGTATAGATAGTGAACACTATGGCATATAGTATAGTATAGATAGTGAACACTATGGCATATAGTATATTATAGATAGTGAACACTATGGCATCAAGTATAGTATAGATAGTGAACACTATGGCATCAAGTATAGTATAGATAGTGAACACTATGACATCAGGTATAGTATAGATAGTGTACACTATGGCATATAGTATAGATAGTGAACACTATGCCATCTAGTATAGTATAGATAGTGAACACTATGCCATCTAGTATAGTATAGATAGTGAACACTATGACATCTAGTATAGTATAGATAGTGTACACTATGACATCTAGTATAGTATAGATAGTGAACACTATGACATCTAGTATAGTATAGATAGTGAACACTATGACATCTAGTATAGTATAGATAGTGAACACTATGACATCAAGTATAGTATAGATATTGAACACTATGACATCTAGTATAGTATAGATAGTGAACACTATGACATCACGTATAGTATAGATAGTGAACACTATGCCGTATAGTATAGATAGTGAACACTATGGCATCTAGTATAGTATAGATAGTGAACACTATGGCATATAGTATAGATAGTGAACACTATGCCATCTAGTATAGTATAGATAGTGAACACTATGACATCTAGTATAGTATAGATAGTGAACCCTATGACATCTAGTATAGTATAGATAGTGAACACTATGACATCTAGAATAGTATAGATAGTGAACACTATGACATCTAGTATAGTATAGATAGTGAACCCTATGACATCTAGTATAGTATAGATAGTGAACACTATGGCATCTAGTATAGATAGTGAACACTATGACATCAAGTATAGTATAGATAGTGAATACTATGGCATATAGTATAGATAGTGAACACTATGACATCTAGTATAGTATAGATAGTGAACACTATGGCATATAGTATAGATAGTGAACACTATGCCATCTAGTATAGTATAGATAGTGAACACTATGGCATATAGTATAGATAGTGAACACTATGCCGTATAGTATATATAGTGTACACTATGGCATCTAGTTTAGTATAGATAGTGAACACTATGACATATAGTATAGATAGTGAACACTATGACATCAGGTATAGTATAGATAGTGTACACTATGACATCTAGTATAGTATAGATAGTGTACACTATGGCATCTAGTATAGTATAGATAGTGAACACTATGGCATATAGTATAGATAGTGAACACTATGACATCTAGTATAGTATAGATAGTGTACACTATGACATCTAGTATAGTATAGATAGTGTACACTATGGCATCTAGTATAGTATAGATAGTGTACACTATGACATCTAGTATAGTATAGATAGTGTACACTATGACATCTAGTATAGTATAGATAGTGAACACTATGGCATATAGTATAGATAGTGAACACTATGCCATCTAGTATAGTATAGATAGTTTACACTATGACATCTAGTATAGTATAGATAGTGTACACTATGGCATCTAGTATAGTATAGATAGTGAACTCTATGCCGTATAGTATAGTATAGATAGTGAACACTATGACATCTAGTATAGTATAGATAGTGAACACTATGGCATCTAGTATAGTATAGATAGTGAACACTATGGCATATAGTATAGATAGTGAACACTATGCCATCTAGTATAGTATAGATAGTGTACACTATGACATCTAGTATAGTATAGATAGTGTACACTATGGCATCTAGTATAGTATAGATAGTGAACACTATGACATCTAGTATAGTATAGATAGTGTACACTATGACATCTAGTATAGTATAGATAGTGTACACTATGGCATCTAGTATAGTATAGATAGTGAACACTATGGCATCTAGTATAGTATAGATAGTGAACACTATGGCATATAGTATAGTATAGATAGTGAACACTATGGCATCAAGTATAGTATAGATAGTGAACACTATGACATCTAGTATAGTATAGATAGTGAACACTATGGCATATAGTATAGATAGTGAACACTATGACATCTAGTATAGTATAGATAGTGAACACTATGACATCTAGTATAGTATAGATAGTGTACACTATGACATCTAGTATAGTATAGATAGTGTACACTATGGCATCTAGTATAGTATAGATAGTGAACACTATGGCATATAGTATAGATAGTGAACACTATGACATCTAGTATAGTATAGATAGTGTACACTATGACATCTAGTATAGTATAGATAGTGTACACTATGGCATTTAGTATAGTATAGATAGTGTACACTATGACATCTAGTATAGTATAGATAGTGTACACTATGACATCTAGTATAGTATAGATAGTGAACACTATGGCATATAGTATAGATAGTGAACACTATGCCATCTAGTATAGTATAGATAGTTTACACTATGACATCTAGTATAGTATAGATAGTGTACACTATGGCATCTAGTATAGTATAGATAGTGAACTCTATGCCGTATAGTATAGTATAGATAGTGAACACTATGACATCTAGTATAGTATAGATAGTGAACACTATGGCATCTAGTATAGTATAGATAGTGAACACTATGGCATATAGTATAGATAGTGAACACTATGCCATCTAGTATAGTATAGATAGTGTACACTATGACATCTAGTATAGTATAGATAGTGTACACTATGGCATCTAGTATAGTATAGATAGTGAACACTATGACATCTAGTATAGTATAGATAGTGTACACTATGACATCTAGTATAGTATAGATAGTGTACACTATGGCATCTAGTATAGTATAGATAGTGAACACTATGGCATCTAGTATAGTATAGATAGTGAACACTATGGCATATAGTATAGTATAGATAGTGAACACTATGGCATCAAGTATAGTATAGATAGTGAACACTATGACATCTAGTATAGTATAGATAGTGAACACTATGGCATATAGTATAGATTGTGAACACTATGACATCTAGTATAGTATAGATAGTGTACACTATGGCATCTAGTATAGTATAGATAGTGAACACTATGACATCTAGTATAGTATAGATAGTGAACACTATGACATCTAGTATAGTATAGATAGTGAACACTATGGCATATAGTATAGATAGTGAACACTATGACATCTAGTATAGTATAGATAGTGAACACTATGCCATCTAGTATAGTATAGATAGTGTACACTATGACATCTAGTATAGTATAGATAGTGAACACTATGGCATCTAGTATAGTATAGATAGTGAACACTATGGCATATAGTATAGATAGTGAACACTATGACATCTAGTATAGTATAGATAGTGAACACTATGCCATCTAGTATAGTATAGATAGTGAACACTATGGCATATAGTATAGATAGTGAACACTATGCCATCTAGTATAGTATAGATAGTGAACACTATGACATCTAGTATAGTATAGATAGTGAACACTAATTTAGTACGAACTAAATTAGCCAAAATATGAAGTATACACGCAGAGGACACTATTTCTGTACTTTAGGGCCCATAATGCAATGCTTCAGGAAATGGGCGTGGCTTCACATCGTTTCCAGATTTGAAGAAAATGGCGAAAAATATGCAGTCAAAGGACAACGAGAGAGGATACAAATTCATTGCTTTAACTAATTATGACAAATGTGAGGAAAATGTTGAGAAATTTAATAAAGTAATTGCTTTTCAAATAAGTTACCTCACATTATATTGGCTGACAATTTGTTAGCTACGCTGTCGTTACGAACCACATAGAGTATCATTACAGCAGTATGTACCAGTAGCTAGCTACCTAACGTTAGTTGACTACTTATGCATAAAACTTGCCGGTATATTAACTATAGGCTTCCTAACTAACTACCCAACGTTTATTGACTTGATTATTCCCGCCATACTTAGCTTAGCTAAATGGTATAGTCGGTGTGCGTTCTCAATGGACTTTCGGGTGCTTTCGTAAATTCGCTCTGGCTATCTACTCCGATTTCAGAGCACTCCCGTCTGAGTGTACGTTGGCAAAAAAACGTTATTAAATTGTTGCCTACAGTTACAGTCACCAACACTGGATAACATGAAAACTGCCTAACCAGCTCTGCTAGGGCGAGTAAAATGGTCAGAGTGGTCTCATTTGTGTCTGGAAGTTGCAAGCAAGCTAGCCAATGTTAGCTTGGGTGCTTGACTGGCATTATAAGTTCAGATTGCTCAAATCAACCCTACTCGGCCCGAGCGTCCAGTGTGCGCTCCGAGAGCCAAACGCTCTGAATTTACAAATGGACAATCTGACAACGCTCTGAATTTACAAGCGCAATCTGGCATTCCAGATTTCATTTAAGAACACACCCAAAGTCGTGAAATGTCTAACCAGTAATTTGTTATGGTAACTAGCTAGCAAGAGGTTGCATAGCAACAGCATCAACTTCCGGTAGACAGGCGAAGAGTTAGTACACTCAACGGAAAGCATACTGTTTGTTTACAGTATACTAACATTAACTAATAGTATGTACTATATACTCATTAAGTATGTAGTATACAGTATGTTAGTATGGGTATTCGAACACAGCTCTCATTCTTCATCAGAAACTATTCCATAATATTCTTTCTGCCATCGAGAGAGAGAGAGCATAGGGTATGATGTCCCTGTCACGATAAGCCTGGTGACAAACGAGTGGAGCGAGAGAAGAATACATTTGTCATTCAAAGTGTCCCGTTCGACCCTGACCTGGCTGTTGCGTCCGCCGTGTTCACTTCCTGTTAACTGACAGTGTGATGAAACCCGGGCGATATAACTTCCTCTTTGACCTCACTTCCACTAAATAGCCCTGACTTTGTATTAGTGTTCTCAAAGATTGATCAATGTTTATTGTTTTGGAGCCATACTGTCCCTATTAAAATCTGTCTTCAAAGTGTGGTTTGTGTTGGGTTTGAAGTTGAGAAGTGGAATGAACTGCTATACAGCCTGTTATGCAGAAGGTGTACAGAGTACAGGACAGCACCTGCATTCTTAAAACCTATCAGAGCAGTAGTGGTGATCTCTCCCTCCTCCTACTGGAGTGATGATGTTGTTTCTGGCTAGGAGATATTCGTCATGGTTACTTGAGAATAGTCATCCGAGGAATCATGGGGGAAACAAATGTCACTGATGGATGTGGTGTCTGTGAGTGTGTGTGTGTGTCTGAGTGTGTGTCTGTGTCTGTCTGTGTGTGTGTGTGTCTGTGTCTCCATATCTCTCTTCATCTCTCCCTCCATCTCTCTCCCTCCATCTCTCTCCCTCCATCTCTCTCCCTCCATCTCACTCCCTCCATCTCTCTCCCTCCATCTCTCTCCCTCCATCTCTCTCCCTCCATCTCACTCCCTCCTTCTCTCTCCCTCCATCTCTCTCCCTCCTCTCTCCCTCCATCTCTCTCCCTCTCTTCTCTCTCCCTCCATCTCTCTCCCTCCTTCTCTCTCCCTCCATCTCTCTCCCTCCTTCTCTCTCTCTCCCTCCATCTCTCTCCCTCTCTTCTCTCTCCCTCCATCTCTCTCCCTCCTTCTCTCTCCCTCCATCTCTCTCCCTCCTTCTCTCTCCCTCCATCTCTCTCCCTCCTTCTCTCTCCCTCCTTCTCACTCCCTCCATCTCTCTCCCTCCATATCCCTCCTTCTCTCTCCCTCCATCTCTCTCCCTCTCTTCTCTGGTTCCAGTAGTAATGTTCCCTGTCATTGGTCCAGTTATTTATGAGTGCTCCTTCCTCCTCTTTTTCCATTGGTTCAAGATGCACATCAGGACTTCTCTGTACTGTAACTTAGATGAATGAATCACTTGCAGCGGTGTTTCTAAAAGTTCACAGAAGAAAACAGCTCATGGAGAGAGGTCACAGAGAGGTCACATAGAACACTGATCTTTGGCCATGATAGAAAATATCTATAAAATTATTGATTTGTTTGGTGTGTGTGTGTGTGTGTGTGTGTGTGTGTGTGTGTGTGTGTGTGTGTGTGTGTGTGTGTGTGTGTGTGTGTGTGTGTGTCCGTACGTGTGTATGTCAGAGAGGCAGTGGATTTGGCTGCTAGATGAGGGGCTGTAATCACAGTGTTCTCCCACATCTGTGGCCAAGGGCTTGTTCCCATTACATCATAACTCAGATCAGCTTATAGGTCCACAACATCAGGTCTCATAACATTGGTTGCAATTAGTGTAACCAATGACAATAGTGAGGGGTGTTACGACACACCCTTCACTATTGTCATTGATTGCACTGTTTGTCTACATAACTTGGTTCAAGCATTCATGATATTACCCGGAAGAAGGCCCAGTGAAGCCGAAACGTTGGTGTTATATATATATGGAGTGTGTGACTCTCTTGTCTTTATAGCTTACAGTTTATTCACCGTTAGTCAGCAACTCTACACTAAATCATTTTCTCTGGGTGTGCTTTTTGTTGTTGTGATATTACCACGAACAGAACAGCACACAGGACCTGCCAGAACCAAGGAAACAGTCAGCACTGGTTTTGGGAGGAGAACAATTCCCACTGTGGTAGTGAGTGGATAGACTGACTATACTATGACATCATAGTTGTAGCTCAATACATAGACACAGCTAGAGTACTCCACATCTTACTGTAGTTACACCCCAAGAAGGACAACACCAGATCTACACCTCCTAGCTATTTCCAGTCTTAGAAACAGTCCGTTTTATGCCAAGTTTGATCTATGAAGTCCCATGGTAATGTAGAATGGTGTTTTATAATCTTCTTGCTCTATCATATTGTAAGATTCACACACAACTCACAGCAAGGAGAAGTTAGAGTTTTTTCACAGCTAAATATTTTAAGAGTCTAAAGGTTGATACTCTTCCTTGGACTGTTTATCAGCATGTCTGTCCTAAACTGAGTTCCTTAGGACTGTGTAAGGGGAAGTTAGTTGAAAGAGGTGACATTCCAGAATATGGTCGTGGTGTATGGTAGTGGTGTATGGTAGTAGTATATAGTAGTGGTATATAGTAGTGGTATATGGTAGTGGTATATGGTAGTGGTGTATGGTAGTAGTATATAGTAGTGGTATATAGTAGTGGTATATGGTAGTGGTATATGGTAGTGGTGTATGGTAGTAGTATATAGTAGTGGTATATAGTAGTGGTATATGGTAGTGGTATATGGTAGTGGTGTATGCTAGTGGTATATAGTAGTGGTATATAGTAGTGGTATATGGTAGTGGTGTATGGTACTAGTATATAGTAATGGTATATAGTAATGGTATATGGTAGTGGTGTATGGTCGTGGTATACGGTAGTGGTATACGGTAGTGGTGTACGGTAGTGGTGTATGGTAGTGGTATACGGTAGTGGTGTACGGTAGTGGTGTACGGTAGTGGTGTACGGTAGTGGTGTACGGTAGTGGTATATGGTGTATGGTCGTGGTATACGGTAGTGGTATACGGTAGTGGTGTATGGTAGTGGTATATGGTGTATGGTAGTGGTATATGGTAGTGGTATATGGTAGTGGTATATGGTAGTGGTATATGGTAGTGGTATACAGTAGTGGTGTACGGCAGTGGTGTACGGTAGTGGTGTACGGTAGTGGTATATGGTGTATGGTAGTGGTATATGGTAGTGGTATATGGTAGTGGTGTATGGTAGTGGTATATGGTAGTGGTGTATGGTAGTGGTATATGGTAGTGGTGTATGGTAGTGGTATATTGTAGTGGTATATTGTAGTGGTGTATGGTAGTGGTATATGGTAGTGGTATATGGCATTGGTATATTGTAGTGGTGTATGGTAGTGGTATATTGTAGTGGTGTATGGTAGTGGTATATGGCATTGGTATATTGTAGTGGTGTATGGTAGTGGTATATTGTAGTGGTGTATGGTAGTGGTATATGGCAGTGGTATATTGTAGTGGTGTATGGTAGTGGTATATGGTAATGGTATATGGTAGTGGTGTATGGTAGTGGTATATGGTTGTGGTGTATGGTAGTGGTATATGGTAGTGGTATATGGCATTGGTATATTGTAGTGGTGTATGGTAGTGGTATATTGTAGTGGTGTATGGTAGTGGTATATGGCATTGGTATATTGTAGTGGTGTATGGTAGTGGTATATTGTAGTGGTGTATGGTAGTGGTATATGGCAGTGGTATATTGTAGTGGTGTATGGTAGTGGTATATAGTAGTGGTATATGGTAGTGGTGTATGGTAGTGGTATATGTTAGTGGTATATGGTAGTGGTGTATGGTAGTGGTATATGGCATTGGTATATTGTAGTGGTGTATGGTAGTGGTATATTGTAGTGGTGTATGGTAGTGGTATATAGTAGTGGTATATTGTAGTGGTGTATGGTAGTGGTATATGGCAATGGTATATTGTAGTGGTGTATGGTAGTGGTATATGGCAGTGGTATATTGTAGTGGTGTATGGTAGTGGTATATGTTAGTGGTATATGGTAGTGGTGTATGGTAGTGGTATATGGTAGTGGTGTATGGTAGTGGTATATTGTAGTGGTGTATGGTAGTGGTATATGGCAGTGGTATATTGTAGTGGTGTATGGTAGTGGTATATGGCAGTGGTATATTGTAGTGGTGTATGGTAGTGGTATATGGCAATGGTATATTGTAGTGGTGTATGGTAGTGGTATATGGTAGCTGGTGGTGTATGTTAGCCAGTGGTATATGGTAGTGGTATATTATAGTGGTGTATGGTAGTGGACAGTCTAGGTACACTAGGTGGGCCATGGACAGGCTGTAAAGAACACTAGGTGTGCCATGGACAGGCTGTAAAGAACACTAGGTGTTCCATGGACAGGCTGTAAAGAACACTAAGTGGGCCATGGACAGGCTGTAAAGAACACTAGGTGGGCCATGGACAGGCTGTAAAGAACACTAGGTGTTCCATGGACAGGCTGTAAAGAACACTAGGTGTTCCATGGACAGGCTGTAAAGAACACTAGGTGTTCCATGGACAGGCTGTAAAGAACACTAGGTGTTCCATGGACAGGCTGTAAAGAACACTAGGTGTTCCATGGACAGGCTGTAAAGAACACTAGGTGTTCCATGGACAGGATGTAAAGAACACTAGGTGGGCCATGGACAGGCTGTAAAGAACACTATGTGTTCCATGGACAGGCTGTAAAGAACACTAGGTGTTCCATGGACAGGCTGTAAAGAACACTAGGTGTGCCATGGACAGGCTGTAAAGAACACTAGGTGGGCCATGGACAGGCTGTAAAGAACACTAGGTGGGCCATGGACAGGCTGTAAAGAACACTAGGTGGGCCATGGACAGGCTGTAAAGAACACTAGGTGGGCCATGGACAGGCTGTAAAGAACACTAGGTGTTTCATGGACAGGCTGTAAAGAACACTAGGTGTTCCATGGACAGGCTGTAAAGAACACTAGGTGGGCCATGGACAGGCTGTAAAGAACACTAGGTGTTCCATGGACAGGCTGTAGAGAACACTAGGTGTGCCATGGACAGGCTGTAAAGAACACTAGGTGTTCCATGGACAGGCTGTAAAGAACACTAGGTGTACCATGGACAGGCTGTAGAGAACACTAGGTGGGCCATGGACAGGCTGTAGAGAACACTAGGTGTTCCATGGACAGGCTGTAGAGAACACTAGGTGGGCCATGGACATGTGATTATTTCACTTATAATTCACTGTATCACAATTCCAGTGGGTCAGAAGTTTACATACACTAAGTTGATTGTGCCTTTAAACAGCTTGGAAAATTCCAGATAATGATGTCATGGCTTTAGAAGCCTCTGATAGGCTAATTGACATAATTTGAGTCAATTGTAGGTGTACCTGTGGATGTATTTCAAGGCCTACCTTCAAACTCAGTGCCTCTTTGCTTGACATCATGGGAAAATCCAAAGAAATCAGCCGAGACCTCAGAAAAAAAATTGTAGACCTCCACAAGTCTGGTTCATCCTTGGGAGCAATTTCCAAGCGCCTGAAGGTACCACATTCATCTGTAAAAACAATAGTATGAAAATATAAACACCATGGGACCACGCAGCCGTCATACCACTCAGGAAGGAGACGCGTTCTGTCTCCTAGAGATGAACGTACTTTTGTGTGAAAAGTGCAAATCAATCCCAGAACAACAGCAAAGGACCTTGTGAAGATGCTGGAGTAAACAGGTACAAAAGTATCAATATCCACAGTAAAACGAGTCCTATATCAACATAACCTGAAAGGCCGCTAAGCAAGGAAAAAGCCAGTGCTCCAAAACAGCCATAAAAAAACAGACTACGGTTTGCAAATGCACATGGGGACAAATATGGTACTTTTTGGAGAAATGTCCTCTGGTCAGATGAAACAAAAATAGAACAGTTTGGCCATAATGACCATCGTTATGTTTGGAGGGAAAAGGGGGAGGCTTGCAAGCCGAAGAACGCCGTCCCAACCATGAAGCACGGGGGGGCAGCATCATGTTATGGGGGTGCTGTGCTGCAGGAGGGACTGGTCATCATGAGGAAGCAAAATGATGTGGATATATTGAAGCAACATCTCAATACATCAGTCAGGAAGTTCAAGTTTGGTCGCAAATGGGTCTTCCAAATGGACAATGACTCCAAGCATACTTCTAAAGTTGTGGCAAAATGGCTTAAGGACAACAAAGTCAATGTATTGGAGTGGTCATCGCAAAGCCCTGACCTCAATCCTATAGATAATTTGTGGGCAGAACTGAAAAAGCGTGTGCGAGTAAGGAGGCCTACAAACCTGACTCAGTTACACCAGCTCTGTCAGGAGGAATGGGCCAAAATTCACCCAACTTATTGTGGGAAGCTTGTGGAAGGCTACCCGAAATGTTTGACCCAAGTTAAACAATTTAAAGGCAATGCTACCAAATACTAATTGAGTGTATGTAAACTTCTGACCCACTGGGAATGTGATGAAATAAATAAAAGCTGAAATAAATCACTCTCTACTATTATTCTGACATTTCACATTTTTTAAATGAAGTGGTTTTTATTAGGATTAAATGTCAGGAATTGTGAAAAACTGAGATTAAATGTATTTGGCTAAGGTGTATGTAAACTTCCGACTTCAACTGTATAAACACATATACACATATTCACACACACACACACACACACACACACACACACACACACACACACACACACACACACACACACACACACACACACACACACACACACACACACACACACACACACACACACACACACACACACACACACACACACACACACACACACACACACACACACATATACATATATACACAAACACACATATACACAAACTAGGTTTGGGCTCAGAGTCAAGGTTGATTGGATTGCAAACTTTATCGACCTGAAGGACACACACACACACACACACACACACACACACACACACACACACATATACACACACACACACACACACACACACACACACACACACACACACACACACACACACACACACACACACACACACACACACAGCGGTCAGTAGCGTTGCTAATGTGAGAGATGCTCCTCTCTGCGACTGGCATGCATTAATGTCAAGGTTACTTCTTACCATCTGTCTGTATGTATAACACAATGGAAATTCATGTATAACTCAAGCATTTTGTAGGTGGCGATTCTAAATGGACAGTTAATGAATTGTCTGACTCAGGCTCAGTGAGTGGAATTAACATGCTTGTACGCCCTATGCTACAGTACACAGAGTCAAGTAGCTGGTGATAATACCACCAGGGCAGAGAGGACCAGACACTAACACACACCACTGAGTGGTTAGCCACCCACAGCAGGAAAAGCCGCTCTGTGTATGCAGATGAATAGCAAGCAGAGTGGGTAGGGTGTGTGTGTGTGTGTGTGTGTGTGTGTGTGTGTGTGTGTGTGTGTGTGTGTGTGTGTGTGTGTGTGTGTGTGTGTGTGTGTGTGTGTGTGTGTGTGTGTGTGTGTGTGTGTGTGTGTGTGTGTGTGTGTGTGTGTGTGTGTGCGTGCGTGCGTGTGTGGAGCGGCGCATGGCTCCCATGTAAATGTAATGAAGAGCTCATACATGGGTTATAAATAGATGCACAGTGTGTGACTGCCTGAATGAACTCAGCTCAGACCCTCTTAAAGGGACAGGAGAACCTTTCTTATCTGTTTGTGCCCTCCTCACCTCAGACTCCTTAAAGGGACAGGAGACCCTTTCTATTGTGTTTGTGCCCTCCTCACCTCAGACTCCTTAAAGGGACAGGAGACCCTTTCTATTGTGTTTGTGCCCTCCTCACCTCAGACTCCTTAAAGGGTCAGGAGACCCTTTCTATTGTGTTTATGCCCTCCTCACCTCAGACTCCTTAAAGGGTCAGGAGACCCTTTCTATTGTGTTTATGCCCTCCTCACCTCAGACTCCTTAAAGGGTCAGGAGACCCTTTCTATTCTGTTTGTGCCCTCCTCACCTCAGACTCCTTAAAGGGACAGGAGACCCTTTATATTGTGTTTATGGCCTCCTCACCTCAGACTCCTTAAAGGGACAGGAGACCCTTTCTATTGTGTTTATGGCCTCCTCACCTCAGACTCCTTAAAGGGACAGGAGACCCTTTCTATTGTGTTTATGGCCTCCTCACCTCAGACTCCTTAAAGGGACAGGAGACCCTTTCTATTGTGTTTATGCCCTCCTCACCTCAGACTCCTTAAAGGGACAGGAGACCCTTTCTATTGTGTTTGTGCACTCCTCACCTCAGACTCCCTCTTAAAGGGACAGGAGACCCTTTCTATTGTGTTTGTGCCCTCCTCACCTCAGACTCCTTAAAGGGACAGGAGACCCTTTCTATTGTGTTTGTGCCCTCCTCACCTCAGACTCCTTAAAGGGACAGGAGACCCTTTCTATTGTGTTTGTGCCCTCCTCACCTCAGACTCCTTAAAGGGACAGGAGACCCTTTCTATTGTGTTTGTGCCCTCCTCACCTCAGACTCCTTAAAGGGACAGGAGACCCTTTCTATTGTGTTTATGCCCTCCTCACCTCAGACTCCTTAAAGGGACAGGAGACCCTTTCTATTGTGTTTATGCCCTCCTCACCTCAGACTCCTTAAAGGGACAGGAGACCCTTTCTATTGTGTTTATGGCCTCCTCACCTCAGACTCCTTAAAGGGACAGGAGACCCTTTCTATTGTGTTTATGCCCTCCTCACCTCAGACTCCTTAAAGGGACAGGAGACCCTTTCTATTGTGTTTATGCCCTCCTCACCTCAGACTCCTTAAAGGGACAGGAGACCCTTTCTATTGTGTTTATGCCCTCCTCACCTCAGACTCCTTAAAGGGACAGGAGACCCTTTCTATTGTGTTTATGGCCTCCTCACCTCAGACTCCTTAAAGGGACAGGAGACCCTTTCTATTGTGTTTATGGCCTCCTCACCTCAGACTCCTTAAAGGGACAGGAGACCCTTTCTATTGTGTTTATGCCCTCCTCACCTCAGACTCCTTAAAGGGACAGGAGACCCTTTCTATTGTGTTTGTGCCCTCCTCACCTCAGACTCCTTAAAGGGACAGGAGACCCTTTCTATTGTGTTTGTGCCCTCCTCACCTCAGACTCCCTCTTGGCAACATGAATAGAGATTAGACCTTGTAAAGTCAGTTTTGCTTTAGAGAAAGTCGAGATAAGTTTTAAAATAAACACTGTCTCGTACTCTTTTTCAGTCTCAGAGGTTACTATACCATTAATGCACTAAGGAAACAATAGTAGCAATTAACGACTCTACTGTTGTCTGGCGTGTAGATTTAGACGTGAAGGTAATGCCCATATTTTCACATCTACCAGTGAGTAATGTTTCTCAGCACCGAATGACATTGAGATTCAGTGGCATAATGTGTTATTCTCATAATGTGTTATTCTCATGTGTTATTCTCATAATGTGCTATAAATGTCACAAGACAGTGTATTTGGATGACAGTAAGGGAATGAAATGTCTTTTGAGATGTAGTTTCTATTGTGGGAAGAAAGAGGCCATTGTGTGTTGTGTATAAACGTGTTTTACGTAACGCGTTACGTTACGGGTGTTCCTATTTGCTGCGAGCACAGTGTGTGTACTGTACACAAGCTGGCACAGGGAAGCCACACCGGTGGAACTAAGGAGTTGTCTTTCTGAGGGCAGGCGGTTCCGACAGGAGCCCTGTCTAGGTGACGCACATGAATCCTTGACAACAGAGAGACGGCAAGCTCTCTGTGTAAATCCTCTCCCTCTATGGGATTACACATGATTTCTGTTTTTCTCTTGTTTTTCCTGTGGTGGGGATACACTGTAGTGAGCTGTGATGAGTGTGTGTGTGTGTGTGTGTGTGTGTGTGTGTGTGTGTGTGTGTGTGTGTGTGTGTGTGTGTGTGTGTGTGTGTGTGTGTGTGTGTGTGTGTGTGTGTGTGTGTGTGTGTGTGTGTGTGTGTGTGTTACATAAGCGCGGTACTGTAGGGCCTCTGCGGAAGTGTACTGTGGTTTTCTGACTAGAGGGGTGTATGTGTGTGTTTGACGTTTCTTGTCGAGTCACAGCTTTCGGTCACCTGACAACCGGTTGCTGTGGTGTTGCCTGTTGTATTCTCCCTGACTGTAGTTGTGTTAACTCCTGATCTTGGATCAGGGTGTAACTGTCTGCACTGTACACTAGATAACCTAACGTCACATCTATAGCTCCCTCTGTCTGTGGTACCTCCACATCACATCTGTAATAACGTCACCAGAATGTTTTCTGAGTGTCGACATTCTAAACAAGTTTCAATTCTGTTGCATTCTGCATCATTGCACGGTGGGTTATACAGAGAGCGTACAGGTCGTAATGGTGAGTAGTGTTATACAGAGAGCGTACAGGTCACAATGGTGAGTAGTGTTATACAGAGAGCGTACAGGTCGTAATGGTGAGTAGTGTTATACAGAGAGCGTACAGGTCGTAATGGTGAGTAGTGTTATACAGAGAGCGTACAGGTCGTAATGGTGAGTAGTGTTATACAGAGAGCGTACAGGTCGTAATGGTGAGTAGTGTTATACAGAGAGCGTACAGGTCACAATGGTGAGTAGTGTTATACAGAGAGCGTACAGGTCGTAATGGTGAGTAGTGTTATACAGAGAGCGTACAGGTCGTAATGGTGAGTAGTGTTATACAGAGAGCGTACAGGTCGTAATGGTGAGTAGTGTTATACATGTACATGTTATGTTATGGCATGTGGAAGGTGTTATACAGCTGTCAGTTTTCATACTTATTTCTCCTGTCGGTTGAGCCATTCAATCATAGCTTTGCATGTATGTTTATCATGTGTGTTCCTCATGTGTTCCTCGTGTGTGTTTGTCATGTGTGTTCGTCATGTGTGTTCGTCATGTGTGTTCGTCATGTGTTCCTCATGTATGTTTATCATGTGTTCCTCATGTATGTTTATCATGTGTTCCTCATGTATGTTTATCATGTGTTCTTCATGTGTGTTCGTCATGTGTTCCTCATGTATGTTTATCATGTGTTCTTCATGTGTGTTCGTCATGTGTTCTTCATGTGTGTTCGTCATGTGTGTTCGTCATGTGTGTTCGTCATGTGTGTTCGTCATGTGTGTTTATCATGTGTGTTCCTCATGTGTGTTCATCATGTGTGTTCATCATGTGTGTTCGTCATGTGTGTTTATCATGTGTGTTCCTCATGTGTGTTCCTCATGTGTGTTCATCATGTGTGTTCATCATGTGTGTTCGTCATGTGTGTTCCTCATGTGTTCCTCATGTGTGTTCGTCATGTGTGTTCGTCATGTGTGTTCGTCATGTGTGTTCGTCATGTGTGTTCGTCATGTGTGTTCGTCATGTGTGTTCCTCATGTGTGTTCATCATGTGTGTTCCTCATGTGTGTTCGTCATGTGTGTTCGTCATGTGTGTTCGTCATGTGTGTTCGTCATGTGTGTTCCTCATGTGTTCCTCATGTGTGTTCGTCATGTGTGTTCGTCATGTGTGTTCGTCATGTGTGTTCATCATGTATGTTCGTTTTACATTACATTTAAGTCATTTAGCAGACGCTCTTATCCAGAGCGACTTACAAATTGGTGCATTCACCTTATGACATCCAGTGGAACAGCCACTTTACAATAGTGCATCAGATCTTTTAAGGGGGGGGGGGGGGGGGGGGGGCAGAAGGATTGCTTTATCCTAGGTATTCCTTGAAGAGGTGGGGTTTCAGGTGTCTCCGGAAGGTGGTGATTGACTCCGCTGTCCTGGCGTCGTGAGGGAGTTTGTTCCACCATTGGGGTGCCAGAGCAGCGAACAGTTTTGACTGGGCTGAGCGGGAACTGTACTTCCTCAGTGGTAGGGAGGCGAGCAGGCCAGAGGTGGATGAACGCAGTGCCCTTGTTTGGGTGTAGGGCCTGATCAGAGCCTGAAGGTACTGAGGTGCCGTTCCCCTCACAGCTCCGTAGGCAAGCACCATGGTCTTGTAGCGGATGCGAGCTTCAACTGGAAGCCAGTGGAGAGAGCGGAGGAGCGGGGTGACGTGAGAGAACTTGGGAAGGTTGAACACCAGACGGGCTGCGGCGTTCTGGATGAGTTGTAGGGGTTTAATGGCACAGGCAGGGAGCCCAGCCAGCAGCGAGTTGCAGTAATCCAGACGGGAGATGACAAGTGCCTGGATTAGGACCTGCGCCGCTTCCTGTGTGAGGCAGGGTCGTACTCTGCGGATGTTGTAGAGCATGAACCTACAGGAACGGGCCACCGCCTTGATGTTGGTGGAGAACGACAGGGTGTTGTCCAGGATCACGCCAAGGTTCTTAGCGCTCTGGGAGGAGGACACAATGGAGTTGTCAACCGTGATGGCGAGATCATGGAACGGACAGTCCTTCCCCGGGAGGAAGAGCAGCTCCGTCTTGCCGAGGTTCAGCTTGAGGTGGTGATCCGTCATCCACACTGATATGTCTGCCAGACATGCAGAGATGCGATTCGCCACCTGGTCATCAGAAGGGGGAAAGGAGAAGATTAATTGTGTGTCGTCTGCATAGCAATGATAGGAGAGACCATGTGAGGTTATGACAGAGCCAAGTGACTTGGTGTATAGCGAGAATAGGAGAGGGCCTAGAACAGAGCCCTGGGGGACACCAGTGGTGAGAGCGCGTGGTGAGGAGACAGATTCTCGCCACGCCACCTGGTAGGAGCGACCTGTCAGGTAGGACGCAATCCAAGCGTGGGCCGCGCCGGAGATGCCCAACTCGGAGAGGGTGGAGAGGAGGATCTGATGGTTCACAGTATCGAAGGCAGCCGATAGGTCTAGAAGGATGAGAGCAGAGGAGAGAGAGTTAGCTTTAGCAGTGCGGAGCGCCTCCGTGATACAGAGAAGAGCAGTCTCAGTTGAGTGACTAGTCTTGAAACCTGACTGATTTGGATCAAGAAGGTCATTCTGAGAGAGATAGCAGGAGAGCTGGCCAAGGACGGCACGTTCAAGAGTTTTGGAGAGAAAAGAAAGAAGGGATACTGGTCTGTAGTTGTTGACATCGGAGGGATCGAGTGTAGGTTTTTTCAGAAGGGGTGCAACTCTCGCTCTCTTGAAGACGGAAGGGACGTAGCCAGCGGTCAAGGATGAGTTGATGAGCGAGGTGAGGTAAGGTAGAAGGTCTCCGGAAATGGTCTGGAGAAGAGAGGAGGGGATAGGGTCAAGCGGGCAGGTTGTTGGGCGGCCGGCCGTCACAAGACGCGAGATTTCATCTGGAGAGAGAGGGGAGAAAGAGGTCAAAGCACAGGGTTGGGCAGTGTGAGCAGAACCAGCGGTGTCGTTTGACTTAGCGAACGAGGATCGGATGTCGTCGACCTTCTTTTCAAAATGGTTGACGAAGTCGTCTGCAGAGAGGGAGGAGGGGGGGGGAGGGGGAGGAGGATTCAGGAGGGAGGAGAAGGTGGCAAAGAGCTTCCTAGGGTTAGAGGCAGATGCTTGGAATTTAGAGTGGTAGAAAGTGGCTTTAGCAGCAGAGACAGAAGAGGAAAATGTAGAGAGGAGGGAGTGAAAGGATGCCAGGTCCGCAGGGAGGCGAGTTTTCCTCCATTTCCGCTCGGCTGCCCGGAGCCCTGTTCTGTGAGCTCGCAATGAGTCGTCGAGCCACGGAGCGGGAGGGGAGGACCGAGCCGGCCTGGAGGATAGGGGACATAGAGAGTCAAAGGATGCAGAAAGGGAGGAGAGGAGGGTTGAGGAGGCAGAATCAGGAGATAGGTTGGAGAAGGTTTGGGCAGAGGGAAGAGATGATAGGATGGAAGAGGAGAGAGTAGCGGGGGAGAGAGAGCGGAGGTTGGGACGGCGCGATACCATCCGAGTAGGGGCAGTGTGGGAAGTGTTGGATGAGAGCGAGAGGGAGAAGGATACAAGGTAGTGGTCGGAGACTTGGAGGGGAGTTGCAATGAGGTTAGTGGAAGAACAGCATCTAGTAAAGATGAGGTCAAGCGTATTGCCTGCCTT
>NC_074696.1:13434776-13482276 GCF_029448725.1 Salvelinus fontinalis
ATTGTCATGTCTGACAGAATCTGTGCAGAAGATCTAGGTGCTGCTGTAGGCCCTCCTTGGTTGGGGACAGACGCACCAGATCATCAGCAAACAGTAGACATTTGACTTCAGATTATAGTAGGGTGAATACGGGTGCTGCAGATTGTTCTAGTACCCTCGCCAATTCGTTGATATATAAGTTGAAGAGGGTGGTGCTCAAGCTGCATCCTTGTCTCACCCCACGGGCCTGTGGAAATAAATGTGTGTTTTTTGCCAATTTTTACTGCACACTTGTTTGTGTACATGGATTTCATGACATTTCATAATGTCATTTGGTTTTCCCTCAACACCGCTTTCCATCAATTTGTATAGCAGACCATCATGCCAAAATTGAGTTAAAATGCTTTTCTGAAATCTACAAATCATTAAAAGACTTTGCCTTTGTTTTGATTTGTTTGTTTGTCAATTAGGGTGTGCAGGGTGAATACGTGGTCTGTTGTACAGTAATTTGGTAAAAAGACAATTTGACATTTGCTCAGTACATTGTTTTTAACAGTCTGCTGTTAATGATAATGCAGAGGATTTTCCGAAGGTTGCTGTTGACATATGCCAAGGTTGTTATTGGAGTCAAATGTGTCTCCATTTTTGTGGATTGGGGTGATCAGTACTTGTTTCCAAATATTGGGGAATATACCAGAGCTGAGGATGATGTTAAAGAGTTTAAGTATAGACAATTGTAATATATGGTCTGTATATTTTATCATTTAATTTAGGATACCATCAACACCACAGGCCTTTTTGGGTTGGAGGTTTTGAATTTTGTCCTGTAGTTCATTCAATGTAATTGGAGGATCCAGTGGGTTCTGGTAGTCTTTAATAGTTGATTCTAAGATTTGTATTTGATCATATATATGTTTTTGTTGTTTGTTCTTTGTTATAGGGCCAAAAAGATTGGAGAAGTGGTTTACCCATACATCTCAATTTTGGATAGATAACTCTTCGTGTTGTTGTTTGTTTAGTGTGTGCTAAATTTTCCCAGAAGTGGTTTGATTCTATGGAATGTTCAATTACATTGAGCTTTGGTATTGGTATTTTTTTAGGATCCCCATTAGCTGTTGCAAAAGCAGCAGCTACTCTTCCTGGGTTCCACACAAAACATGAAACATAATACAGAATTACATAATACAGAACATCATTAGACAAGAACAGCTAATGAGCTGATTTCTGACATGCTGTTCCTTCTTTTTCCGTAGTGTATTTCTATATTGTTTTAGTGATTCACTATAATCACTGGGTCTCTGTGTTTTTGGGTGGATATGTTTCTCAATTTATTTCTTAGGATTTTGCATTCTTCATCAAACCATTTGTCATTGTTGTTCATTTTCTTAGGTTGTCTGCTTAGATTTGATAGGGAAGCTGAGAGGTCAAATATACTTTTAGGTTTTCTACTGCCAAGTTTACACCTTCATGATTACAGTGACACATTTTGTCCAGGAAGTTGTCTAAAAGGGATTAAATTTGTTGTTGCCTAATTGTTTTTTGGTAGGTTTCTACATTACTTTCCTTCCATCTATAGCATTTCTTAATATTACTCAGTTCCTTTGGTTTTGATGCCTCATGATTGAGTATTGCTCTGTTCAAGTAGACGGTGATTTTGCTGTAAACTGATAGGGGTGTGTTGTGTCTTTAGTATCATTAATGTGAGGACATGCTATTTTATCAAGTCGATTACCTAAAGTTTAATTGATTACGTGATTGAATAAAATCATGCAACAACTAATTCATTAATAACCTGGGGCACCACGGAGAAGTTAATTTAAGGAGTTCCGTCTTCTGAATTAACTCTTAGAGATCTAAAGATCTCTTACATTTCAATCATTAATTATTCTTTACCTTCTATCAGTCTCATCTGAACATTGTAAGATCTATCTGCACGAACCCTAGTCTACATGATGAATCAGCAATACACGAATTGGCTAAATTATTTATTTACTAACTACCTAAATAAATCAGAAGTACATACAACAGGCTAGATTATACATCGATTACTAATTATGCCATGAAAAGTCCCTAGTGGACTAACCCGATATGACAGCTGGTTACACAAAGGGTGGAGGAAGAAAGAGCGGAAGGATGAGAGACAAAGGAATGGGTCTCTATCGGACCTTGAGAAGCTATGCTCACGTAAATACATCTTATACACTCTAATAACCGCACATTCGGGAAAATGAAAATGCAATATATTGTGAGCGGACCAAGTAGGTTGCTGTAAAGCGGAAAGGTGAAATAAACGAGTCAGGAGCAGATTTTCTTACATTGAACAAAGTTCTCTATTGAGGTATTTCTTTCTTCTTAACCTGTTGGGGATGGGGGCGCTGTTTAGACTATTTATGCTAATTTGGCTAATTTTTTAAACGGCTTCCCACAAAATCCTTGATCGTACAATATGCATATTATTATTATTATTGGATAGAAAACAGTCTATAGTTTCTATAGGAGTTGAAATTCTGTCTCTAAGTGGAACAGAGCCCATTCTACAGCAATTTCCCTGACATGGAGTCAGATTTGAGAAATGTTGGCCACTCTTCTGAAGTCGTTTAAAAGGGCACTGTCGTTGCTATGACTATACGGACACTTCTTACGTCTTCCCCTGGATGCCTTTACGTGATGACGATTCCAACGGGGTCGATTGCGCGTTCACAGGCCCTACAAATGAAAAAACCCTGAAGCTAGTCATTCTTTGGGAGCTGCGTCATGAGCCTAGAGGACACCGGCGCGCACCTGTTCCAAGCGTTAGTTTAGCCTGTTATATTTCTCCGGTCATCTTTTCACTCGTTATAGGAGTTAAAAACATCATAAGGTAGTTAATTTAAAGCGTTTTATAGCAATTTATATCCGTTTAGTGCGATTTTGGGACATTTATTTTTGCAACGATGTGAAAAGTTGGGCACGCTTTTCAGTTCATCCCGAACGCAGTTGACATTTCCACATGGCAAGAGGACAGCTTTCCACCAAAAGACGATTTCTCCCAAGAAAGGATCCTTTGCCCAAGATACTGATGGAAGAACAGCTCAAGGTAGGACATTTTTATTATGATAAATCGTGTTTCTGTCGAAACATTTTAGTGGCTTAGGACGCCATGTTTTTTGACGTAGCTTCGCTTGGCGCAAACTGTATTGAAAAGTAAGGATAAATTAAAAAATGTAATAACGCAATTGTATTAAGAATTAAATGGTCTATCAATCCCTGTCCACCCTATATTTTTTAGTCACGTTTATGAGTATTTATGTATAAGAGTAGATCACTGTCTAAGTGGCGCAAGGACATTTTCTGACCAGCTGAGCTACATTTCACATTGTCTAACCATGATTTTGGTGGCTAAATATAAACATTTTCGATCAAACTGTATATGCATGTTGTAATGTGATGTTACAGGAGTGTCATCGGAAGAATTCTGAGAAGGTTAGTGAAAAAATTAATATCTTTTGGCGATGTTGACTTTTATCGCTCACTTTGGCTAGAATCAATGCTGGGCTGCTAATTGCTATGTGCTAAGCTAATATAACGATTTATTGTGTTTTCGCTGTAAGACACTTAGAAAATCTGAAATATTGTCTGTATTCACAGGATCTGTGTCTTTCGATTCGTGTATGCTGTGTATTTTTACGAAATGTTTGATGATTAGTAGTTAGGTACACACGTTGCTCATTGTAATTATTCTAGTCCATTTGTGATGGTGGGTGCAATTGTAAACTATGCCATCTACCTGAAATATGCACTTTTTTCTAACAAAACCTATCCCATACCATAAATATGTTATCAGACTGTCATCTAATGAGTTTTTTTGTTGGTTAGGGGTTATAAATATCTTAGTTTAGCCGAATTGGTGATGGCTACTGGTGTTGGTGGACAAATAAAAGATGGTGGATTATGCTAATGTGTTTTTAGGTAATAGATGTACATCTTTACATATTGTGTCTTCCCTGTAAAACATTTTAAAAATCGGAAATGTTGACTGGATTCACAAGATCTGTGTCTTTCATTAGCTGTATTGGACTTTAATGTGTGAAAGTTAAATATTTTAAAAAAATATTTTTTTTGAATTTCGCGGCACTGGTTTTTCAGTGGGGGGGGGGGGGGTGTGCCGCTAGCGCCACGCTGATCCTAGACAGGTTAAACCATCCCACACAATCAAGGATGATCTCACAAGGAAAACACAAATCTTCTTCTTCATAAGAACAAAGAACACAAGGTGAGTATCTTTAAACTATAACATAAATCACGGGTGTGTCACCGCCTTCACGATCCTTCCGTGGAGAGCTCCCTTCGGGTGGTCGTCCGGATCCGTGGTGACCATTCCCAAGAGGTGGAGTGTCCCCTTCTTATCCCTTCCGAAAGGTACGTCGTTTCCTCTGCAGAAGCAAACACTCTTTTCTTTCTCCCCAGTCTGCCGGTTCCCTCCTCTCTCTTGTAGGGGAAAGAGAAAAGCTTCATTAGTACCGTCAGCTGTGCTTAATTGCCTCTGACCACCTTGATTCACATGCCGGGCTGGGCTATGGTCCATGGGAGCAGCCTGCCCTCTGGTGGTCCTTCCACAATATATATTTACGATTGAGCTAGGTTTCGATAGATGGGTCGATGATGTAAGACTGGTTTGCCCAGTAAAGATCGTCATTGTCATATGTAGAGTCTTTCTAGTCGTAGTGTTGATTAGAGCGGATACGTTGGAGTACCCTGTAGTTCTTAGAGGAGTGTCTGTTTGGGGTTTACTGCCAGGGCCCAGATCTGGCAGTACTGTTCTAGCAGGTCCAGGCTCTGCTGTAGGTGTCACGACTTCCTCCGAGGTCAGTCCCTCTCCTTGTTCAGGCGACGTTCGGCGGTCGACGTCACCGGTCTTCTAGCCATCGCCAATCCACCTTTCATTTTCTACTTGTTTTGTCGCGTCTTCCCACACACCTGGTTTCAATTCCACCATTACATGTTGTGTATTTAACCCTCTGTTCCCCCCATGTCCTTGTCCGGAGTTGTTTATTGTAATGCTTGTGCACGTTATGCTGGTGTGTGACGGGTTTTGTTTACCCATTGATTTCTTGTTCTGTTTACGGTGGTTTTGTTTATTAAACTGTGCCGTTATAAATCAGTTTTTGCTCTCCTGCGCCTGACTTCTCTGCCGCCAGTACGCACCCCTTACAGTAGGCCATGTGCTGTGGGTGACAGCAGGCACAGGTCATCTGGGAAGAGGGGCTGAGTATTTTTCTAGAATAATGGCCAATTCGTTGATGCAAATATTGAAGAGTGCAGGGCTCAAATTGCAACCCTGGCGAAGACCCCGGCCCTGGTTAAAGAATTATGTTATTTTCTTGCCAATGTTGATGCTGCACGTATTTCCAATGTACATTTATTTAATTATGTCACATTTTTTACCCCCTGCACCACTTTCAATAACTTTGTAGAACAGTCCTGTATGCCAAATATAATCCAATGCTTTTTGGAAGTCGATAAAGCAAGCGTACATTTTGGTATTATTTTGGTGGACATGTTTATCTCTCAGTGTGTGTTGGGTGTAAATGTGATCGGTCGTGCGATGTTTTGGTATAAATCCAATTAGGCTTTCTCTCTCTTTATCTCTCTATCTCTCTCTCTGTCTGTCTTTCTCTCTGTCTCTCGCTCTGTATCTCTCTTTCCCTCTCTCTCTCTCTGTCTGTCTGTCTCTCTCTCTCATTCTCCCTCTCTCTTAGCTGTGACCTTGGGTTGGCTGAGCTGCCGGGCATGCATACTGAGTGTGCACACACTTAGGCAAAGCTGCAGGGGGAAGTGAGTGATAGCCATTGCTGCCAAAAGAGAGGATAGTACATCTCACCACTCTTTGCATTATGTATGCTGTTACGTATGCTATACATATGCTATTCAAACATGCTAAGCCACTCCATATGGTTAGACAGTCTTGCTAAAAGGAAAAGAATGAGACGATCATTCAATCTGTCAATGAGACAATCAATCCCACTGCTAAAGCACAAACTGTTCTGTCTTTATCCATACAAACATCAACACAGGAGTTAGGAAGAGAATGAAAGCAGATCATTATCAATCATGTTTTCGACAACCAAAGCCTGCCCTAGGTTAACACAACAGGTCTGTTAGTGTTCTGTATCTAGAATCTATAGCTCCGTCTCCTAGGTGATGCAGCCATCTCAGATGTGTTCCTCACCTTCAGTTGCCCAGTGGAGCCTGACAGGAGAGATATTATGGGCTGTTGTCTGCCTCGGCGACCACAATATCAGCCTCTGAGTGTGTTAAGCTGCTGTTGCTATGAGCACCCATACATGCAGAAAGAAACACACAGGGAGGGAGGGAGGGAGGGATAGAGGGAGGGGGGTAAGGAGGGATAGAGGGAGGAAGGGATAGAGTGAGGGATGGAGGGAGGAATACATGGATGTAGGGAGGGAGGGAGGGAGGGAGGGATAGACGGAGGGATAGAGAGATGTAGGGAAGGAGGGAGGGATGTAGGGATAGAGGGAGGGAGGGATGTAGGGAGGGAGGAGGGAGGGATAGAGGTAGGGATGTAGGGAGTGAGGGATGTAGGGAGGGACGGAGAGAGGGAGGGACGGATAGAGGGATGTAGGGGGGATGGCGAGAGGGAGGGAGGGAAAGAGGGATAGAGGGGGAGAGAGGGAAGGATGTAGGAAGGGGGATGTAGGGAGGGAGGGAGGGATGTAGGGAGTGTTACCTCCCCTATATGGCCTCACCAAGTTGGCCAAGGAGGGAACTTTGTCTTTCTGTAACACCTAATCATGTGTGTTTGTGTGTATGCATGTCCACGAGTGAGGGTGTGTGTGTACGACTGTGAAATAGAGTTTCCTGGAACACACGCCCTACTCACCCCACTCACTCCTGTTTCCCCTCTCTTCACCCCTCAACACCCTCCGCCCTCCCTGCCTTGCTTCATTCCCTGTGTGGGTTAGGGTTAGGGTTAGTTTGCAGCTGCGTCTCTCTCTCTCTCTGCCAGGCTGGAGTGTGAGAAGAGAAGTTAAGAGAGTTGGAAGAATGCTAACTGGAAAATCATTCAGTAGTTAAAAACGCTCAGCGGTGTGGAGCTGCTCACCCTGCTTCGCTGCCAAACTACAGAGAAGAGAAGAGAATGCTGGTTGGCTGACTGGTTAGCTGGCTGGATGGCTCTGACTGGCTAGCTGGCTGGCTGGTTTACTGGCAGGATCTCTGACTGGCTGGTTTACTGGCAGGATCTCTGACTGGCTAGCTGGCTGGCTGGTTTACTGGCAGGATCTCTGACTGGCTGGTTTACTGGCAGGATCTCTGACTGGCTAGCTGGCTGGCTGGTTTACTGGCAGGATCTCTGACTGGCTAGCTGGCTGGCTGGTTTACTGGCAGGATCTCTGACTGGCTAGCTGGCTGGCTGGTTTACTGGCAGGATCTCTGACTGGCTGGTTTACTGGCAGGATCTCTGACTGGATAGCTGGCTGGCTGGTTTACTGGCAGGATCTCTGACTGACTAGCTGGCTGGCTGGTTTACTGGCAGGATCTCTGACTGGCTAGCTGGCTGGCTGGTTTACTGGCAGGATCTCTGACTGACTAGCTGGCTGGCTGGTTTTCTAACTGGCTGGCTGGGTCTCTGAATGACTGACTGGCTGGCTGGCTCTCTGACTGACTGTATGGCTGATTCTCTGACGCACTATATGCCTGGCTCTCTGACAGACTATATGGCTGGCTCTCTGACTGACTATAGGGCTGGCTCTCTGACTGACTATAGGGCTGGCTCTCTGACTGACTATATGGCTGGCTCTCTGACTGACTATAGGGCTGGCTCTCTGACTGACTATATGGCTGGCTCTCTGACTGACTATATGGCTGGCTCTCTGACTGACTATATGGCTGGCTCTCTGACTGACTATAGGGCTGGCTCTCTGACTGACTATAGGGCTGGCTCTCTGACTGACTATAGGGCTGGCTCTCTGACTGACTATAGGGCTGGCTCTCTGACTGACTATATGGCTGGCTCTCTGACTGACTATAGGGCTGGCTCTCTGACTGACTATAGGGCTGGCTCTCTGACTGACTATATGGCTGGCTCTCTGACTGACTATAGGGCTGGCTCTCTGACTGACTATAGGGCTGGCTCTCTGACTGACTATAGGGCTGGCTCTCTGACTGACTATATGGCTGGTTCTCTGACTGACTATAGGGCTGGCTCTCTGACTGACTATATGGCTGGTTCTCTGACTGACTATAGGGCTGGTTCTCTGACTGACTATAGGGCTGGTTCTCTGACTGACTATAGGGCTGGTTCTCTGACTGACTATAGGGCTGGTTCTCTGACTGACTATAGGGCTGGCTCTCTGACTGACTATAGGGTTGGCTGGCTCTCTGACTGACTATAGGGCTGGCTCTCTGACTGACTGTAGGGCTGGTTCCCTGACTGACTATATGGCTGGCTCTCTGACGGACTATGTGCCTGGCTCTCTGACTGACTATAGGGCTGGTTCTCTGACTGACTATAGGGCTGGCTCTCTGACTGACTGTAGGGCTGGTTCCCTGACTGACTATTTGGCTGGTTCTCTGACGGACTGTAGGGCTGGTTCTCTGACTGACTATAGGGCTGGTTCTCTGACTGACTATAGGGCTGGTTCTCTGACTGACTATAGGGCTGGTTCTCTGACTGACTATAGGGCTGGTTCTCTGACTGACTATAGGGCTGGTTCTCTGACTGACTATAGGGCTGGTTCTCTGACTGACTATAGGGCTGGCTCTCTGACTGACTATAGGGCTGGTTCTCTGACTGACTATAGGGCTGGCTCTCTGACTGACTGTAGGGCTGGTTCCCTGACTGACTATAGGGCTTTTTCTCTGACGGACTGTATTGCTGGTTCTCTGACTGACTATAGGGCTGGTTCTCTGACTGACTGTAGGGCTGGCTCTCTGACTGACTATAGGGCGGGTTCTCTGACTGACTATTGGGCTGGTTCTCTGACTGACTATAGGGCTGGTTCTCTGACTGACTGTAGGGCTGGTTCTCTGACTGACTATAGGGCTGGTTCTCTGACTGACTATAGGGCTGGTTCTCTGACTGACTGTAGGGCTGGTTCTCTGACTGACTATAGGGCTGGCTCTATGACTGACTGTAGGGCTGGTTCTCTGACTGACTATAGGGCTGGTTCTCTGACTGACTATAGGGCTGGTTCTCTGACTGACTATAGGGCTGGTTCTCTGACTGACTATATGGCTGGTTCTCTGACTGACTGTAGGGCTGGTTCTCTGACTGACTATAGGGCTGGTTCTCTGACTGACTGTAGGGCTGGTTCTCTGACTGACTATAGGGCTGGTTCTCTGACTGACTGTAGGGCTGGTTCTCTGACTGACTGTAGGGATGGTTCTCTGACTGACGGTAGGGCTGGTTCTCTGACCGACTATAGGGCTGGTTCTCTGACTGACTGTAGGGCTTGTTCTCTGACTGACGGTAGGGCTGGTTCTCTGACTGACTATAGGGCTGGTTCTCTGACTGACTGTAGGGCTGGTTCTCTGACTGACTATAGGGCTGGTTCTCTGACTGACTATAGGGCTGGTTCTCTGACTGACTATAGGGCTGGCTCTCTGACTGACTATAGGGCTGGCTCTCTGACTGACTATAGGGCTGGCTGGCTCTCTGACTGACTATAGGGCTGGCTCTCTGGCTGACTATAGGGCTGGCTCTCTGACTGACTATAGGGCTGGCTCTCTGGCTGACTATAGGGCTTGCTCTCTGACTGACTATAGGGCTGGTTCTCTGACTGACTATAGGGCTGGTTCTCTGACTGACTATAGGGCTGGTTCTCTGACTGACTATAGGGCTGGCTGGTTCTCTGACTGACTATAGGGCTGGTACTCTGACTGACTATAGGGCTGGTTCTCTGACTGACTATAGGGCTGGTTCTCTGACTGACTATAGGGCTGGTTCTCTGACTGACTATAGGGCTGGTTCTCTGACTGACTATAGGGCTGGTTCTCTGACTGACTATAGGGCTGGTTCTCTGACTGACTATAGGGCTGGTTCTCTGACTGACTATAGGGCTGGTTCTCTGACTGACTATAGGGCTGGCTCTCTGACTGACTGTAGGGCTGGCTCTATGACTGACTATAGGGCTGGCTCTCTGACTGACTATAGGGCTGGCTGGCTCTCTGACTGACTATAGGGCTGGCTCTCTGACTGACTGTAGGGCTTGTTCCCTGACTGACTATATGGCTGGCTCTCTGACTGACTATAGGGCTGGCTCTATGACTGACTATAGGGCTGGCTCTCTGACTGACTATAGGGCTGGCTGGCTCTCTGACTGACTGTAGGGCTGGTTCCCTGACTGACTATTTGGCTGGTTCTCTGACGGACTGTAGGGCTGGTTCTCTGACTGACTATAGGGCTGGTTCTCTGACTGACTATAGGGCTGGTTCTCTGACTGACTATAGGGCTGGTTCTCTGACTGACTATAGGGCTGGTTCTCTGACTGACTATAGGGCTGGTTCTCTGACTGACTATAGGGCTGGTTCTCTGACTGACTATAGGGCTGGCTCTCTGACTGACTATAGGGCTGGTTCTCTGACTGACTATAGGGCTGGCTCTCTGACTGACTGTAGGGCTGGTTCCCTGACTGACTATAGGGCTTTTTCTCTGACGGACTGTATTGCTGGTTCTCTGACTGACTATAGGGCTGGTTCTCTGACTGACTGTAGGGCTGGCTCTCTGACTGACTATAGGGCGGGTTCTCTGACTGACTATTGGGCTGGTTCTCTGACTGACTATAGGGCTGGTTCTCTGACTGACTGTAGGGCTGGTTCTCTGACTGACTATAGGGCTGGTTCTCTGACTGACTATAGGGCTGGTTCTCTGACTGACTGTAGGGCTGGTTCTCTGACTGACTATAGGGCTGGCTCTATGACTGACTGTAGGGCTGGTTCTCTGACTGACTATAGGGCTGGTTCTCTGACTGACTATAGGGCTGGTTCTCTGACTGACTATAGGGCTGGTTCTCTGACTGACTATATGGCTGGTTCTCTGACTGACTGTAGGGCTGGTTCTCTGACTGACTATAGGGCTGGTTCTCTGACTGACTGTAGGGCTGGTTCTCTGACTGACTATAGGGCTGGTTCTCTGACTGACTGTAGGGCTGGTTCTCTGACTGACTGTAGGGATGGTTCTCTGACTGACGGTAGGGCTGGTTCTCTGACCGACTATAGGGCTGGTTCTCTGACTGACTGTAGGGCTTGTTCTCTGACTGACGGTAGGGCTGGTTCTCTGACTGACTATAGGGCTGGTTCTCTGACTGACTGTAGGGCTGGTTCTCTGACTGACTATAGGGCTGGTTCCCTGACTGACTATAGGGCTGGTTCTCTGACTGACTATAGGGCTGGCTCTCTGACTGACTATAGGGCTGGCTCTCTGACTGACTATAGGGCTGGCTGGCTCTCTGACTGACTATAGGGCTGGCTCTCTGGCTGACTATAGGGCTGGCTCTCTGACTGACTATAGGGCTGGCTCTCTGGCTGACTATAGGGCTTGCTCTCTGACTGACTATAGGGCTGGTTCTCTGACTGACTATAGGGCTGGTTCTCTGACTGACTATAGGGCTGGTTCTCTGACTGACTATAGGGCTGGCTGGTTCTCTGACTGACTATAGGGCTGGTTCTCTGACTGACTATAGGGCTGGTTCTCTGACTGACTATAGGGCTGGTTCTCTGACTGACTATAGGGCTGGTTCTCTGACTGACTATAGGGCTGGTTCTCTGACTGACTATAGGGCTGGTTCTCTGACTGACTATAGGGCTGGTTCTCTGACTGACTATAGGGCTGGTTCTCTGACTGACTATAGGGCTGGTTCTCTGACTGACTATAGGGCTGGCTCTCTGACTGACTGTAGGGCTGGCTCTATGACTGACTATAGGGCTGGCTCTCTGACTGACTATAGGGCTGGCTGGCTCTCTGACTGACTATAGGGCTGGCTCTCTGACTGACTGTAGGGCTTGTTCCCTGACTGACTATATGGCTGGCTCTCTGACTGACTATAGGGCTGGCTCTATGACTGACTATAGGGCTGGCTCTCTGACTGACTATAGGGCTGGCTGGCTCTCTGACTGACTGTAGGGCTGGTTCCCTGACTGACTATTTGGCTGGTTCTCTGACGGACTGTAGGGCTGGTTCTCTGACTGACTATAGGGCTGGTTCTCTGACTGACTATAGGGCTGGTTCTCTGACTGACTATAGGGCTGGTTCTCTGACTGACTATAGGGCTGGTTCTCTGACTGACTATAGGGCTGGTTCTCTGACTGACTATAGGGCTGGTTCTCTGACTGACTATAGGGCTGGCTCTCTGACTGACTATAGGGCTGGTTCTCTGACTGACTTTAGGGCTGGCTCTCTGACTGACTGTAGGGCTGGTTCCCTGACTGACTATAGGGCTTTTTCTCTGACGGACTGTATTGCTGGTTCTCTGACTGACTATAGGGCTGGTTCTCTGACTGACTGTAGGGCTGGCTCTCTGACTGACTATAGGGCGGGTTCTCTGACTGACTATTGGGCTGGTTCTCTGACTGACTATAGGGCTGGTTCTCTGACTGACTATAGGGCTGGTTCTCTGACTGACTATAGGGCTGGCTCTCTGACTGACTGTAGGGCTGGCTCTATGACTGACTATAGGGCTGGCTCTCTGACTGACTATAGGGCTGGCTGGCTCTCTGACTGACTATAGGGCTGGCTCTCTGACTGACTGTAGGGCTTGTTCCCTGACTGACTATATGGCTGGCTCTCTGACTGACTATAGGGCTGGCTCTATGACTGACTATAGGGCTGGCTCTCTGACTGACTATAGGGCTGGCTGGCTCTCTGACTGACTGTAGGGCTGGTTCCCTGACTGACTATTTGGCTGGTTCTCTGACGGACTGTAGGGCTGGTTCTCTGACTGACTATAGGGCTGGTTCTCTGACTGACTATAGGGCTGGTTCTCTGACTGACTATAGGGCTGGTTCTCTGACTGACTATAGGGCTGGTTCTCTGACTGACTATAGGGCTGGTTCTCTGACTGACTATAGGGCTGGTTCTCTGACTGACTATAGGGCTGGCTCTCTGACTGACTATAGGGCTGGTTCTCTGACTGACTATAGGGCTGGCTCTCTGACTGACTGTAGGGCTGGTTCCCTGACTGACTATAGGGCTTTTTCTCTGACGGACTGTATTGCTGGTTCTCTGACTGACTATAGGGCTGGTTCTCTGACTGACTGTAGGGCTGGCTCTCTGACTGACTATAGGGCGGGTTCTCTGACTGACTATTGGGCTGGTTCTCTGACTGACTATAGGGCTGGTTCTCTGACTGACTGTAGGGCTGGTTCTCTGACTGACTATAGGGCTGGTTCTCTGACTGACTATAGGGCTGGTTCTCTGACTGACTGTAGGGCTGGTTCTCTGACTGACTATAGGGCTGGCTCTATGACTGACTGTAGGGCTGGTTCTCTGACTGACTATAGGGCTGGTTCTCTGACTGACTATAGGGCTGGTTCTCTGACTGACTATAGGGCTGGTTCTCTGACTGACTATATGGCTGGTTCTCTGACTGACTGTAGGGCTGGTTCTCTGACTGACTATAGGGCTGGTTCTCTGACTGACTGTAGGGCTGGTTCTCTGACTGACTATAGGGCTGGTTCTCTGACTGACTGTAGGGCTGGTTCTCTGACTGACTGTAGGGATGGTTCTCTGACTGACGGTAGGGCTGGTTCTCTGACCGACTATAGGGCTGGTTCTCTGACTGACTGTAGGGCTTGTTCTCTGACTGACGGTAGGGCTGGTTCTCTGACTGACTATAGGGCTGGTTCTCTGACTGACTGTAGGGCTGGTTCTCTGACTGACTATAGGGCTGGTTCTCTGACTGACTATAGGGCTGGTTCTCTGACTGACTATAGGGCTGGCTCTCTGACTGACTATAGGGCTGGCTCTCTGGCTGACTATAGGGCTGGCTCTCTGACTGACTATAGGGCTGGCTCTCTGGCTGACTATAGGGCTTGCTCTCTGACTGACTATAGGGCTGGTTCTCTGACTGACTATAGGGCTGGTTCTCTGACTGACTATAGGGCTGGTTCTCTGACTGACTATAGGGCTGGCTGGTTCTCTGACTGACTATAGGGCTGGTTCTCTGACTGACTATAGGGCTGGTTCTCTGACTGACTATAGGGCTGGTTCTCTGACTGACTATAGGGCTGGTTCTCTGACTGACTATAGGGCTGGTTCTCTGACTGACTATAGGGCTGGTTCTCTGACTGACTATAGGGCTGGTTCTCTGACTGACTATAGGGCTGGTTCTCTGACTGACTATAGGGCTGGTTCTCTGACTGACTATAGGGCTGGCTCTCTGACTGACTGTAGGGCTGGCTCTATGACTGACTATAGGGCTGGCTCTCTGACTGACTATAGGGCTGGCTGGCTCTCTGACTGACTATAGGGCTGGCTCTCTGACTGACTGTAGGGCTTGTTCCCTGACTGACTATATGGCTGGCTCTCTGACTGACTATAGGGCTGGCTCTATGACTGACTATAGGGCTGGCTCTCTGACTGACTATAGGGCTGGCTGGCTCTCTGACTGACTGTAGGGCTGGTTCCCTGACTGACTATTTGGCTGGTTCTCTGACGGACTGTAGGGCTGGTTCTCTGACTGACTATAGGGCTGGTTCTCTGACTGACTATAGGGCTGGTTCTCTGACTGACTATAGGGCTGGTTCTCTGACTGACTATAGGGCTGGTTCTCTGACTGACTATAGGGCTGGTTCTCTGACTGACTATAGGGCTGGTTCTCTGACTGACTATAGGGCTGGCTCTCTGACTGACTATAGGGCTGGTTCTCTGACTGACTATAGGGCTGGCTCTCTGACTGACTGTAGGGCTGGTTCCCTGACTGACTATAGGGCTTTTTCTCTGACGGACTGTATTGCTGGTTCTCTGACTGACTATAGGGCTGGTTCTCTGACTGACTGTAGGGCTGGCTCTCTGACTGACTATAGGGCGGGTTCTCTGACTGACTATTGGGCTGGTTCTCTGACTGACTATAGGGCTGGTTCTCTGACTGACTGTAGGGCTGGTTCTCTGACTGACTATAGGGCTGGTTCTCTGACTGACTATAGGGCTGGTTCTCTGACTGACTGTAGGGCTGGTTCTCTGACTGACTATAGGGCTGGCTCTATGACTGACTGTAGGGCTGGTTCTCTGACTGACTATAGGGCTGGTTCTCTGACTGACTATAGGGCTGGTTCTCTGACTGACTATAGGGCTGGTTCTCTGACTGACTATATGGCTGGTTCTCTGACTGACTGTAGGGCTGGTTCTCTGACTGACTATAGGGCTGGTTCTCTGACTGACTGTAGGGCTGGTTCTCTGACTGACTATAGGGCTGGTTCTCTGACTGACTGTAGGGCTGGTTCTCTGACTGACTGTAGGGATGGTTCTCTGACTGACGGTAGGGCTGGTTCTCTGACCGACTATAGGGCTGGTTCTCTGACTGACTGTAGGGCTTGTTCTCTGACTGACGGTAGGGCTGGTTCTCTGACTGACTATAGGGCTGGTTCTCTGACTGACTGTAGGGCTTGTTCTCTGACTGACGGTAGGGCTGGTTCTCTGACTGACTATAGGGCTGGTTCTCTGACTGACTATAGGGCTGGTTCTCTGACTGACTATAGGGCTGGCTCTCTGACTGACTATAGGGCTGGCTCTCTGACTGACTATAGGGCTGGCTGGCTCTCTGACTGACTATAGGGCTGGCTCTCTGGCTGACTATAGGGCTGGCTCTCTGACTGACTATAGGGCTGGCTCTCTGGCTGACTATAGGGCTTGCTCTCTGACTGACTATAGGGCTGGTTCTCTGACTGACTATAGGGCTGGTTCTCTGACTGACTATAGGGCTGGTTCTCTGACTGACTATAGGGCTGGCTGGTTCTCTGACTGACTATAGGGCTGGTTCTCTGACTGACTATAGGGCTGGTTCTCTGACTGACTATAGGGCTGGTTCTCTGACTGACTATAGGGCTGGTTCTCTGACTGACTATAGGGCTGGTTCTCTGACTGACTATAGGGCTGGTTCTCTGACTGACTATAGGGCTGGTTCTCTGACTGACTATAGGGCTGGTTCTCTGACTGACTATAGGGCTGGTTCTCTGACTGACTATAGGGCTGGCTCTCTGACTGACTGTAGGGCTGGCTCTATGACTGACTATAGGGCTGGCTCTCTGACTGACTATAGGGCTGGCTGGCTCTCTGACTGACTATAGGGCTGGCTCTCTGACTGACTGTAGGGCTTGTTCCCTGACTGACTATATGGCTGGCTCTCTGACTGACTATAGGGCTGGCTCTATGACTGACTATAGGGCTGGCTCTCTGACTGACTATAGGGCTGGCTGGCTCTCTGACTGACTATAGGGCTGGCTCTCTGACTGACTATATGGCTGGTTCTCTGACTGACTATAGGGCTGGCTCTCTGACTGACTATAGGGCTGGCTCTCTGACTGACTATAGGGCTGGTTCTCTGACTGACTATAGGGCTGGTTCTCTGACTGACTATAGGTCTGGTTCTCTGACTGACTATAGGGCTGGTTCTCTGACTGACTATAGGGCTAGTTCTCTGACTGACTATAGGGCTGGTTCTCTGACTGACTATAGGGCTGGTTCTCTGACTGAATATAGGGCTGGTTCTCTGACTGACTATAGGGCTGGTTCTCTGACTGACTATAGGGCTGGTTCTCTGACTGACTATAGGGCTGGCTCTCTGACTGACTATAGGGCTGGTTCTCTGACTGACTATAGGGCTGGTTCTCTGACTGACTATAGGGCTGGTTCTCTGACTGACTATAGGGCTGGTTCTCTGACTGACTATAGGGCTGGCTCTCTGACTGACTGTAGGGCTGGTTCCCTGACTGACTATATGGCTGGCTCTCTGACTGACTATAGGGCTGGCTCTCTGACTGACTATAGGGCTGGTTCTCTGACTGACTATAGGGGTGGCTCTCTGACTGACTATAGGGCTGGCTCTCTGACTGACTATAGGGCTGGTTCTCTGACTGTAGGGCTGGTTCTCTGACTGACTATAGGGCTGGCTCTCTGACTGACTGTATTGCTGGTTCTCTGACTGACTATAGGGCTGGTTCTCTGACTGACTATAGGGCTGGTTCTCTGACTGACTATAGGGCTGGTTCTCTGACTGACTATAGGGCTGGTTCTCTGACTGTAGGGCTGGTTCTCTGACTGACTATAGGGCTGGTTCTCTGACTGACTATAGGGCTGGTTCTCTGACTGACTGTAGGGCTGGTTCTCTGACTGACTATAGGGCTGGTTCTCTGACTGACTATAGGGCTGGTTCTCTGACTGTAGGGCTGGTTCTCTGACTGACTATAGGGCTGGTTCTCTGACTGACTATAGGGCTGGTTCTCTGACTGACTATAGGGCTGGTTCTCTGACTGACTATAGGGCTGGTTCTCTGACTGACTATAGGGCTGGTTCTCTGACTGACTATAGGGCTGGTTCTCTGACTGACTATAGGGCTGGTTCTCTGACTGACTATAGGGCTGGTTCTCTGACTGACTATAGGGCTGGTTCTCTGACTGACTATAGGGCTGGCTCTCTGACTGACTGTAGGGCTGGCTCTATGACTGACTATAGGGCTGGCTCTCTGACTGACTATAGGGCTGGCTGGCTCTCTGACTGACTATAGGGCTGGCTCTCTGACTGACTGTAGGGCTTGTTCCCTGACTGACTATATGGCTGGCTCTCTGACTGACTATAGGGCTGGCTCTATGACTGACTATAGGGCTGGCTCTCTGACTGACTATAGGGCTGGCTGGCTCTCTGACTGACTATAGGGCTGGCTCTCTGACTGACTATATGGCTGGTTCTCTGACTGACTATAGGGCTGGCTCTCTGACTGACTATAGGGCTGGCTCTCTGACTGACTATAGGGCTGGTTCTCTGACTGACTATAGGGCTGGTTCTCTGACTGACTATAGGTCTGGTTCTCTGACTGAC
The DNA here is from genome assembly GCF_029448725.1 of Salvelinus fontinalis. Lineage (NCBI taxonomy): Eukaryota > Metazoa > Chordata > Actinopteri > Salmoniformes > Salmonidae > Salvelinus > Salvelinus fontinalis. The sequence goes on from NC_074696.1 coordinate 13,452,784, forward strand.
TATAGGGCTGGTTCTCTGACTGACTATAGGGCTAGTTCTCTGACTGACTATAGGGCTGGTTCTCTGACTGACTATAGGGCTGGTTCTCTGACTGAATATAGGGCTGGTTCTCTGACTGACTATAGGGCTGGTTCTCTGACTGACTATAGGGCTGGTTCTCTGACTGACTATAGGGCTGGCTCTCTGACTGACTATAGGGCTGGTTCTCTGACTGACTATAGGGCTGGTTCTCTGACTGACTATAGGGCTGGTTCTCTGACTGACTATAGGGCTGGTTCTCTGACTGACTATAGGGCTGGCTCTCTGACTGACTGTAGGGCTGGTTCCCTGACTGACTATATGGCTGGCTCTCTGACTGACTATAGGGCTGGCTCTCTGACTGACTATAGGGCTGGTTCTCTAACTGACTATAGGGGTGGCTCTCTGACTGACTAAAGCGCTGGCTCTCTGACTGACTATAGGGCTGGTTCTCTGACTGTAGGGCTGGTTCTCTGACTGACTATAGGGCTGGCTCTCTGACTGACTGTATTGCTGGTTCTCTGACTGACTATAGGGCTGGTTCTCTGACTGACTATAGGGCTGGTTCTCTGACTGACTATAGGGCTGGTTCTCTGACTGACTATAGGGCTGGTTCTCTGACTGTAGGGCTGGTTCTCTGACTGACTATAGGGCTGGTTCTCTGACTGACTATAGGGCTGGTTCTCTGACTGACTGTAGGGCTGGTTCTCTGACTGACTATAGGGCTGGTTCTCTGACTGACTATAGGGCTGGTTCTCTGACTGACTATATGGCTGGTTCTCTGACTGACTATAGGGCTGGTTCTCTGACTGACTATAGGGCTGGTTCTCTGACTGACTGTAGGGCTGGTTCTCTGACTGACTATAGGGCTGGTTCTCTGACTGACTGTAGGGATGGTTCTCTGACTGACGGTAGGGCTGGTTCTCTGACCGACTATAGGGCTGGTTCTCTGACTGACTGTAGGGCTGGTTCTCTGACTGACGGTAGGGCTGGTTCTCTGACTGACTGTAGGGCTGGTTCTCTGACTGACTGTAGGGCTGGTTCTCTGACTGACTATAGGGCTGGTTCTCTGACTGACTATAGGGCTGGCTCTCTGACTGACTATAGGGCTGGCTCTCTGACTGACTATAGGGCTGGCTGGCTCTCTGACTGACTATAGGGCTGGCTCTCTGGCTGACTATAGGGCTGGCTCTCTGACTGACTATAGGGCTGGCTCTCTGGCTGACTATAGGGCTTGCTCTCTGACTGACTATAGGGCTGGTTCTCTGACTGACTATAGGGCTGGTTCTCTGACTGACTATAGGGCTGGTTCTCTGACTGACTATAGGGCTGGCTGGTTCTCTGACTGACTATAGGGCTGGTTCTCTGACTGACTATAGGGCTGGTTCTCTGACTGACTATAGGGCTGGTTCTCTGACTGACTATAGGGCTGGTTCTCTGACTGACTATAGGGCTGGTTCTCTGACTGACTATAGGGCTGGTTCTCTGACTGACTATAGGGCTGGTTCTCTGACTGACTATAGGGCTGGTTCTCTGACTGACTATAGGGCTGGTTCTCTGACTGACTATAGGGCTGGTTCTCTGACTGACTATAGGGCTGGCTCTCTGACTGACTGTAGGGCTGGCTCTATGACTGACTATAGGGCTGGCTCTCTGACTGACTATAGGGCTGGCTGGCTCTCTGACTGACTATAGGGCTGGCTCTCTGACTGACTGTAGGGCTTGTTCCCTGACTGACTATATGGCTGGCTCTCTGACTGACTATAGGGCTGGCTCTATGACTGACTATAGGGCTGGCTCTATGACTGACTATAGGGCTGGCTGGCTCTCTGACTGACTATAGGGCTGGCTCTCTGACTGACTATATGGCTGGTTCTCTGACTGACAATAGGGCTGGCTCTCTGACTGACTATAGGGCTGGCTCTCTGACTGACTATAGGGCTGGTTCTCTGACTGACTATAGGGCTGGTTCTCTGACTGACTATAGGGCTGGTTCTCTGACTGACTATAGGGCTGGTTCTCTGACTGACTATAGGGCTGGTTCTCTGACTGACTATAGGGCTGGTTCTCTGACTGACTATAGGGCTGGTTCTCTGACTGACTATAGGGCTGGTTCTCTGACTGACTATAGGGCTGGCTCTCTGACTGACTATAGGGCTGGCTCTCTGACTGACTATAGGGCTGGTTCTCTGACTGACTATAGGGCTGGTTCTCTGACTGACTATAGGGCTGGTTCTCTGACTGACTATAGGGCTGGTTCTCTGACTGACTATAGGGCTGGCTCTCTGACTGACTGTAGGGCTGGTTCCCTGACTGACTATATGGCTGGCTCTCTGACTGACTATAGGGCTGGCTCTCTGACTGACTATAGGGCTGGTTCTCTGACTGACTATAGGGGTGGCTCTCTGACTGACTATAGGGCTGGCTCTCTGACTGACTGTAGGGCTGGTTCCCTGACTGACTATTTGGCTGGTTCTCTGACGGACTGTAGGGCTGGTTCTCTGACTGACTATAGGGCTGGCTCTCTGACTGACTGTATTGCTGGTTCTCTGACTGACTATAGGGCTGGTTCTCTGACTGACTATAGGGCTGGTTCTCTGACTGACTATAGGGCTGGTTCTCTGACTGACTATAGGGCTGGTTCTCTGACTGTAGGGCTGGTTCTCTGACTGACTATAGGGCTGGTTCTCTGACTGACTATAGGGCTGGTTCTCTGACTGACTGTAGGGCTGGTTCTCTGACTGACTATAGGGCTGGCTCTATGACTGACTGTAGGGCTGGTTCTCTGACTGACTATAGGGCTGGTTCTCTGACTGACTATAGGGCTGGTTCTCTGACTGACTATAGGGCTGGTTCTCTGACTGACTATATGGCTGGTTCTCTGACTGACTATAGGGCTGGTTCTCTGACTGACTATAGGGCTGGTTCTCTGACTGACTGTAGGGCTGGTTCTCTGACTGACTATAGGGCTGGTTCTCTGACTGACTATAGGGCTGGTTCTCTGACTGACTGTAGAGATGGTTCTCTGACTGACTATAGGGCTGGTTCTCTGACTGACTGTAGGGCTGGTTCTCTGACTGACTGTAGGGCTGGTTCTCTGACTGACGGTAGGGCTGGTTCTCTGACTGACTATAGGGCTGGTTCTCTGACTGACTGTAGGGCTGGTTCTCTGACTGACTATAGGGCTGGTTCTCTGACTGACTATAGGGCTGGTTCTCTGACTGACTATAGGGCTGGCTCTCTGACTGACTATAGGGCTGGCTCTCTGACTGACTATAGGGCTGGCTGGCTCTCTGACTGACTATAGGGCTGGCTCTCTGGCTGACTATAGGGCTGGCTCTCTGACTGACTATAGGGCTGGCTCTCTGGCTGACTATAGGGCTGGCTCTCTGACTGACTATAGGGCTGGTTCTCTGACTAACTATAGGGCTGGTTCTCTGACTGACTATAGGGCTGGTTCTCTGACTGACTATAGGGCTGGCTGGTTCTCTGACTGACTATAGGGCTGGTTCTCTGACTGACTTTAGGGCTGGTTCTCTGACTGACTATAGGGCTGGTTCTCTGACTGACTATAGGGCTAGTCCTCTGACTGACTATAGGGCTGGTTCTCTGACTGACTATAGGGCTGGTTCTCTGACTGACTGTAGGGCTTGTTCCCTGACTGACTATATGGCTGGCTCTCTGACTGACTATAGGGCTGGCTCTATGACTGACTATAGGGCTGGCTCTCTGACTGACTATAGGGCTGGCTGGCTCTCTGACTGACTATAGGGCTGGCTCTCTGACTGACTATATGGCTGGTTCTCTGACTGACTATAGGGCTGGCTCTCTGACTGACTATAGGGCTGGTTCTCTGACTGACTATAGGGCTGGCTGGCTCTCTGACTGACTATAGGGCTGGCTCTCTGACTGACTATATGGCTGGTTCTCTGACTGACTATAGGGCTGGCTCTCTGACTGACTATAGGGCTGGTTCTCTGACTGACTATAGGGCTGGCTCTCTGACTTACTATAGGGCTGGCTCTCTGACTGACTATAGGGCTGGCTCTCTGACTGACTATAGGGCTGGTTCTCTGACTGACTATAGGGCTGGTTCTCTGACTGACTATAGGGCTGGTTCTCTGACTGACTATAGGGCTGGCTCTCTGACTGACTATAGGGCTGGCTCTCTGACTGACTATAGGGCTGGTTCTCTGACTGACTATAGGGCTGGTTCTCTGACTGACTATAGGGCTGGCTCTCTGACTGACTATAGGGCTGGCTCTCTGACTGACTATAGGGCTGGCTCTCTGACTGACTATAGGGCTGGCTCTCTGACTGACTATAGGGCTGGCTCTCTGACTGACTATAGGGCTGGCTCTCTGACTGACTATAGGGCTGGTTCTCTGACTGACTATAGGGCTGGTTCTCTGACTGACTATAGGGCTGGTTCTCTGACTGACTATATGGCTGGTTCTCTGACTGACTATAGGGCTGGTTCTCTGACTGACTATAGGGCTGGCTCTCTGACTGACTATAGGGCTGGTTCTCTGACTGACTATAGGGCTGGCTCTCTGACTGACTATAGGGCTGGCTCTCTGACTGACTATAGGGCTGGCTCTCTGACTGACTATAGGGCTGGCTCTCTGACTGACTATAGGGCTGGTTCTCTGACTGACTATAGGGCTGGTTCTCTGACTGACTATAGGGCTGGTTCTCTGACTGACTATAGGGCTGGTTCTCTGACTGACTATATGGCTGGTTCTCTGACTGACTATAGGGCTGGTTCTCTGACTGACTATAGGGCTGGCTCTCTGACTGACTATAGGGCTGGTTGTCTGACTGACTATAGGGCTGGTTCTCTGACTGACTATAGGGCTGGTTCTCTGACTGACTATAGGGCTGGTTCTCTGACTGACTATAGGGCTGGTTCTCTGACTGACTATAGGGCTGGTTCTCTGACTGACTATAGGGCTGGCTCTCTGACTGACTATAGGGCTGGCTCTCTGACTGACTATAGGGCTGGCTCTCTGACTGACTATAGGGCTGGCTCTCTGACTGACTATAGGGCTGGCTCTCTGACTGACTATAGGGCTGGCTCTCTGACTGACTATAGGGCTGGTTCTCTGACTGACTATAGGGCTGGCTCTCTGACTGACTATAGGGCTGGCTCTCTGACTGACTATAGGGCTGGCTCTCTGACTGACTATAGGGCTGGCTCTCTGACTGACTATAGGGCTGGCTCTCTGACTGACTATAGGGCTGGTTCTCTGACTGACTATAGGGCTGGTTCTCTGACGGACTATAGGGCTGGTTCTCTGACTGACTATAGGGCTGGCTCTCTGACTGACTATAGGGCTGGCTCTCTGACTGACTATAGGGCTGGTTCTCTGACTGACTATAGGGCTGGTCTCTGACTGACTATAGGGCTGGCTCTCTGACTGACTATAGGGCTGGCTCTCTGACTGACTATAGGGCTGGTTCTCTGACTGACTATAGGGCTGGCTCTCTGACTGACTATAGGGCTGGTTCTCTGACTGACTGTAGGGCTGGTTCTCTGACTGACTATAGGGCTGGTTCTCTGACTGACTGTAGAGATGGTTCTCTGACTGACGGTAGGGCTGGTTCTCTGACTGACGGTAGGGCTGGTTCTCTGACTGACGGTAGGGCTGGTTCTCTGACTGACTATAGGGCTGGTTCTCTGACTGACTATAGGGCTGGCTCTCTGACTGACTGTAGGGCTGGCTCTCTGACTGACTGTAGGGCTGGTTCTCTGACTGACTATAGGGCTGGTTCTCTGACTGACTATAGGGCTGGTTCTCTGACTGACTATAGGGCTGGTTCTCTGACTGACTGTAGGGCTGGTTCTCTGACTGACTGTAGGGCTGGTTCTCTGACTGACTGTAGGGCTGGTTCTCTGACTGACTGTAGGGCTGGTTCTCTGACTGACTGTAGGGCTGGTTCTCTGACTGACTATAGGGCTGGTTCTCTGACTGACTGTAGGGCTGGTTCTCTGACTGACGGTAGGGCTGGTTGTCACGATCGTGTGGAGGATTGACGGACCAAAACGCAGCTTTAGGAAAATAAGCCATCTCCTCTTTATTGAAGATGAAGAAGGCAAACGAAACAGACACACTTACGAAATAAACAAAACAAGAAAACGATCGTGAAGCTAAATAACGATGTGCACACACTGGCTACAAACGTATCACATAGACAACTACTCACAACAAAATGAAAGCCTATGGCTACCCTAAATAAGGCTCCCAATCAGAGACAACCGAAATCAGCTGTCTCTGATTGGGAACTCATTCAGGCAACCATAGACTCTCCTAGACAACTAAACATAGACAACGCTAGACACATGAACTCAACACAAACCCATATACTACACCCAACAACCCCTTTACCATAGAAACACCCAAAACCAACAAAACACAAACATTCCCCATGTCACACCCTGACCTAACTAAAATAATAAAGAAAACAAAGAATACTAAGGCCAGGGCGTGACATAACCCCCCCCTTAAGGTGCGAACTCCGGGCGCACCATTAACCAGTCTAGGGGAGGGTCTGGGTGGGCTTCCATCCACGGTGGCGGCTCCGGCTCTGGTCGTGATCCCCACGTCACCACAGTCCCTAACCGCCTCCTTAGCTTCCTCCAAAAGACCCCCCTCCACATTAACCCCACTGCATTAAGGGGCAGTTCCGGACTAAGGGGCAGCTCCGGACTAAGGGGCAGTACCAGGGTAAGGGGCAGTACCAGGGTCAGGGGCAGCTCCGAACTAAGGGGCAGTACCAGGGTAAGGGACAGCACCAGGATAAGGGGCAGCACCAGGCTGAGGGACTGCAGCTCCGGACTGAGGGACTGCAGCTCCGGACTGAGGGACGGCCCATGGCTAGCTGACGGATCTGGCTGCTCATGGCTAGCTGACGGATCTGGCTGCTCATGGCTAGCTGACGGATCTGGCTGCTCATGGCTAGCTGACGGATCTGGCTGCTCATGGCTAGCTGACGGATCTGGCTGCTCATGGCTAGCTGACGGATCTGGCTGCTCATGGCTAGCTGACGGATCTGGCTGCTCATGGCTAGCTGACGGATCTGGCTGCTCATGGCTAACTGACGGATCTGGCTGCTCATGGCTAACTGACGGATCTGGCTGCTCATGGCTAACTGACGGATCTGGCTGCTCATGGCTGGCTGACAGATCTGGCAGATCCTGTCTGGTTGGCGGCTCTGGCAGATCCTGTCTGGTTGGCGGCTCTGGCAGATCCTGTCTGGTTGGCGGCTCTGGCAGATCCTGTCTGGTTGGCGGCTCTGGCAGATCCTGTCTGGTTGGCGGCTCTGGCAGATCCTGTCTGGTTGGCGGCTCTGGCAGATCCTGTCTGGCGGGCGGCTCTAGCGGCTCCTGTCTGGCGGGCGACTCTAGCGGCTCCTGTCTGGCGGACGGCTCTGTAGGCTCATGGCAGACGGGCGGCTTTGCAGGCTCATGGCAGACGGATGGCTCAGACGGCGCTGGGGAGACGGATGGCTCAGATGGCGCTGGGGAGACGGATGGCTCAGATGGCGCTGGGGAGACGGATGGCTCAGATGGCGCTTGGCAGACGGGCAGTTCAGGCATCGCTGTGCAGACGGCAGACTCCTGCCGGCTGAGGCGTACTGCAGGCCTGGTGCGTGGTGCCGGGACTGGTGGCACCGGGCTGGGGACACGCATCTCAGGGCTAGTGCGGGGAGCAGCAACAGAACGCACAGGACTCTGGGGACACACAGGAGGCTTGGTACGTGGTTTAGGCACTGGTGGTAAAGGGCTGGAGACACACACCATATAGCTAGTGCGTGGAGGAGGCACTGGTGGTACTGGGTTGGGGCGGGGAGGTGGCGCCGGAAATACCGGACCGTGCAGGCGTACTGGCTCCCTTGAGCGCCGAGCCTGCCCAACCTTACCTGGTTGTATGCTCCCCGTCGCCTGACCAGTGCGGGGAGGTAGAATAACCCGCACCGGCCTATGTAGGCGAACCGGGGACACCATGCGTAAGGCTGGTGCCATGTACGCCGGCCCGAGGAGACGCACTGGTGACCAGATGCGTTGGGCCGGCTTCATGACATACGGCTCAACGCTCAGTCTAGCCCGGCCGATACGTGGAGCTGAAATGTACCGAACCGGGCTATGCACGCGTACAGGAGACACCGTGCGCTCTACTGCGTAACACGGTGTCTGCCCGTACTCTCGCTCTCCACGGTAAGTACAGGGAGTAGGCGCAGGTTTCCTACCTGACTTCGCCACACTCCCTTTAAGGCCCCCCCCAAGACATTTTTGGGTTGTACTCACGGGCTTCCAGCCTTGTCTCCGTGCTGCCTCCTCATATCGCCTCCTCTCGGCTTTAGCTGCCTCCAGCTCTTCACGAGGAAGGCGATATTCTCCCGGCTGTGCCCACGGCCCCTTACCATCCAGTATCTCCTCCCATGTCCACGAATCCTGTGTAGGTGGGTCCTGTTGCCGCTTTCCATGCCGCTTGGTCCTGTAATGGTGAGTAGTTCTGTCACGATCGTGTGGAGGATTGACGGACCAAAACGCAGCTTTAGGAAAATAAGCTATCTCCTCTTTATTGAAGATGAAGAAGGCAAACGAAACAGACACACTTACGAAATAAACAAAACAAGAAAACGATCGTGAAGCTAAATAACGATGTGCACACACTGGCTACAAACGTATCACATAGACAACTACTCACAACAAAATGAAAGCCTATGGCTACCCTAAATAAGGCTCCCAATCAGAGACAACCGAAATCAGCTGTCTCTGATTGGGATCTCATTCAGGCAACCATAGACTCTCCTAGACAACTAAACATAGACAACGCTAGACACATGAACTCAACACAAACCCATATACTACACCCAACAACCCCTTTACCATAGAAACACCCAAAACCAACAAAACACAAACATTCCCCATGTCACACCCTGACCTAACTAAAATAATAAAGAAAACAAAGAATACTAAGGCCAGGGCGTGACATAACCCCCCCCTTAAGGTGCGAACTCCGGGCGCACCATTAACCAGTCTAGGGGAGGGTCTGGGTGGGCTTCCATCCACGGTGGCGGCTCCGGCTCTGGTCGTGATCCCCACGTCACCACAGTCCCTAACCGCCTCCTTAGCTTCCTCCAAAAGACCCCCCTCCACATTAACCCCACTGCATTAAGGGGCAGTTCCGGACTAAGGGGCAGCTCCGGACTAAGGGGCAGTACCAGGGTAAGGGGCAGTACCAGGGTCAGGGGCAGCTCCGAACTAAGGGGCAGTACCAGGGTAAGGGACAGCACCAGGATAAGGGGCAGCACCAGGCTGAGGGACTGCAGCTCCGGACTGAGGGACTGCAGCTCCGGACTGAGGGACGGCCCATGGCTGGCTGACGGATCTGGCTGCTCATGGCTAGCTGACGGATCTGGCTGCTCATGGCTAGCTGACGGATCTGGCTGCTCATGGCTAGCTGACGGATCTGGCTGCTCATGGCTGGCTGACGGATCTGGCTGCTCATGGCTGGCTGACGGATCTGGCTGCTCATGGCTGGCTGACGGATCTGGCTGCTCATGGCTGGCTGACGGATCTGGCTGCTCATGGCTGGCTGACGGATCTGGCTGCTCATGGCTGGCTGACGGATCTGGCTGCTCATGGCTGGCTGACGGATCTGGCTGCTCATGGCTAGCTGACGGATCTGGCTGCTCATGGCTAGCTGACGGATCTGGCTGCTCATGGCTAGCTGACGGATCTGGCTGCTCATGGCTAGCTGACTGATCTGGCTGCTCATGGCTAGCTGACGGATCTGGCTGCTCATGGCTAGCTGACGGATCTGGCTGCTCATGGCTAACTGACGGATCTGGCTGCTCATGGCTAACTGACGGATCTGGCTGCTCATGGCTAACTGACGGATCTGGCTGCTCATGGCTGGCTGACAGATCTGGCAGATCCTGTCTGGTTGGCGGCTCTGGCAGATCCTGTCTGGTTGGCGGCTCTGGCAGATCCTGTCTGGTTGGCGGCTCTGGCAGATCCTGTCTGGTTGGCGGCTCTGGCAGATCCTGTCTGGTTGGCGGCTCTGGCAGATCCTGTCTGGTTGGCGGCTCTGGCAGATCCTGTCTGGTTGGCGGCTCTGGCAGATCCTGTCTGGTTGGCGGCTCTGGCAGATCCTGTCTGGCGGGCGGCTCTAGCGGCTCCTGTCTGGCGGGCGACTCTAGCGGCTCCTGTCTGGCGGACGGCTCTGTAGGCTCATGGCAGACGGGCGGCTTTGCAGGCTCATGGCAGACGGATGGCTCAGACGGCGCTGGGGAGACGGATGGCTCAGATGGCGCTGGGGAGACGGATGGCTCAGATGGCGCTGGGGAGACGGATGGCTCAGATGGCGCTTGGCAGACGGGCAGTTCAGGCATCGCTGTGCAGACGGCAGACTCCTGCCGGCTGAGGCGCACTGTAGGCCTGGTGCGTGGTGCCGGGACTGGTGGCACCGGGCTGGGGACACGCATCTCAGGGCTAGTGCGGGGAGCAGCAACAGAACGCACAGGACTCTGGGGACACACAGGAGGCTTGGTACGTGGTTTAGGCACTGGTGGTAAAGGGCTGGAGACACACACCATATAGCTAGTGCGTGGAGGAGGCACTGGTGGTACTGGGTTGGGGCGGGGAGGTGGCGCCGGAAATACCGGACCGTGCAGGCGTACTGGCTCCCTTGAGCGCCGAGCCTGCCCAACCTTACCTGGTTGTATGCTCCCCGTCGCCTGACCAGTGCGGGGAGGTGGAATAACCCGCACCGGCCTATGTAGGCGAACCGGGGACACCATGCGTAAGGCTGGTGCCATGTACGCCGGCCCGAGGAGACGCACTGGTGACCAGATGCGTTGGGCCGGCTTCATGACATACGGCTCAACGCTCAGTCTAGCCCGGCCGATACGTGGAGCTGAAATGTACCGAACCGGGCTATGCACGCGTACAGGAGACACCGTGCGCTCTACTGCGTAACACGGTGTCTGCCCGTACTCTCGCTCTCCACGGTAAGTACAGGGAGTAGGCGCAGGTTTCCTACCTGACTTCGCCACACTCCCTTTAAGGCCCCCCCCAAGAAATTTTTGGGTTGTACTCACGGGCTTCCAGCCTTGTCTCCGTGCTGCCTCCTCATATCGCCTCCTCTCGGCTTTAGCTGCCTCCAGCTCTTCACGAGGAAGGCGATATTCTCCCGGCTGTGCCCACGGCCCCTTACCATCCAGTATCTCCTCCCATGTCCACGAATCCTGTGTAGGTGGGTCCTGTTGCCGCTTTCCATGCCGCTTGGTCCTGTAATGGTGAGTAGTTCTGTCACGATCGTGTGGAGGATTGACGGACCAAAACGCAGCTTTAGGAAAATAAGCCATCTCCTCTTTATTGAAGATGAAGAAGGCAAACGAAACAGACACACTTGCGAAATAAACAAAACAAGAAAACGATCGTGAAGCTAAATAACGATGTGCACACACTGGCTACAAACGTATCACATAGACAACTACTCACAACAAAATGAAAGCCTATGGCTACCCTAAATAAGGCTCCCAATCAGAGACAACCGAAATCAGCTGTCTCTGATTGGGAACTCATTCAGGCAACCATAGACTCTCCTAGACAACTAAACATAGACAACGCTAGACACATGAACTCAACACAAACCCATATACTACACCCAACAACCCCTTTACCATAGAAACACCCAAAACCAACAAAACACAAACATTCCCCATGTCACACCCTGACCTAACTAAAATAATAAAGAAAACAAAGAATACTAAGGCCAGGGCGTGACACTGGTTCTCTGACTGACTATAGGGCTGGTTCTCTGACTGACTGTAGGGCTGGTTCTCTGACTGACTATAGGGCTGGTTCTCTGACTGATTATAGGGCTGGTTCTCTGACTGACTATAGGGCTGGCTCTCTGACTGACTATAGGGCTGGCTCTCTGACTGACTATAGGGCTGGCTGGCTCTCTGACTGACTATAGGGCTGGCTCTCTGGCTGACTATAGGGCTGGCTCTCTGACTGACTATAGGGCTGGCTCTCTGGCTGACTATAGGGCTGGCTCTCTGACTGACTATAGGGCTGGTTCTCTGACTAACTATAGGGCTGGTTCTCTGACTGACTATAGGGCTGGTTCTCTGACTGACTATAGGGCTGGCTGGTTCTCTGACTGACTATAGGGCTGGTTCTCTGACTGACTTTAGGGCTGGTTCTCTGACTGACTATAGGGCTGGTTCTCTGACTGACTATAGGGCTGGTTCTCTGACTGACTATAGGGCTAGTCCTCTGACTGACTATAGGGCTGGTTCTCTGACTGACTATAGGGCTGGTTCTCTGACTGACTATAGGGCTGGTTCTCTGACTGACTATAGGGCTGGTTCTCTGACTGACTATAAGGCTGGCTCTCTGACTGACTATAGGGCTGGCTCTATGACTGACTATAGGGCTGGCTCTCTGACTGACTATAGGGCTGGCTGGCTCTCTGACTGACTATAGGGCTGGCTCTCTGACTGACTGTAGGGCTTGTTCCCTGACTGACTATATGGCTGGCTCTCTGACTGACTATAGGGCTGGCTCTATGACTGACTATAGGGCAGGCTCTCTGACTGACTATAGGGCTGGCTGGCTCTCTGACTGACTATAGGGCTGGCTCTCTGACTGACTATATGGCTGGTTCTCTGACTGACTATAGGGCTGGCTCTCTGACTGACTATAGGGCTGGTTCGCTGACTGATTATAGGGCTGGCTGGCTCTCTGACTGACTATAGGGCTGGCTCTCTGACTGACTATATGGCTGGTTCTCTGACTGACTATAGGGCTGGCTCTCTGACTGACTATAGGGCTGGTTCTCTGACTGACTATAGGGCTGGCTCTCTGACTGACTATAGGGCTGGCTCTCTGACTGACTATAGGGCTGGCTCTCTGACTGACTATAGGGCTGGTTCTCTGACTGACTATAGGGCTGGTTCTCTGACTGACTATAGGGCTGGTTCTCTGACTGACTATAGGGCTGGTTCTCTGACTGACTATAGGGCTGGCTCTCTGACTGACTATAGGGCTGGTTCTCTGACTGACTATAGGGCTGGTTCTCTGACTGACTATAGGGCTGGTTCTCTGACTGACTATAGGGCTGGCTCTCTGACTGACTATAGGGCTGGTTCTCTTCCTGACTATAGGGCTGGCTCTCTGACTGACTATAGGGCTGGCTCTCTGACTGACTATAGGGCTGGTTCTCTGACTGACTATAGGGCTGGTTTTCTGACTGACTATAGGGCTGGTTCTCTGACTGACTATATGGCTGGTTCTCTGACTGACTATAGGGCTGGTTCTCTGACTGTCTATAGGGCTGGCTCTCTGACTGACTATAGGGCTGGTTCTCTGACTGACTATAGGGCTGGTTCTCTGACTGACTATAGGGCTGGTTCTCTGACTGACTATAGGGCTGGCTCTCTGACTGACTATAGGGCTGGTTCTCTGACTGACTATAGGGCTGGTTCTCTGACTGACTATAGGGCTGGTTCTCTGACTGACTATAGGGCTGGTTCTCTGACTGACTATAGGGCTGGCTCTCTGACTGACTATAGGGCTGGCTCTCTGACTGACTATAGGGCTGGCTGGCTCTCTGACTGACTATAGGGCTGGCTCTCTGGCTGACTATAGGGCTGGCTCTCTGACTGACTATAGGGCTGGCTCTCTGGCTGACTATAGGGCTGGCTCTCTGACTGACTATAGGGCTGGTTCTCTGACTAACTATAGGGCTGGTTCTCTGACTGACTATAGGGCTGGTTCTCTGACTGACTATAGGGCTGGCTGGTTCTCTGACTGACTATAGGGCTGGTTCTCTGACTGACTTTAGGGCTGGTTCTCTGACTGACTATAGGGCTGGTTCTCTGACTGACTATAGGGCTGGTTCTCTGACTGACTATAGGGCTAGTCCTCTGACTGACTATAGGGCTGGTTCTCTGACTGACTATAGGGCTGGTTCTCTGACTGACTATAGGGCTGGTTCTCTGACTGACTATAGGGCTGGTTCTCTGACTGACTATAAGGCTGGTTCTCTGACTGACTATAGGGCTGGCTCTATGACTGACTATAGGGCTGGCTCTCTGACTGACTATAGGGCTGGCTGGCTCTCTGACTGACTATAGGGCTGGCTCTCTGACTGACTGTAGGGCTTGTTCCCTGACTGACTATATGGCTGGCTCTCTGACTGACTATAGGGCTGGCTCTCTGGCTGACTATAGGGCTGGCTCTCTGACTGACTATAGGGCTGGTTCTCTGACTAACTATAGGGCTGGTTCTCTGACTGACTATAGGGCTGGCTCTCTGACTGACTATAGGGCTGGCTCTCTGACTGACTATAGGGCTGGTTCTCTGACTGACTATAGGGCTGGTTCTCTGACTGACTATAGGACTGGTTCTCTGACTGACTGTAGGGCTGGTTCTCTGACTGACTATAGGGCTGGCTCTCTGACTGACTATAGGGCTGGTTCTCTGACTGACTATAGGGCTGGTTCTCTGACTGACTATAGGGCTGGTTCTCTGACTGACTTTAGGGCTGGTTCTCTGGCTGACTATAGGGCTGGCTCTCTGACTGACTATAGGGCTGGTTCTCTGACTGACTATAGGGCTGGTTCTCTGACTGACTATAGGGCTGGTTCTCTGACTGACTATAGGGCTGGCTCTCTGACTGACTATAGGGCTGGCTCTCTGACTGACTATAGGGCTGGCTCTCTGACTGACTATAGGGCTGGTTCTCTGACTGACTATAGGGCTGGCTCTCTGACTGACTATAGGGCTGGTGTAACAATTCCAGTGGTGGAAATAAGAGTCAGGTGCAGAGAGCAGGAATCTCTTCAACGAGTGGATTTTATTCCTTACGATAATCACCAAACAAACCGGTGACGCCACACTAAACACTGGGCGCGTAAAGAGAAATGTCCAAAGTAAATTGTATTACAAAAAATCCACTAATACACACCACAAACACGAAACAGAAAAACAAGCCCGCACAAAAGGGAGCGGGCAAACTGGGTTTAAATAACCCCTAATCTAAACACACAACAGGTGAGACAAATTAGACAAACTAAAAGGAAAACAGAAAAGGGGATCGGTGGCAGCTAGTAGACCGGAGACGACGACCGCCGAGCGCCGCCCGAACGGGAAGAGGCACCATCCTCGGCGGGACTCGTAACAGTACCCCCCTCCCGACGCGCGGCTCCCGCAGCGCGCCAACTCCGGCCTCGAGGACGACCCGGAGGGCGAGGAGCAGGGCGCTCCGGATGGAGGCGGTGAAAGTCCCTCAAAAGGGACGGATCCAAGATGTCCCCCACCGGTACCCAGCATCTCTCCTCCGGACCGTACCCCTCCCAGTCCACGAGGTACTGCAGGCCCCTCACCCGGCGTCTTGAGTCCAGAATGGCTCTTATCCTATACGCCGGGGACCCCTCGATGTCGAGAGGGGGAGGAGGGACCTCCGGTACCTCACCTTCCTGCAGGGGACCAGCTACCACCGGCCTGAGGAGAGACACATGAAACGAGGGGTTAATATGATAGTAAGAGGGAAGTTGTAACCTATAACACACCTCGTTTATCCTCCTCAGGACTTTAAATGGCCCCACACACTGCGGCCCCAGCTTCCGGCAGGGCAGGCGGAGGGGCAGGTTTCGGGCCGAGAGCCAGACCCTGTCCCCTGGTGCAAACACAGGGGCCTCACTGCGGTGGCGGTCAGCGCTCCTCTTCTGCCGTTCACTGGCGTGCTTGAGAGAGTCCTGGACCGCTCGCCAGGTCTCTCTAGAGCGCTGTACCCATTCCTCCACCGCAGGAGCCTCAGTCTGGCTCTGGTGCCACGGAGCCAGGACCGGCTGGTACCCCAGTACACACTCGAAGGGCGACATGTTCGTAGATGTGTGGCGGAGTGAGTTCTGGGCCAACTCCGCCCACGGGACGTACCTCGCCCATTCTCCTGGCCGGTCCTGGCAATACGACCTCAGAAACCTACCCACCTCCTGGTTCACTCTCTCCACCTGCCCATTACTTTCGGGGTGATACCCAGAGGTGAGGCTGACCGAGACCCCCAGACGCTCCATAAACGCCCTCCATACCCGGGACGTGAACTGGGGACCTCGATCAGATACGATATCCTCCGGCACCCCATAATGCCGGAAGACGTGGGTAAATAGAGCCTCCGCAGTCTGTAGGGCCGTAGGGAGACCAGGCAATGGGAGGAGACGACAGGACTTAGAGAACCGATCCACAACGACCAAAATGGTAGTGTTCCCCTGAGATGGAGGAAGATCCGTCAAAAAATCTACTGATAGATGAGACCATGGCCGTTGTGGAACCGGAAGGGGTTGTAACTTCCCCCTTGGTAGGTGCCTAGGAGCCTTACTCTGAGCGCATACCGAGCAGGAGGAGACATAGAGTCTCACGTCCTTAGCCAAGGTGGGCCACCAGTATTTCCCTCTAAGACCACGCACTGTCCTCTCCACCCCCGGATGACCCGAAGCAGGTATTGAGTGAGCCCACCGAATCAATCGATCACGAACACCAAGCGGTACGTACCTACGGCCAGTCGGACACTGGGACGGCGCAGGTTCTACCCTCAACGCCCGCTCGATGTCCGCGTCCACCTCCCATACCACCGGAGCCACCAGACATGAGGCGGGAAGGATGGGAGTCGGATCGATGGGCCGGTCATCCGTGTCATAGAGACGAGACAGCGCGTCGGCCTTTGTGTTGAGGGAACCTGGTCGGTAAGAGATCGTAAATCTAAAACGAGTAAAGAACATGGCCCACCTCGCCTGACGCGGATTCAATCTCCTCGCCTCTCGGATATACTCCAGATTGCGATGGTCAGTCCAGATGAGAAAAGGGTACTTAGCCCCCTCAAGCCAGTGTCTCCACACCTTCAGGGCTTTTACCATAGCTAGTAACTCCCTGTCCCCCACATCATAGTTCCGCTCCGCCGGACCCAACTTCTTAGAAAAGACAGCACATGGACGGAGCTTCGGTGGCGTGCCCGAGCGCTGTGATAGCACGGCTCCAACACCAGCCTCGGACGCATCCACCTCCACTATGAACGCTAATGAAGGGTCCGGATGCGCCAACACGGGAGCCTCAGTGAAACGTGCCTTCAACTGGTTAAAAGCTCCCTCAGCCTCGGCCGACCACTGTAGACGCACCGGCCCTCCCTTTAGCAGTGAGGTAATGGGGGCCGCCACTTGGCCAAAACCCCGGATAAACCTCCGGTAGTAATTGGCAAACCCTAAAAACCGCTGCACCTCCTTTACCGTGGTTGGAGTCGGCCAATTACGCACAGCGTTAACGCGATCACTCTCCATCACCACCCCTGAGGTGGAAATGCGATAACCCAGGAAGGAAACGGCTTGTTTGGAAAACACACATTTCTCAGCCTTGACGTATAGGTCATGCTCCAGCAGCCTCCCAAGAACCCTGCGCACCAGGGAAACATGCGCGGCGCGTGTAGCAGAATAGATCAGGATGTCATCAATATACACTACCACACCCTGCCCGTGCATGTCCCTGAGAATCTCATCTACAAAGGATTGGAAAACGGCTGGAGCATTCTTTAACCCATACGGCATGACGAGGTACTCATAGTGGCCTGATGTGGTACTAAACGCTGTTTTCCACTCGTCTCCCTCCCGAATACGCACCAAATTATACGCGCTCCTAAGATCCAGTTTTGTGAAAAAACGTGCTCCGTGGAATGATTCCACCGCCATAGCGATGAGAGGTAGCGGATAACTAAATCCCACTGTGATTGAATTTAGACCTCGATAATCAATGCACGGACGCAGACCTCCCTCCTTCTTTCTCACAAAAAAGAAACTCGAGGAGACGGGTGACATGGAGGGCCGAATGAACCCCTGTCTCAGAGCTTCCGTGACATATGTCTCCATAGCCATCGTCTCCTCCTGTGACAAGGGGTACACATGACTCCTGGGAAGTGCAGCGTTCACCTGGAGGTTTATCACGCAATCCCACCGTCGATGAGGTGGTCATTTAGTCGCTTTCTTTTTACTAAAAGCGATAGCCAAATCGGCATATTCTGGGGGAATGCGCACAGTGGAAACCTGGTCTGGACTCTCCACCGAGGTGGCACCGATGGAAACTCCCACACACCTACCTGAACACTCCTCTGACCACCCCTGAAGAGCTCCCTGTCTCCAGGAAATGAGGGGATTGTGAATGGCTAGCCAAGGAACCCCCAACACCACTGGAAACCCAGGTGAATCAATAAGGTAGAAACTAATCTGCTCCCTATGATCCCCCTGTGTTACCATGTCCAGCGGAATCGTGGCCTCCCTGATCAGCCCTGACCCTAGTGGTCGGCTATCTAAGGAGTGCACAGGGAAAGGAGGGTCTATCTGCACCAACGGAATACCCAACTTACGGGCTAGACCGCGATCCATAAAACTCCCAGCTGCGCCTGAGTCTACGAGCGCCTTATGCTGGAGAGAAGGGAAAAACGCAGGGAAAAAAATAACCAAAAACATGTGACCGACAGGAAGCTCTGGGTGAGTCTTGTGCCTACTCACCTGGGGTGATCGAGGAGTATTCCGCCTGCCATCTCCACTCCCAGAGGCGCTCCTCCAACACCGGTCTGAAGTGTGTCCTCTCCTGCCACAATAGGTGCAAGAGAAGCCACCTCCTCTGGCCCCCCTAGATGCAGCCCCTCCCAACTCCATCGGGGTTGAAGCGGGAGGACTGGGAGGTGGAACTGACAGGACCCCCTCTGAACGCCCGCGGGCAGCTAGCAGGTTGTCCAGTCGTATAGACATGTCAATTAACTCATCGAGAGAGAGCGTAGTGTCTCGACAAGCTAGCTCCCGACGGACGTCCTCCCGAAGGCTACATCGATAATGGTCCATCAGGGCCCTGTCATTCCACCCCGCGCCAGCAGCCAAGGTCCGGAACTCCAAAGCGAAGTCTTGCGCACTCCTCGTCTCCTGTCTGAGGTGGAACAGTCTCTCACCCACCGCTCGGCCCTCCTGAGGGTGGTCAAATACGGCCCGAAAGCGGCGAGTGAACTCTGGGTAGTTGTCTCGAACCGAGTCTGGGCCGTTCCAGACCGCATTAGCCCATTCCAGGGCTCTACCCGTCAGACAGGAGATGAGGAGGCTAACACTCTCCTCTCCAGAGGGAGTTGGACGAACAGTGGCCAAGTAGAGCTCCAACTGGAGCAAAAACCCCTGGCACCCAGCCACCGCTCCATCGTACTCCCTTGGGAGCGCAAGACGCAATGCACCCGAACCTGTTGCTGACGTTGATGGAGAAGGTTGCGCCGTCTGGGAAGGAGCTGGGGTTGTAGTCGGGATACCACTCCTCTCCCATCGTTCCATCCTCTCCATCATCATGTCCATTGCCGTCCCTATCCGATGGAGAACGGTGGTGTGATGATGGACACGCTCCTCTATCGATGGGAGAGAGGTGGTTGCTGCTTCTGCTGACTCCATTATTTGGTGCGGGCTTCTGTAACAATTCCAGTGGTGGAAATAAGAGTCAGGTGCAGAGAGCAGGAATCTCTTCAACGAGTGGATTTTATTCCTTACGATAATCACCAAACAAACCGGTGACGCCACACTAAACACTGGGCGCGTAAAGAGAAATGTCCAAAGTAAATTGTATTACAAAAAATCCACTAATACACACCACAAACACGAAACAGAAAAACAAGCCCGCACAAAAGGGAGCGGGCAAACTGGGTTTAAATAACCCCTAATCTAAACACACAACAGGTGAAACAAATTAGACAAACTAAAAGGAAAACAGAAAAGGGGATCGGTGGCAGCTAGTAGACCGGAGACGACGACCGCCGAGCGCCGCCCGAACGGGAAGAGGCACCATCCTCGGCGGGACTCGTAACAGTTGGTTCTCTGACTGACTATAGGGCTGGCTCTCTGACTGACTATAGGGCTGGTTCTCTGACTGACTATAGGGCTGGCTCTCTGACTGACTATAGGGCTGGTTCTCTGACTGACTATAGGGCTGGTTCTCTGACTGACTGTAGGGCTGGTTCTCTGACTGACTATAGGGCTGGCTCTCTGACTGACTATAGGGCTGGTTCTCTGACTGACTATAGGGCTGGTTCTCTGACTGACTATAGGGCTGGTTCTCTGACTGACTGTAGGGCTGGTTCTCTGACTGACTATAGGGCTGGCTCTCTGACTGACTATAGGGCTGGTTCTCTGACTGACTATAGGGCTGGTTCTCTGACTGACTATAGGGCTGGTTCTCTGACTGACTATAGGGCTGGCTCTCTGACTGACTATAGGGCTGGCTCTCTGACTGACTATAGGGCTGGTTCTCTGACTGACTGTAGGGCTGGTTCTCTGACTGACTATAGGGCTGGCTGTCTGACTGACTATAGGGCTGGCTCTCTGACTGACTATAGGGCTGGCTCTCTGACTGACTATAGGGCTGGTTCTCTGACTGACTGTAGGGCTGGCTCTCTGACTGACTGTAGGGCTGGTTCTCTGACTGACTATAGGGCTGGCTCTCTGACTGACTATAGGGCTGGTTCTGGTTCTCTGACTGACTATAGGGCTGGCTGTCTGACTGACTATAGGGCTGGCTCTCTGACTGACTATAGGGCTGGTTCTCTGACTGACTATAGGGCTGGTTCTCTGACTGACTATAGGGCTGGCTCAGTGAACAAATGCTCCCTCAACACTTTCCTAGCTCTGTCTGTTCCTTTCAGTAGTATCCCCTGTCTTGTCTTGTCTTGCACAAACCCTGGCTGGCTCTGGTGTTGTTTTACTCCTCCTTGTCCCATATAAGTGCCTGGGAACCTTACACGTTAGGCAGAGTGTGTGTGCATGTTTGAGTGTGTGTGTGCGTGTCCGTGTGTGTGCATTAATAAGTGCATGCATGCAGACAGAGGAAGGGTTGTTCAAAGCTGTTGTGTTGGGATAGACGACAGGACAGAAAACACTGTGTGTTCTGGGACTATACTGCCTGTCTGTGTGGAGACACATCTGCATTAGAGTACAAGTTGATATGAATCAGACAGTCCTGTTTGCCATTCCATTAAAACACACTCTCTCTATCACTTCCTCTCTCTCTCCCTCTCTCTCTCTCGCTCCCTCTTTCTCTCAATTCAATTCACATAATTTTATTGGCATGGGAAACATATGTTCACGTTGCCAAAGCAAATAGAAACAAAACAAAAGGGAAACATTACACTCACAAAGGTTTGAAAAGAGTATAGACATTTCAACTGTTATATTATTGTCTATGTACACTGTTGTAACAAAGTGCAAGTAGTTGAAGTATGAAAGGGAAAATAAATAAACAGATAAATACTATTTACAAAGTTGTTTGTGAGTCTCTATGTTTTTGGTTGGATATGTTTCAGAATTTCCTTCTTAGGGTTTTTTCCATTCTTCATCAAACCATTTGTCATTGTTGTAATTTTCTTAGGTTGTGTGCTTGAAAAACATTTATTTGATAGGGAAGCTGAAAGGTACTACTGCCAAGTTTACATCTTCACTATTGCAGTGAAATGTTTTATCCAGGAAGTTGTCTAAAAGAGATGTGTTGTTGCCCAATTATTGTTGGTAGGTTTCCGCACTACTTTCCTTCCATCTATAGCGTTACTTAATAGTATGCATTTTATTCGGCTTTGATGCATCATGATTGAATACTGCTCTGTTCAAGTAGGCTGTGATTTTGCTGTATCTGATAGGGGTGTCAGTGTGCTGACTGTGAACGCTCTGAGAGACTCTGGGTTTGTAGATGACTTTGAAAAAGTCATCTACAGTATTACTGCTGAGCTGTAGCTGTGCCTACTGTAGGAGTCTGCCATTGACTATGTACAGACCCAGAGTGCGACAGAGCTTCAAGTTGTGACCCATTTTTGTTGGTTGCTTTGTCATAGCATATCTGAGAGGGAATGCTGTCACCTCTAGGTAGGTGTTTGTCCCCGGGTTCTTGTCCAGTTCTGGCCTTTAGGTCTCTACATACTAGTACGCGTTCATGGCCTTGAAATGATTGACCTATCCCTCTAGGATGGAGATATGGTTTTCATTCAATTATGGAGATTCTAGTGGGGGGATATACTGTAGATAGCACTCACGAGGACTTTTTTCTCTGTTGAGATAATCACTTTTTTGAATTCCTAGCCAAATGTAAAATGTTCCTGTTTTGATGAATTGAATGGAGTGGGTTAAGTCTCCTCTATAACTATCTATTTATCTTTCTGTCCCCCTTACTCTCCCTCTCTCTTGCTTTATTCTCTCTTTATCTCTCGCTCTCCCTCCTCTTTCTCTGTCCTTCTCTGCTTCTCTCACTCACCTTCTCTCTCTCACTCTTGCTCACTCCATCTCTCACTCCCTATTGCTTGCTTGATCTCTCTCTCTTTATCGATTTCTCTGTCTCTCTCTCTATCTCTCTCCTCTCTCTCTCGCGCTCTTATTTTCCTTCTCTCTCTCTTTCTCTCTCTCTCTCTTTCTCTCTCTCTCTCTCTCTCTCTCGCTCTCTCTTTCTCTCTCTCTCTCTCGCTCTCTCGCTCTCTCTTTCTCTCTCTCTTTCTCTCTCTCTCTTACTTATCCTCTCTTTTTCTTTCTCTCTCTCTTTCTCTCTCTCTTTATTGGCTTTATTGGCATGGGAAACATATGCTTACATGTCAAAGCAAGTGAAATATCATGGCTATATACTAGAGGTCGACCGATTATGATTTTTCAACGCCGATACCGATTATTGGAGGACCAAAAAAGACGCTACCAATTAATCGGCCGATTTGTAAAAATGTATTTGTAATAATGACAACTACAACAATACTGAATGAACACTTATTTTAACTTAATATAATACATAAATAAAATCAATTTAGCCTCAAATAAATAATGAAACATGTTCAATTTGGTTTAAATAATGCAAAAGCAAAGTGTTGGAGAAGAAAGTAAAAGTGCAATATGTGCCATGTAAGAAAGCTAACGTTTAAGTTCCTTGCTCAGAACATGAGAACATATGAAAGCTGGTGGTTCCTTTAAACATGAGTCTTCAATATTCCCAGGTAAGAAGTTTTAGGTTGTAGTTATTATAGGAATTATAGGACTATTTCTCTATACGATTTGTATTTCATATACCTTTGACTATTGGATGTTCTTATAAGCACTATAGTATTGCCAGTGTAACAGTATAGCTTCCGTCTCTCTCCTTGCTCCTACCTGGGCTCGAACCAGGAACACATCGACAACAGCCACCCTCAAAACAGTGTTACCCTTGCAGGGCAAGGGGAACAACTACTCCAAGTCTCAGAGCGAGTGACGTTTGAAACACTATTAGCTCGCACCCCGCTAACTAGCTAGCCATTTCACATCAGTTACACCAGCCTAATCTCGGGAGTTGATAGGCTTGAAGTCATAAACAGCGCAATGCTTGAAACATTGCGAAAAGCTGCTGGCAAAACGCCCGAAAGTGCTGTTTGAATGAATGCTTACGAGCCTGCTGGTGCCTACCATCGCTCAGTCAGACTGCTCTATCAAATCATAGACTTAATTATAACATAATAACACACAGAAATACTAGCCTTAGGTCATTAATATGGTCGAATCCGGAAACTATCATCTCGAAAACAAAACATTTATTATTTCAGTGAAATACGGAACCGTTCCGTATTTTATCTAACGGGTGGCATCCCTAAGTCTAAATATTACATTGCACAACCTTCAATGTTATGTCATAATTACGCAAAATTCTGGCAAATTAGTTCACAACGAGCCAGGCGGCCCAAACTGTTGCATATACCCTGACTCTGAGTGCAATGAACGCAATAGAAGTGACACAATTTCACCTGGTTAATATTGCCTGCTAACCTGGATTTCTTTTAGCTAAATATGCAGGTTTAAAAAGATATACTTCTGTGTATTGATTTTAAGAAAGGCATTGATGTTTATGGTTAGGTACACGTTGGAGCAACACCAGTCCTTTTTCGCGAATACGCACTGCATCGATTATATGCAACGCAGGACACGCTAGATAAACTTGTAATATCATCAACCATGTGTAGTTAACTAGTGATTATGATTTATTGATTGATTGTTTTTTATAAGATAAGTTTAATGCTAGCTAGCAACTTACCTTGGCTTCTTACTGCATTCGCGTAACAGGCAGGCTCCTCGTGGAGTGCAATGTAAGACAGGTGGTTAGAGCGTTGGACTAGTTAACCGTAAGGTTGCTAGATTGAATCACCGAGCTGACAAGGTAAAAATCTGTCGTTCTGCCCCTGAACAAGGCAGTTAACCCACTGTTCCTAGGCCGTCATTGAAAATAAGAACGTGTTCTTAACTGACTTGCCTAGTTAAATAAAGGTGTAAAAAGAAATACCGATTTCCGATTGTTATGAAAACTTGAAATCGGCCCTAATTAATCGGCCATTCCGATTAATCTCTCAACCTCTACTATATACAGTGTTGTAACAATGTGCAAATAGTTAAAGTACAATAGGGAAAATACATAAACATACATTGTGGTTTACAATGTTGTTTGTTCATCACTGGTTGCCCTTTTCTTGTGGCAACAGGTCACAAATGTTGCTGCTGTGATGAGACACTGTGGTATTTCAGCCAATAGATATGGGAGTTTATCAAAATTGGATTTGTTTTCGAATTCTTTGTGGGTCTGTGTAATCTGAGGGAAATATGTGTCTCTAATATTTGGCAGGAGGTTAGGAAGTGCAGCTCAGTTTCCACCTCATTTTGTGGGCAGTGTGCACATAGCCTGTCTTCTCTTGAGAGCCAGGTCTGCCTACGACGGCCTTTCTCAACAGCAAGGCTATTCTCACTGAGTCTGTACATAGTCACAGTGGTCAGGTATTCTGCCACTGAGTACTCTCTGTTTAGGACCAAATAGCATTCTAGTTTGCTCTGTTTTTTGTTAATTCTTTCCAATGTGTCAAGTAATTATTTTTTGTTTTCTCGTCATTTGTTTGGGTCTAATTGTGTTGCTGTTCTGTGGGGTCTGTTTGTGCTTGTGAACAGAGCCATAGGACCAGCTTGCTTAGGGGACTCTTCTCCAGGTTCATCTCTCTGTAGGTGATGGCTTTGTTATGGAAGGTTTGGGAATCACTTCCTTTTAGGTGGTTGTAGAATTGAATGGCTCTTTTCTGGATTTTGTTAATTAGTGGGTCTCAGCCTAATTCTGCTCTGCATGCATTATTAGGTGTTTTACATTGTACACAGAGGTTATTTTTGCAGAATTCTGCATGCAGAGTCTACATTTTGTGTTTGTCTCATTTTGTGAATTGGTTGGTGAGCGGACCCCAGACCACCCTCTCTGTCTCTCTCTCTCTCTCTTTCTCTCTCTCTCTCTCTCTCTCTCTCTCTCTCTCTCTCTCTCTCTCTCTCTCTCTCTCTCTCTCTCTTTCTCTCTCTCTCTCAACCTGCTAGTGCTAACTAACCTTTAAAAGGTCTTCCAGGAAAGAACCAAACTGCATGGCAGACTGAACTATATTTCACAACAAGAAGAACAAATATTAAAGTCCATTATCACTGTCTATGTTACACAGTTCATTATCACTGTCTAGGTTACACAGTCCATTATCACTGTCTAGGTTACACAGTCCATTATCACTGTCTAGGTTACACAGTCCATTATCACTGTCTAGGTTACACAGTCCATTATCACTGTCTATGTTACACAGTCCATTATCACTGTCTAGGTTACACAGTCCATTATCACTGTCTAGGTTACACAGTCCATTATCACTGTCTAGGTTACATAGTTCATTATCACTGTCTATGTTACACAGTCCATTATCACTGTCTAGGTTACACAGTCCATTATCACTGTCTAGGTTACATAGTTCATTATCACTGTCTAGGTTACACAGTCCATTATCACTGTCTAGGTTACACAGTCCATTATCACTGTCTAGGTTACACAGTCCATTATCACTGTCTAGGTTACATAGTCCATTACCACTGTCTAGGTTACACAGTGCATTATCACTGTCTAGGTTACACAGTCCATTATCACTGTCTAAGTTACACAGTCCATTACCCCTGTCTATGTTACACAGTCCATTATCACTGTCTAGGTTACACAGTCCATTATCACTGTCTAGGTTACACAGTCCATTATCACTGTCTAGGTTACACAGTCCATTATCACTGTCTAGGTTACACAGTCCATTACCCCTGTCTAGGTTACACAGTCCATTATCACTGTCTAGGTTACACAGTCCATTATCACTGTCTAGGTTACACAGTCCATTATCACTGTCTAGGTTACACAGTCCATTATCACTGTCTAGGTTACATAGTCCATTACCACTGTCTAGGTTACACAGTCCATTACCACTGTCTAGGTTACACAGTCCATTACCACTGTCTAGGTTACACAGTCCATTACCCCTGTCTAGGTTACACAGTCCATTATCACTGTCTAGGTTGCACAGTCCATTACCCCTGTCTAGGTTACACAGTCCATTACCACTGTCTAGGTTACACAGTCCATTACCCCTGTCTAGGTTACACAGTCCGTTATCACTGTCTAGGTTACATAGTTCATTATCACTGTCTAGGTTACACAGTCCATTATCGCTGTCTAGGTTACACAGTCCATTACCCCGGTCTAGGTTACACAGTCCATTATCACTGTCTAGGTTACACAGTCCATTACCCCGGTCTAGGTTACACAGTCCATTATCACTGTCTAGGTTACACAGTCCATTACCCCTGTCTAGGTTACACAGTCCATTACCACTGTCTAGGTTACACAGTCCATAACCCCTGTCTAGGTTACACAGTTCATTACCACTGTCTAGGTTACACAGTCCATTATCACTGTCTAGGTTACACAGTTCATTATCACTGTCTAGGTTACACAGTCCGTTATATCACAGTGTGTGTTTGTTTCATATATATGGATGCTTGGCAACTGTGATAATGTATGTGGATGGATAACAAGTAAAGAGCTTTATCTCTATGGGAGACAAAACACACCTTCCCTCTCTGCATGTGGTCTACACACACACACACACACACACACACACACACACACACACACACACACACACACACACACACACACACACACACACACACACACACACACACACACACACACACACACACACACACACACACGTATCATCTCCAGTATTCTAATCAGAGGCCAATTAACTACTGTAGTGTTACACCTCTGCAGTGGAGGGGCTGAGTGGCTGATTGAATTGCAAAGCAGAGTGGATCAGACAGCCTGCAGCACTGAATAGAAGGGGGAGGGGAGGTCCAGTCAATCAAAACACATTGTATTTGTCACATGCTTCGTAAACAACAGGCGTAGACTAACAGGGAAATGCGTACTTACGGGCTGTTCTCAACAATGCAGAGAGAAAGAAAATAGAGAAATAATAGAAAAGACTATGCCAGAGTCGATATGCAGGGGTACGAGGTAATTGACCTAGATGTGCAGGGATATGAGGTAATTGACGTAGATGTGCAGGGGTACGAGGTAATTGACGTAGATGTGCAGGGGTATGATGTAATTGAGGTAGATATGCAGGGGTACGAGGTAATTGATGTAGATATGCAGGGGTACGAGGTAATTGAGGTAGATGTGCAGGGGTACGAGGTAATTGAGGTAGATATGCAGGGGTACGAGGTAATTGAGGTAGATGTGCAGGGGTATGAGGTAATTGAGGTAGATGTGCAGGGGTACGAGGTAATTGAGGTAGATGTGCAGGGGTACGAGGTAATTGACGTAGATGTGCAGGGGTATGATGTAATTGAGGTAGATATGCAGGGGTACGAGGTAATTGACGTAGATATGCAGGGGTACGAGGTAATTGAGGTAGATATGCAGGGGTACGAGGTAATTGAGGTAGATGTGCAGGGGTATGAGGTAATTGAGGTAGATGTGCAGGGGTACGAGGTAATTGAGGTAGATGTGCAGGGGTATGAGGTAATTGGGGTACGAGGTAATTGAGGTAGATGTGCAGGGGTACGAGGTAATTGAGGTAGATGTGCAGGGGTACGAGGTAATTGAGGTAGATGTGCAGGGGTATGAGGTAATTGGGGTAGATGTGCAGGGGTACGAGGTAATCGAGGTAGATGTGCAGGGGTACGAGGTAATTGAGGTAGATGTGCAGGGGTACGAGGTAATTGACGTAGATGTGCAGGGGTACGAGGTAATTGATGTAGATGTGCAGGGGTATGAGGTAATTGAGGTAGATATGCAGGGGTACGGGGTAATTGACGTAGATGTGCAGGGGTACGAGGTAATTGATGTAGATGTGCAGGGGTATGAGGTAATTGACGTAGATGTGCAGGGGTACGAGGTAATTGAGGTAGATATGCAGGGGTGCGGGGTAATTGACGTAGATGTGCAGGGGTACGAGGTAATTGAGGTAGATATGCAGGGGTGCGAGGTAATTGACGTAGATGTGCAGGGGTACGAGGTAATTGAGGTAGATATGCAGGGATACAAGGTAATTGACATAGATATTTACATATAACTATGAATAAAGTGACAGATAATAAACATTAGCAGCAGGGTATATGATGAGTCAATTAAAGTTAGTGCAAGAGGTATTTGGTTAACTATTTAACTATATATCTGTCTTACGGCTTTGGGGTAGAAGCTGTTCAGGGTCCTGTTGGTTCCAGACTTGGTGCATCAGTACTGCTTGCCGTGCAGTAGCAGAGAGAACAGTGGCTGAAATCTTTGAGAACAGTGGCTGAAATCTTTGACAATTTTAGGGCCTACCTCTGACACTGCCTGGCATAGAGACTGCAGTACCTGGTGCTCCAAGCACTAAGCGCTATCCTGTACAGTATCTGTATGGGATCTGCATTCCATACTCTAACCCCTCCCTCCCTCCCACATTCCTTCCCTCCTTCCTTCCTTCCCTACCTCGCTCCCTCCCTCCCTCTCTCTCTACAGCTCCCCTCCCTCCCTCTTTCTCTATCTCTCTCTACAGCCTCCATTCCTCTCTCTCTCCCTACCTCCCGCCTTCCTTCCCTACCTCCTTCCCTCCCTCCCTCTCCCTGTTTCTCTCCCTCCCTCACTCCCACAGGTTATGAGCTTCCAACTATGATAATAGAGAAAGAATTGATGTCTGGCTTCACAGATGGAGAGAAAGAATCAATATGTTTCTATGGGAGTGGAAAGCATTGGGCTTATGTTACACCAGGGACAGAGTCTAAACCCACCCACCCACCCACGCAGGCCACACACACACACACACACACACACACACACACACACACACACACACACACACACACACACACACACACACACACACACACACACACACACACACACACACACACACACACACACACACACACACTGTGCCTCTCCTAAGCACTGCCCACTGAGACTGATGGGGAGAGAGTGGGCTTGAAGGATTTGTGAAAAGAGAGAAAGATAGGGAGAGAGAGAGAGAGAGAGAGAGAGAGCTCTCACACAGTGGCTGAGGATTACCAGAC
>NC_074696.1:13487276-13732897 GCF_029448725.1 Salvelinus fontinalis
TAATTTCCTCAAATCAAAAACAATAGCAAATGCGCCTGGGGGCGGCCAGTGGCGCTACTCCGCCTATCGCGAATCTCAGCTTTAATGTATGTTCCATGTATGATTAATGTATAGCTAATGTGTGTTGGTCTCTCAGTGAGAACCTAATGGTAACAGATAGCAGCCCACTGACTCTGAAGCTAACTGACTGTCTTTATCAATGGGATAACAACTCTCTCTATGCTAGCCTGGTTAAACCGGATTTCAGTCAGTGTCGGTGAAAACCGAATGGTTCCCGAGTCTCTTTTAAATTGGAATCAGCTCTCAATATTAGCCTTTAACTAGACCTACGTAGTCCATCATGGCTTGATTCACAGGGTTAGCGATTCATCCCAGAGTCATTCTCCTTGTACAGATGCCTGAAGCACTCTGATGAAATTGTAATCCTGAAATATGTCGTTTTTTTTATTTTTTAGATCTGCTCATTCATTACCCCTTATATAAGTGTTCCCCAAACGGTCGAGCGGAAGGCATTCCTAGTCCATCGTGAAACATTCCTATAAAAAACAACAAAGATAAAGCCTTGCATTCCTACTTTTTTCTGTCTGGGCTGTTGGCAGTAGGTGCACTTGTTTCAGCTGCCCTGCACGAAGTGTTCCCATTTTTAGGCGAAGTGTTCTCATCTTTAACCTTTCATGTGTCTGAAAGTACAAACTCCGCCTACCTATAGGCCTACCGCTAGCCAATCGGATTGCTCAGATCACCGTGTCTGCTCTCTGCAGCTTCCTCGAGCCCACAGCAAAGTAAGTTGATACTACTGTGATTTCAAAACATCTGAAACCACGACGAAAGAGAGACTATCAACGAATACTACAAAGAGCTGCAGTTTTTATGTGTGAGTTCATGTTGAACTTTTTATTCAACACTTTTTATTCAACACTTTAATAAGCCATGAAATGTGCTTCTACCAGCACTACAGCTTAGTAGCAAAGTGTATCGATAAGCTTGTGTTGGGTTGTGTCTTCTTTAATAACATTTTTTATAACTTTCTCTGGTCATAGGAGTAACAACATGAATTTGTGCATGAGGCGTTAATTCGCCATCAGCTGGAAGACGGTGTCCCCTTTCTGGTCAGTCTAACGCCTCGATCAGACCAAAAGCGTCGTTGCGATTTGGTTGAACAGGATGTACAGATTCATTTCCAATGGATGGCTGCGTTTGCCTTGCAGCATTGCGTTGCAGAGGCAGTTGCAGTGCGTTCTGTGTGGTGCCTACGTTGGATAAATCCAGCATATGCATCAAATTGTACTCGTAGACTTGACAGAAATAGTAGCAAAAGGTGAAAGTTGAACTGTTGTTGCTCACATATCCAGTAACATAATGCAGAATTTATTACGCAGCATTGATGCGATGACGCTGTCGGTCTGATCAAGGCGTTGAGCTGAGGGATGGTCAGAGCTCTCCCTCCGCTGAGACTGGGTCGTCACTAGTTACCACAGCCACAAAATCATAAACCTTAAACCTAGGCCTAACCTTAACCACACTGTTCACGTTAGGCCTAACCTTAACCACACTGTTCACGTTAGGCCTAACCTTAACCACACTGTTCACGTTGTGCCTAACCCTAACCTTGAATTCATTTTTGTTTTCATGAATTTTTACGATATATCCAATTTTGGACTTTGTGGCTGTGCTATCTAGTGGAAACCCTGAGACTGAGCATCCGATGCATGCCAGTAAAATAAAGTTAACAAATGATTTAAATGTATGCTCAATCAGCTGTTCCACAAATTATGATATATTACCAGAGTGATCTTATACCTCAAATATTTTTATATCATTTTTTAAAGGGTCTGAGAATAAGCAACATTAGCAGGGCAAAGCACAGCAGTGACAATGCATTGGGCCTATAGCCTACTGTACAAACCTCATTGCCACAGAACTGTTTTTAATAGGTTAATGTAGGCTACACAAAAATACATCTGAGCGGTAGATCTCGGCCTGCATTTTGAAACGGTTTTATCCTGGTACTCCAGCCTGTGCTACTAGTATGGATGGGGGATCCCTCCCAACAAAAGTTATATTGCAGACCCCTTGTTAGCACCAGAGGTCTGTCTGGAATTATGTTTCCCTTCCTCACTATGTGTCTGCTAAGTCTGACTGCTCCCTATCCTGCTAGCCTTTCTTCAGTAATGTACACTACATGAGCAAAAGTATGTGGACACCCGCTCATCGAAATCTCATTCCAAGTCACGGGCATTAAAATGGAGTTGGTCCCCCCTTTGCTACGTTCTCCTGTTATCCGCCAAACCCAGATTCGTCCATAGGACTGCCAGATGGTGAAGCGTGATTCATCACTCCAGAAAAGGCGTTTTCCCCTGCTCCAGAGTCCGGTCGAGAAGGTCCTTGGTCAGTGAGCTAACCAAAAACCCGATGGTCACTCTGACAGAGCTCCAGAGTACCTCTATGAAGATGGGAGAACCTTCCAGAAGAACAACCATCTCTGTAGCACTCCACCAATCAGGCCTTTATAGTAGAGTGGACGGATGGAAGCCACTTCTCAGTAAAAGGTACATGACAGCCCACTTGGAGTTTGCCAAATGGCACCTAAAGGACTCTCAGACCATGAGAAACAAGATTCTCTGGGCCTGAATGCTAAGCGTCACCTGACACGATCCCTAAGGTGAAGCATAGTGGTGGCAGCATCATGCTGTGGGGATGTTTTTCAGTGGCAGGGACTGGGAGACTAGTCAGGAACGAGGGAAAGATGAATGGAGCAAAGTACAGAGAGATCCTTGATGAAAACCTGCTGCAGAGCGCTCAGGACCTCAGACTGGGGCGAAGGTTCACCTTCCAACAGGACAACGACCCTAAGCACACAGCCAATACAACACAGGAGTGGCTTCAGGACAAGTCTCTGAATGTCCTTGAGTGGCCCAGCCAGAGCTCGGACTTGAACCCAATCGAACATCTCTGGAGAGACCTGAAAATAGCTGTGCACTCCCCATCCAACCTGACAGAGCTTGAGAGGATCTGCAGAGAAGAATGGGAGAAACTCCCCAAATACAGATGTGCCAAGCTTGTAGCGTCATACTCAAGAAGACTCAAGGCTGTAATCGCTGCCAAAGGTGCTTCAACAAAGTACTGAGTAAAGGGGTTGAATACTTATGTAAATGTGATATTTCTGTGTTTAAAAATAAATAAATTAGCAAACACTTCTAAGAAACTGTTTATGCTTTGTCATTATGGGGTATTGTGATGTCATTAGGGGGTATTGTGATGTCATTATGGGGTATTGTGATGTCATTATGGGGTACTATCTGTAGATTGATGAGGGGGAAAAACTGTTTAATACATTTTAGAATAAGGCTGTAATGTAACAAACTGTAGAAAAAGTGAAGGGGTCTGAATACTTTCCGAATGCACTGTATGTAAATCATTGGTTTTCTTTCTATACTGACCATCCCTCTCCTTCTCTTTCTGCCCTGTACCTTCTCTCCCTCCTTCCCTCTGCCTCCCATGCTATGACTCTGGTCTAGTCTGTTCAGGCCTGACAGAGCTGTGACTAAAGTGTGTTCTCCCCCAGCTTGGTGCTAAGCTCCGGCTGTCAGTTCTGTCTGTCAGTTCAGTCTGTCAGTTTAGTCTGTCAGTTTAGTCTGTCAGTTTAGTCTGTCAGTTCCGTCTGTCAGTTTAGTCTGTCAGTTTAGTCTGTCAGTTTAGTCTGTCAGTTCCGTCTGTCAGTTTAGTCTGTCAGTTTAGTCTGTCAGTTTAGTCTGTCAGTTCCGTCTGTCAGTTCCGTCAGTCAATTCAGTCTGTCAGTTCAGTCTGTCAGTTCCGTCTGTCAGTTCCGTCTGTCAGTTCCGTCTGTCAGTTCCGTCTGTCAGTTCCATCTGTCAGCTCAGTCTGTCAGTTCAGTCTGTCAATTCAGCCTGTCAGCTCAGGATCCTGAAGGAGGTACGACCCCGCTCCCCGCTGGCCAGTTGACTGCTTCTGAGATGCATGCAGTGTGTGTGTGTGTCGGTGTGTACGCTTGCGTTCATGGGTGTGAATAGTTGTTTCTGAGTTAGTGCTTATACCCTCTTCTGTACGCCACACAGAGTCACTTTAATCACAATATGTGGATTTATTATCTAAGTCCACTAGCATAGACTCCTGGTGTACACTAGCATAGGCCCTTGGTGTCCACTAGCATAGACCCCTGGTGTACACTAGCATAGACCCCTGGTGTCTAATAGCATAGACCCCTGGTGTCCACTAGCATAGGCCCCTGGTGCCCACTAGCATAGACCCCTGGTGTCCACTAGCATAGGCCCCTGGTGTCCACTAGCATAGACCCCTGGTGTCTAATAGCATAGGCCCCTGGTGTCCACTAGCATAGACCCCTGGTGTCCACTAGCATAGGCCCCTGGTGTCCACTAGCATAGGCCCCTGGTGTCCACTAGCATAGACCCCTGGTATCTAATAGCATAGACCCCTGGTGTCCACTAGCATAGACCCCTGGTATCTAATAGCATAGACCCCTGGTGTCCACTAGCATAGACCCCTGGTGTCCACTAGCATAGACCCCTGGTGTACACTAGCATAGACCCCTGGTGTCCACTAGCATAGGCCCCTGGTGTCCACTAGCATAGGCCCCTAGTGTCCACTAGCATAGACCCCTGGTGTCCACTAGCATAGGCCCCTGGTGTCCACTAGCATAGGCCCCTGGTGTCCACTAGCATAGACCCCTGGTATCTAATAGCATAGGCCCCTGGTGTCCACTAGCATAGGCCCCTAGTGTCCACTACCATAGGCCCCTGGTGTCCACTACCATAGGCCCCTATAGGCCCCTGGTGTCCCCTTTAAAAACTCATGTCTCTCTGCCGGTTCTGTCCCTCCCTCAGCAACTCAACACTTGCAGGTGTGTGTGTGTGTGTGCGCGCGCGCGCGTGCATGAGCATATAGAGGACGACATAATGGAATGCCACGGCTCTGTCTGCCAAGAGTACTTTTCCCATGTGCCCAGAAGCCAAGACTTCCCCCATCTAGCCAATAATAGCACTGGTGTCCTCTCTCACACACATACATACACACACACATACACACACACACACACACACAGCGCCAGATAAAGAGTGCTGTAGTGGCTGCCTCCAAAGAGAGACTTCAAGTGCCACATCTCGCCCTGGGGTCCTTAGCAACAGTGTGTTTCTCTGTGTTGTACAGACACACAAACACACACACTCATACATACACACTCCCGTCTGATCCCTCTCCACCTACACACTGCCACCCAACACACACACATTCATCCTCACTCACACACACACAGAGGCAATAAATCAATTCCCTAATCAATTCCCTAATCAATTGAGGAGGGGGAGGTTGTCTGCGTGGCTTTTATCAGGTAATAGATCTCCAGGTAGTTGTACCTGATCTGGGCCACAGAGCCAACCAGTTTCCTCCTCCCTCCCTCCCTCCCTCCCTCCCTCCCTCCCTCCCTCCCTTTGGAAACTAACTGTGTAACTGGAATGGTTACTATGGTGAGGGGACTCGACGATACTTATGTCACCGTGATTTGATTTGGAATCTAACTGTGTAACTGAAATGGTTACTATGGTAAGGGGACTCGATGACACCTACCTTGACCACGTCACCTGGCTCAAAGGGACCTCCGTAACCAACGGAGACAGTGACGCTGCAGCTGCGTCTCCATGGAGTTCATTCCTATCCACATCTAATCTGCCAATTTTCTACCGGTCATCATCATAACACTAAACCGTTAAATTAGCCGTAAATTACAACTGCAGGCGAGTTCTGTTATATGAATACATTGTTCCTGCTGTTCAGTTGTCTAAATGTGGGATTTCCCTCTCTGATGACTTTCCTACACTCTCTACCCCATGGGTTTGTGCTAGCCCTGTTTTTAAAGGTGTTTGTATTTGTTATTGATCGCTTGTGTGTGTGTGTGTGTGTGTGTGTGTGTGTGTGTGTGTGTGTGTGTGTGTGTGTGTGTGTGTGTGTGTGTGTGTGTGTGTGTGTGTGTGTGTGTGTGTGTGTGTGTGTGTGTGTGCGTGTGCGCGCGCGCGTGCGTGCGTGTGTCAGTAGGACTGGCACAATTACTGTATAACCGTGTAACCAACAGCTATGTATGAAGACTGTCATGAACATAAAATGAGAGTCATAACCCTTGAAAAGAATATACAGCTGACTGAAGACAGGATGGCTGGGCATACGTGCGGTTGAGTCCGTTTCTGCTGTTACATGGACTCTACAACGTAATGAAACGTTGTTGCTTCCCACTGGACACACCCTGGTTAAATCAGCGTTCTTTCCACGTCCTTTCAATGAAATTACGTTGAACCAACGTGGAATAGACGTTAGATTGACATCTGTGCCTACCAGGTCCATGCTAAAACAAGCAATGTCTTGAAGCAAATGAGTCTTCGGTTCACGTTAGGCCTAACCTTAACCACACTGTTCACGTTAGGCCCCCCCCCCCCCCCCCCCCCCCCCCCCCCCCCGACATGCAGCAGCACTTGCAGTGCGTCTTAAAAATCAACCAATAACTGTCATCAAAAACTCCATGACCGTCACAACCCTATTTGAGTGAGTGAGTGAGTGAGTGAGTGAGTGAGTGAGTGAGTGAGTGAGTGAGTGAGTGAGTGAGTGAGTGAGTGAGTGAGTGAGTGAGTGAGTGTGTGTGTGTGTGTGTGTGTGTGTGTGTGTGTGTGTGTGTGTGTGTGTGTGTGTGTGTGTGTGTGTGTGTGTGTGTCTGTGTGTACTCCAGTGTGTACTCCAGTGTGTATCTGTGTGTAGGCTGCTCTCTCCCTCTCCCTGTGCCAGGTCCTCTGGTTCCCATGCTATCAGATGTCAGTCTGTTTATGGAGCTCCCGGTAAGGGTAGGGGGCCAGGGGGCAGTGTGTTTATTTGTGTGTGTGCGTGTGTGTGTGTGTGTGTGTGTGTGTGTGCGCATGCATAACTCACACTCCCTGTTTATTAGCTTAGGCTCGTCTAAATGTTTGATTTGTCACAAATAAATGATAACTGCCCTTCAAAATGGCCACCGGGCATCGAGAGAAGCCACAGTTTGTGTGCCAAATGGCACCCTATATAGTGCACTACTTTAGAGCCCTATGGGCCTTACGGTGCCATCTGGGAAAGATGTTTGTGTGTAGAAGGAGTGCAGGATTGGAGTTGTCAACAGTGTACAGTATGGGGGGTGATTAGGACTTCTAAAAGACTAACATTACACAGCACCCTGCTGTGTAATAACGGACCAGTTCAATCATTCACTTCACTATGGAAACATTGGCATGTTAAATAGACCCACTTTTCTGTCCATTATAACAGCATAATAACATGCTGCAATCATCTATTCTACAGTACACAGAAACCGTGTACATTAGGATTGGAGACAGTGTGTGTGTGTGTGTGTGTGTGTGTGTGTGTGTGTGGGGGGGGGGGGGGGGGGGGGGGGTGCATGCGTTTGTGTGGAGGCGTGGTTGTCCAACATCGGCCATTGTTGTCCGTCCCAGTGGTGTCCTCGAAACCGGGGCGACCGTGGTCCTGTCTGTTCTGCCTCAGGAGCGTAGGAACAGTACACCTTCTCCCAGCATGTAACCTCTTACCTACGTAGAACTTGTCCTCTTTTCAAACACACAAAGACTTCCTCAGGGTCAGGGCCATCACACTGAGTGTGTCTAGTGTGTGTGTGTGTGCCCCAGTTTTGAGAGACAAGTTTTGCTTGTTTCCCATGTTTCATAAAATAGACACATACAGTGCATTAGGAAAGTATTCAGACCTCTTCCCTTTTTACACATTTTGTTACGTTACAGCTTTATTCTAAAATGGATTAAATAAAAACATAATCAAAATACCTTATTTACATTAGTATACAGACCCTTTGCTATGAGACTTGAAAAAATAATCTCAGGTGCATCCTGTTTCCATTGATCATCCTTGAGATGTTTCTACAACTTGATTGGAGTCCACCTGTGGTAAATTCAATTGATTGGACATGATTTGGAAAGGCACACACCTGTCTACATAAGGTCCCACAGTTGACAGTGCATGTCAGAGCAAAAACCAAGCCATGAGGTTGAAGGAATTGTCCGTAGAGCTCTGAGACAGGATTGTGTCGAGGCAGAAATTTAAACGGAATTCGACAATATTAAAACATTTATTGAACTCAGTAAGAAATAAACTAAATGTATTTAAAATGTATTAATTTGCCCAAGTTTATCATAAGTCATGAACAGAATGCATCAGTGATTTGTATTTCCTGTCTGAAGAGGAAAACGGCATGAGAATTCCCTTCTCTGTGTGTGTGCGGTGCGCATGTCTACCACCTTGTGTAGCGATTAGCGATCATGCTAATGAAAATCGTCCCAAAAACCTTCTGAAATAAATGAATAAATAAATAAATGTTACCTACAAATAGCCTATGCTAACCTGGCCGAATGATATCATGATTATTTGCATCATATGTGCACTACAAAAACACAGCTAAACAATAGCATCTTGCTAGGTACGCATTTTCCCAGACCTCAAAATGGTCTCCTGATGTGGATTAAGCTTTTTTGTGGATTTAGAACAATTTAATTGTTTTTCGATTTTAAAAAAAGGTTAGTTTTGAGAGCAAAAGCCTGAAAAAACAAGGAAAATTCCAAAACCTGGAAAAACTAAACAGAGAAAACCAAATTTGGGGAAAAACTAAACGGAATAAATCAAAAACCTCTAAGATGTTTTGTAGAGCCCTATGCAAGGTTGTTGTTTGATCAGTTTAGGTGATCGCGTTCATGTCATGTCATTTTAAATGTCCCGTCTGCTTTGCTTATTATAAGGAATTTTAAATGATTTATACTTTTACTTTTGATAGCAATTACATTTACATTTGATACTTAAGTATATTTAAAACAAAATACTTTTAGACTTTTATTCAAGTTGTATTTTACTGTCTGACTTTCACTTTTACTTGAGTAACATTCTATTAAGGTATCTATACTTTTACTAAAGTACTGGTAAAGTATTGGTAAAGACAATTGGGTACTTTTTCCACCACTGATTTTTGGTTAAGTTTGTTGAACTCCAAACACAGATAGGACACATGGAAATGATTTTTCTTAGGCATTAATCAGGTAAACACATGTATTTTGTGTTGTTACTCTATCCATAGATCATCTATAGTATTAGTCCACTGCGCCACCAGGATGGAGCTAGCATGCCAAGTTTCTTCACACATACAAAGCTGTTCATTTTAGTTTATTCAAACAAATCCCATTTCAAAGGAAACAAGCACTCATTAAGATCAGGTTTGGCCAAGTACACCTGAACACACTTAACTAGATAGAGGATAGAGACCGGTTTGTTGATGCTGAGAATGGAATGTACAGTATTTATTTTTAAATAACATTCTTAGAATGTTCTCTGAATGTTACTAGAGTTTTCTTGTGATTTTTATGGAACAATTTGAGAACGTGATTTTAAATAGAACCACACGGAAACGTGTTGGAAACGTTATGCTGAGGTACTGAAATTCCCACAGAAGAACAATGTTTCTTAACGTTCTCGGAACAATTTGAGAACGTGACTTTAAATAGAACCATGAGGAAACGTGTAGGAAACGTTATGCTGAGGTACTGAAATTCCCACAAAAGAACGTTTCTTCTGAACGTTCTCTGAAATATTTGAGAACATTCCCAATGTCAAACCAGTTGGAGAACGTTCCTAAAACACCTGTACATAGCCCATCTATAATTTAGCCCAAACAACTACCTCTTTACCTACTGTATTTATTTATTTTGCTCCTTTGCACCCCATTATTTCTATCTCTACTTTGCACCTTCTTCCACTGCAAACCAACCATTCCAGTGTTTTTTTTACTTGCTATATTGTATTTACTTCGCCACCATGGCCTTTTTTATATTTTATTTGCCTTCACCTCCCTTATCTCACCTCACTTGCTCACATTGTATATAGACTTATTTTTCACTGTATTATTGACTGTATGTTTGTTTATTCCATGTGTAACTCTGTGTTGTTGTATGTGTCGAACTGCTTTGCTTTATCTTGGCCAGGTCGCAATTGTAAATGAGAACGTGTTCTCAATTTGCCTACCTGGTTAAATAAAGGTGAAATAAAAATAAATAAATAAATTACCGAAATTGAAATTAAATGTAACCACGTTTGAACTTTCAGATAAAAACTTTCTGTTAATGAAATACCAAGAAAATTACGTCATTTTTTGTCAAGTTCCTTTAATGTGCTTTAAATGTTCCAAAGCCAAGCAACTATCCTGCACCATTCCCAGAGAGTTATGGGAAGGTTGTTTTACAAAATAACCATAGGACAACCACACTCTCACCAAGCTCTAAGAAACAAATGGTTCTTAGAACGTTATGTGCTAGCTGGGAAAGGAAAGCTCAAATATATTACCATAGTATGTGATGATACAGATGTATGGCTGATCAGGTATCGAAACTAGACCATCAGCACCCAAAACAAAATGTCACCTAGCTACCTTAAAGGGGCAATCTGCAGTTGCTTCATTCATTTTTGGATTTATACATTTATGAAATGTACCCATTGATTCTATAAGAATATAACTTCTAAATGCTTAGTTCAACTGTCATACCCCATCAGATCCCAAAACATGAGCTTGTTTTACTCTAAAGTTTGTAAACACAGTAAACGTAAATAATCGTGTTATAGCCTCGAAACATGGTTAAAACTAACATTGTGAGACCATGGATGTTCAGCCCTTGCATCCATAGCTCTGTCTATTAATCTGAGAGTGGTCACATTTCTCCAGGCACATCCTTCAGTTTTTTACCAGAACATGGGTGGGGAGTACACTTTGTTATTGTTTAAACTGCTGATTGCCGCTTTAAGATGAATGCACTAAGTGTAAGTCACTCTGGATAAGTTAAATTGATCAAATGTCAATGTTAAACCATGGTAGCCCACTGAGCTAAAGCCTAACCCGAGTCTTTAGGTTTCGGACAAAGTACTTGTCAAGCAAAAGCCTAGTTCACTAATACAGAGTTGCCAAAAAACATACTATTATGAGCTAAGTTGACTACCCGCTTCTGTACTAAGAATAGGTCATGAGTGTGTTTCAAATGGTACCCTGTTTCCTAATGCACACTTTGGGGTCTTGTTCAAAATAGAGCACTATAGGGATTAGTATGCCGTTTGGGATGTTTCCTGTGGTTCACACACCGTGTCTGTGCTCACAGCCAGTAGAAATAACAGACTAGTTGCTGTACATGGTAACATGGTTGTGTTGTTTACATGAGAACTAACTTCAGTCACTTAGAGTGGTCTTAAGGGCCTGTTGACCTTTACATGACGGGCAGAGCTAGGCCTGTTCAATCACTTAGCCTAACACAGGCACGCACGCACGCACGCACACACACACACACACACACACACACACACACACACACACACACACACACACACACACACACACACACACACACACACACACACACACACACACACACACACTTAGCCTCGGTTAGATTTTCTCACATGGAAGTCCTGTCTGCTTAAATAGTGCTGCGTCTGTAAGCAAAATGCCTGGCAGGTTGAATGGGACTGTGCCTGGCAGGTTGAATGGGACTTTGCCTGGCAGGTTGAATGGGACTGTGGCTGGCAGGTTGAATGGGGCTGTGCCTGGCAGGTTGAATGGGACTGTGGCTGGCAGGTTGAATGGGACTGTGGCTGGCAGGTTGAATGGGACTGTGGCTGGCAGGTTGAAAGGGACTGTGGCTGGCAGGTTGAATGGGACTGAATAGAACTGTGCCTGGCAGGTTGAATGGGACTGTGGCTGGCAGGTTGAATGGGACTGTGCCTGACAGGTTGAATGGGACTGTGCCTGGCAGGTTGAATGGAACTGAATGGGACTGTGCCTGGCAGATTGAATGGGACTATGGCTGGCAGGTTGAATGGGAC
This sequence comes from Salvelinus fontinalis, assembly GCF_029448725.1. Lineage (NCBI taxonomy): Eukaryota > Metazoa > Chordata > Actinopteri > Salmoniformes > Salmonidae > Salvelinus > Salvelinus fontinalis. The sequence goes on from NC_074696.1 coordinate 13,499,196, forward strand.
TTTGCCTGGCAGGTTGAATGGGACTGTGGCTGGCAGGTTGAATGGGACTGTGCCTGGCAGGTTGAATGGGACTATGGCTGGCAGGTTGAATAGGACTGTGGCTGGCAGGTTGAATGGGACTGTGCCTGGCAGGTTGAATGGGACTGTGCCTGGCAGGTTGAATGGGACTGTGGCTGGCAGGTTGAATGGGACTGAATGTGACTGTGCCTGGCAGGTTGAATGGGACTGTGCCTGGCAGGTTGAATGGGACTGAATGGGACTGTGCCTGGCAGGTTGAATGGGACTGTGCCTGGCAGGTTGAATGGGACTGAATGGGACTGTGCCTGGCAGGTTGAATGGGACTGTGTCTGGCAGGTTGAATGGGACTGTGCCTGGCAGGTTGAATGGGACTGTGCCTGGCAGGTTGAATGGACCTGTGCCTGGCAGGTTGAATGGGACTGTGGCTGGCAGGTTGAATGGGACTGTGGCTGGCAGGTTGAATGGGACTGTGCCTGGCAGGTTGAATGGGACTGTGCCTGGCAGGTTGAATGGGACTGTGGAATACAGAAAGCCACCGTAACAATGTCAACAATATGTTGTAATGTTGTATCTCGCTCTCTCTCTCTCTCCCTCTCTTTCTAGCTCTCTCTCTCCCTTTCTGTCTCTCTCCCTCTTTCCCTCCATCTCTCTCTCCCTCACTCTCTCTCTCCCTCTTTCTCTCCTTCTCTCTCCCTCACTCTCTCTCATTCTTCCTCTCCATCCCTCTCTCTCCTTCACTCTCTCTCCCTATCTCTCCCTCTCTCTCTCTCTCCCTCTCTTTCTAGCTCTCTCTCTCCCTTTCTGTCTCTCTCCCTCTTTCCCTCCATCTCTCTCTCCCTCACTCTCTCTCTCCCTCTTTCTCTCCTTCTCTCTCCCTCACTCTCTCTCATTCTTCCTCTCCATCCCTCTCTCTCCTTCACTCTCTCTCCCTATCTCTCCCTCACTCTTTCTCTCCCTCTTTCTCTCCGTCTCTCTCCCTCACTCTCTCTCCCTCTTCCTCTCCATCTCTCTCTCCCTCTCTCTCCCTCTTCCTCTCCACCTCCCTCTCTCCCTCTTCCTCTCCATCTCTCTCTCCCTCTTCCTCTCCATCTTTCTCTCCATCTCTCTCTCCCTCTCTCTCCCTCTTCCTCTCCCTCTTCCTCTCCATCTCTCTCTCCCTCTTCCTCTCCATCTCTCTCTCCCTCTCTCTCCCTCTTCCTCTCCATCTCTCTCTCCATCTCTCTCTACCTCACTCTCTCTCTCCTAGTTGGTTTATATTTTCATGGTTACGATATTGATGGATTGTTTGTGTATGAACTTGTCCGTGAATGAGTCCGTGAAGGTATGTGTGTGTTTGTGTACTCAAGTCTATGGGATTATAGAGGGGCTTAGCAGTGCTTTGGTTTACTATTCCCTCTCTATTCAGTCCCACACACACACACACACACACACACACACACACACACACACACACACACACACACACACACACACACACACACACACACACACACACACACACACACACACACACACACACACACACACACACACACACACACACACACACACACACACACACACACTTACACCAACACTGTCTCTTTCTGTGTGTAGGTAGTAAGGGTTGTAGTGGATTAGACTGTGTGTGAATGGGAGCAGGAGGAAGATAGGGCGATTCTATGTGAATGGGAGCAGGAGGACGTTAGGGCGATTCCATGTGAATGGGAGCAGGAGGAAGATAGGGCGATTCTATGTGAATGGGAGCAGGAGGACGTTAGGGCGATTCCATGTGAATGGAAGCAGAAGGACGATAGGGCGATTCCATGTGAATGGGAGCAGGAGGATGATAGGTTGATTCCATGTGAATGGGGGCAGGAGGACGATAGGGCGATTTCATGTGAATGGGAGCAGGAAGATAGGGCGATTCCATGTGAATGGAAGCAGAAGGACGATAAGGCGATTCCATGTGAATGGGAGCAGAACGATAGGGAGATTCCATGTGAATGGGAGCAGGACGATAGGGCGATTCCATGTGAATGGGAGCAGGAGGAAGATAGGGCGATTCCATGTGAATGGGAGCAGGAGGACAATAGGTTGATTCCATGTGAATGGGAGCAGGACGATAGGGCGATTCCATGTGAATGGGGGCAGGAGGACGATAGGGCGATTCCATGTGAATGGGAGCAGGAGGACGATAGGGCGATTCCATGTGAATGGGGGCAGGAGAACGATAGGGCGATTCCATGTGAATGGGAGCAGGAGGACGATAGGGCGATTCCATGTGAATGGGAGCAGGAGGACGATATGGAGATTCCATGTGAATGGGAGCAGGAGGACGATAGGGCGATTCCATGTGAGTGTGGACATAAAATATTTTTGGTATCTCTGTTTGCTCTGGCAATTCTCACATAGAAACTTCACCGGAAGGAAGGATCTTTAACATGCTTTTTACATTTGTACCACAAATCATTTTTGAGAAAATCATGATGAAAGTGAACATTTTAGGCCGTTTTAGACCTACACATGCCTCCTGTAAGACTCTGTAACCCGGGATCCGTACATGATACAGACAACACCTTGGTGTCATTGTACTCCTATACATGCCTCCTGTAAGAGGGGGAGAAGGGGAGAAGAGGAGAGGAAGTTGGGTGGAGAGGGGAAGAAAAGAGGGGGAGAGGAGGGGATAGGTGAGAGTGAGAATGAGAGGAGTAGACAGAGAGGAGCAGACAGAGAGAGAATGAGAGGAGCAGACAGAGAGAGGAGCAGACAGAGAGAGAATGAGAGGAGCAGACAGAGAGAGGAGCAGACAGAGAGAGAATGAGAGGAGCAGACAGAGAGAGGAGCAGACAGAGAGAGAATGAGAGGAGCAGACAGAGAGAGGAGCAGACAGAGAGAGAATGAGAGGAGCAGACAGAGAGAGGAGCAGACAGAGAGAATGAGAGGAGCAGACAGAGAGAGAATGAGAGGAGCAGACAGAGAGAGGAGCAGACAGAGAGAATGAGAGGAGCAGACAGAGAGAGAATGAGAGGAGCAGACAGAGAGAGGAGCAGACAGAGAGAATGAGAGGAGCAAACAAACTCAAGCTCCATAGGGAGATAAACGAGGAAGAGAGAGTTTGACAGCACCTATCTGCCACCAGGAGGACATGCCTTCTTCAAGTTGTTATTTCTTAACTGCATTTCCTCTCTCCTTCTCATTGCCAAGCAGGAGAGGAGTGTCACCAAGCAGACAGCTGAAAGGGTGGAGACACACGCAACACAGCTTATATACATATATATATCAGAGAGCACCCACTCACTCTTCCCAGTCACACACTGCAGCCCAGGAGGAATCTCTGTCTCTCTTTATCTCTCTCCATCTTCTTCCCTGGCTCCATCTTTCTTTATCCATCTCTCTCTCTATCACTCTTTATCCATAACTCTCTTTTCCTCTCTCCATCTTTACCATTATTTTTTCAGTATTTTTCAACCTCTCTCTCTCTTCCAGAACAATATGTCAAAACAATAAGCTACATCTAAAACTTTAACATTAGTAATAATATTTTCAATCTTGAATAAATTAATGTGAAAAAAATGTATTTCAGAACCTAGTCCATATTTAGTGCACCTTAAGGACTATAAAGGTGTTGTCTGTATCGTGTACGGATCCCGGGTCATAGGGTCTTACAGGAGCCATGCATAGGAGTACAATGACACCAAGACCAAATCAAATCTAATTATATTTGTCACATGCACCGAATACAACAGGTGTAGACCTGACAGTGAAATGCTTACTTACAAGCCCTTAACCAACAATGCAGTTTAAGAAAAATACCGGAAAAAAAAAAAGAAATAAAGTAACAAATTATTAAAGAGCAGCAGTAAAATATCATTAGCGAGGCTATAAACAGGGGGTACCGGTACCGAGTCAATGTGGAGGCTATATACAGGGGGTACCGGTACAATGTGGAGGCTATATACAGGGGGTACCGGTACCGAGTCAATGTGGAGGCTATATACAGGGGGTACCGGTACAGAGTCAATGTGGAGGCTATATACAGGGGGTACCGGTACAGAGTCAATGTGGAGGCTATATACAGAGGGTAGCGGTACCGAGTCAATGTGGAGGCTATATACAGGGGGTACCGGTACAGAGTCAATGTGGAGGCTATATACAGGGGGTACCGGTACAATGTGGAGGCTATATACAGGGGGTACCGGTACCGAGTCAATGTGGAGGCTATATACAGGGGGTACCGGTACAGAGTCAATGTGGAGGCTATATACAGGGGGTACCGGTACAGAGTCAATGTGGAGGCTATATACAGGGGGTAGCGGTACCGAGTCAATGTGGAGGCTATATACAGGGGGTACCGGTACAGAATCAATGTGGAGGCTATATACAGGGGGTACCGGTACAGAGTCAATGTGGAGGCTATATACAGGGGGTCCCGGTACAGAATCAATGTGGAGGCTATATACAGGGGGTACCGGTACAGAGTCAATGTGGAGGCTATATACAGGGGGTACCGGTACAGAGTCAATGTGGAGGCTATATACAGGGGGTACCGGTACAGAATCAATGTGGAGGCTATATACAGGGGGTACCGGTACAGAATCAATGTGGAGGCTATATACAGGGGGTACCGGTACAGAGTCAATGTGGAGGCTATATACAGGGGGTACCGGTACAGAGTCAATGTGGAGGCTATATACAGGGGGTACCGGCACAGAGTCAATGTGGAGGCTATATACAGGGGGTACCGGTACAGAGTCAATGTGGAGGCTATATACAGGGGGTACCGGTACAGAGTCAATGTGGAGGCTATATACAGGGGGTACTGGTACAGAGTCAATGTGGAGGCTATATACAGGGGGTACCGGTACAGAGTCAATGTGGAGGCTATATACAGGGGGTACCGGTACAGAATCAATGTGGAGGCTATATACAGGGGGTACCGGTACAGAATCAATGTGGAGGCTATATACAGGGGGTACCGGTACAGAGTCAATGTGGAGGCTATATACAGGGGGTACCGGTACAGAGTCAATGTGGAGGCTATATACAGGGGGTACCGGTACAGAATCAATGTGGAGGCTATATACAGGGGGTACCGGTACAGAATCAATGTGGAGGCTATATACAGGGGGTACCGGTACAGAGTCAATGTGGAGGCTATATACAGGGGGTACCGGTACAGAGTCAATGTGGAGGCTATATACAGGGGGTACCGGTACAGAATCAATGTGGAGGCTATATACAGGGGGTACCGGTACAGAATCAATGTGGAGGCTATATACAGGGGGTACCGGTACAGAGTCAATGTGGAGGCTATATACAGGGGGTACCGGTACAGAGTCAATGTGCGGGGTAGCCATTTGATTAGTCTGGGTAGTCTGGGTAGCCATTTGATTAGATGTTCAGGAGTCTTACGGCTTGGGGGCAGTAGCTGTTTAGAGGCCTCTTGGACCTAGACTTGTGCATCAGTACTGCTTGCCGTGCGGTAGCAGAGAGAACAGTCTATGACTAGGATGGCTGGAGTATTTGACAATTGTTATGGCCTTCTTCTGACACCGCCTGGTATAGAGGTCCTGGATGGCAGGAAGCTTGGCCCCAGTGATGTACTGGGCCATACGCATTACCCTCTGTAGTACCTTGCGGTCGGAGGCTGAGCAGTTGCCGTACCAGGGAGTGATGCAACCAGTCAGGATGCTCTCGATGGTACATCTGTAGAACCTTTTGACGATCTGAGGACCCATGCCAAATCTTTTCAGTCTCCTGAGGGGGAATAGGTTTTGTCGTGCCCTCTTCATGACTGTCTTGGTGTGCTTGGACCATGTTAGTTTGTTGATGATGTGGACCACTGTTGTGTCATCGGCAAACTTAATGATGGTGTTGGAGTCGTGCCTGGCTGTGCAGTCATGAGTGAACAGGGAGTACAGGAGGGGACTGAGCACGCACCCCTGAGGGGCCCCCGTGTTGAGAATCAGCGTGGCGGATGTGTTGTTACCTACCCTTACCACCTGGGTGCGGCCCGTCAGGAAGTCCAGGATCCAGCTGCAGAGGGAGATGTTTAGTCAACGGGTCCTTAGCTTAGTGATGAGCTTCATGGGCACTATGGTGTTGAACGCTGATCTGTAGTCAATTAACAGCATTCTCACATTGGTGTTCTTTTTGTCCAGGTGTGAAAGGGCAGTGTGCAGTGCAGTAGAGATTGCATCATCTATGGATCTGTTGGGGCGGTATGCAAGGGGCTGTCTGTATCATGTACAGATCCTCTCGTTCTCTCTTTGTCTGCTCCTCTCGTTCTATCTCTGTCTGCTCCTCTCGTTCTATCTCTGTCTGCTCCTCTCGTTCTATCTCTGAATGCTCCTCTCATTCTCTCTCTGTCTGCTCCTCTCTCTGTCTGCTCCTCTCTATCTGCTCCTCTCATTCTCACTCTGTCTGCTCCTCTCGTTCTATCTCTGTCTGCTCCTCTCGTTCTATCTCTGTCTGCTCCTCTCATTCTCACTCTGTCTGCTCCTCTCATTCTATCTCTGTCTGCTCCTCTCTCATTCTCTCTCTGTCTGCTCCTCTCTCTGTCTGCTCCTCTCATTCTCTCTCTGTCTGCTCCTCTCGTTCTATCTCTGTCTGCTCCTCTCATTCTCACTCTGTCTGCTCCTCTCATTCTATCTCTGTCTGCTCCTCTCTCATTCTCTCTCTGTCTGCTCCTCTCTCTGTCTGCTCCTCTCATTCTCTCTCTGTCTGCTCCTCTCATTCTCTCTCTGTCTGCTCCTCTGTCTGCTCCTCTCTGTCTGCTCCTCTCTCTGTCTGCTCCTCTCATTCTCTCTCTGTCTGCTCCTTTCATTCTCTCTCTGTCTGCTCCTCTCATTCTCTCTCTGTCTGCTCCTCTCTGTCTGCTCCTCTCATTCTCTCTCTGTCTGCTCCTCTCTGTCTATCTCTGTCTGCTCCTCTCATTCTCTCTCTGTCTGCTCCTCTCATTCTATATCTGTCTGCTCCTCTCATTCTCTCTCTGTCTGCTCCTCTCATTCTATCTCTGTCTGCTCCTCTCATTCTCTCTCTGTCTGCTCCTCTCATTCTATCTCTGTTTGCTCCTCTCATTCTCTCTCTGTTTGCTCCTCTCATTCTATCTCTGTTTGCTCCTCTCATTCTCTCTCTGTCTGCTCCTCTCATTCTATCTCTGTCTGCTCCTCTCTGTCTGCTCCTCTCATTCTCTCTCTGTCTGCTCCTCTCTGTCTATCTCTGTCTGCTCCTCTCATTCTCACTCTGTCTGCTCCTCTCATTCTATCTCTGTCTGCTCCTCTCTCATTCTCTCTCTGTCTGCTCCTCTCATTCTCTCTCTGTCTGCTCCTCTCTCTGTCTGCTCCTCTCATTCTCTCTCTGTCTGCTCCTCTCTGTCTGCTCCTCTCATTCTCTCTCTGTCTGCTCCTCTCTGTCTGCTCCTCTCATTCTCTCTCTGTTTGCTCCTCTCATTCTGTCTATCTGCTCTTCTCATCCTCTCTCTGTCTGCTCCTCTCATTCTCACTCTCACCTATCCCCTCCTCTCCCCCTTTCCTCCTCTCCCCCTCTTCTCCCCCTCTCCTCCCCTTTTCCTCTTCCCCTTGCCCCCTCTTTTCCCCTCCTCCTCTTCCCCTCTCCTCCCAACCTCCTCTCCTCTTCTCCCCCTTTCCTCATCTCCCCTTCTCCTCCTCTCCCCCTCTCGTCCTCTCCTCCTCTCCCCCTTTCTACCTCTCCCCCTTTCCTCCTTTCCACCTCTCTTCCTTTCCCCCTTTCCTCCTTTCCCTCTCTTCCTTTCCCCCTCTCCTCCTCTCCCCTCCTCATCTGAGTGGGTTTTCAGGTGACTGCTTCTAAATAAACAACACAAACAAATTCAATTATCGGAAAGAGCCAGAAACACAGAGCGTGGCTAATTTGCTGCTACAGAAAGTATTCCTCGCCATGCAGGAGCTGTTATTGTTAGCTGAGTTGACCGTAGATCTGTTAATACACTTAACTAGATCAGCCCCCACTATAGATCTCTTGACCATAGATCTGCAAACACCCAAACAGATCGACCCCCAAAGACAGAGGGCATCTGTCCTTAACTTAGTTGATTGACTTGTACAACAGTACAGTCGTAGCCAAAAGTTTTGAGAATGACACAAATATTAATTTTCACAAAGTCTGCTGCCTCAGTTTGTATGATGGCAATTTGCATATACTCCAGAATGTTATGAAGAGTGATCAGATGAAATGCAATTAATTGCAAAGTCCCTCTTTACCATGCAAATGAACTGAATCCCCCAAAAACATTTCCACTGCATTTCAGCCCTGCTACAAAAGGACCAGCTGACATGTCAGTGATTCTCTCGTTAACACGGGTGTGAGTGTTGACGAGGACAAGGCTGGAGATCACTCTGTCATGCTGATTGAGTTCGAATAACAGACTGAAAGCTTCAAAAGGGAGGGTGGTGCTTGAAATCATTCTTCTTCCTCTGTCAACCATGGTTACTTGCAAGGAAACACGTGCCGTCATCATTGCTTTGCACAAAAAGGGCTTCACAGGCAAGGATATTGCTGCCAGTAAGATTGATCCTAAATCAACCATTTATCGGATCATCAAGAACTTCAAGGAGAGCGGTTCAATTGTTGTGAAGAAGGCTTCAGGGCGCCCAAGAAAGTCCAGCAAGCGCCAGGACCATCTCCTAAAGTTGATTCAACTGCGGGATCGGGGCACCACCAGTACAGAGCTTGCTCAGGAATGGCAGCAGGCAGGTGTGAGTGCATCTGCACACACAGTGAGGCGAAGACTTTTGGAGAATGGCCTGGTGTCAAGAAGGGCAGCAAAGAAGCCACTTCTCTCCAGGAAAAACATCAGGGACAGACTGATATTCTGCAAAATGTACAGTGATTGGACTGCTGAGGACTGGGGTAAAGTCATTTTCTCTGATGAATCCCCTTTCCGATTGTTTGGGGCATCCGGAAAAAAGCTTGTCCGGAGAAGACAAGGTGAGTGCTACCATCAGTCCTGTGTCATGCCAACAGTAAAGCATCCTGAGACCATTCATGTGTGGGGTTGCTTCTCAGCCAAGGGAGTGGGCTCACTCACAATTTTGCCTAAGAACACAGCCATGAATAAAGAATGGTACCAACACATCCTCCGAGAGCAACTTCTCCCAACCATACAGGAACAGTTTGGTGACGAACAATGCCTTTTCCAGCATGATGGAGCACCTTGCCATAAGGCAAAAGTGATAATTAAGTGGCTCGGTGAACAAAATATTGATATTTTGGGTCCATGGCCAGGAAAATCCCCAGACCTTAATCCCATTGAGAACTTGTGGTCAATCCTTAAGAGGTGGGTGGACAAACAAAAACCCACAAATTCTGACAAACTCCAAGCATTGATTATTCAAGAATGGGCTGCCATCAGTCAGGATGTGGCCCAGAAGTTAATTGACAGCGTGCCAGGGCAGATTGCAGAGGTCTTGAAAAAGAAGGGTCAACACTGCAAATATTGACTCTTTGCATCAACATCATGTAATTGTCAATAAAAGCCTTTGACACGTATGAAATGCTTGTAATTATACTTCAGTATTCCATAGTAACATCTGCCAAAAATATCTAAAGACAAACTTTGTGGAAATGAATATTTGTCATTCTCAAAACTTTTGGCCACGACTGTACTATGCTCTGACACCTTTTCCTCTACTGCAAATAGAGCCGTCAGAATGAACAGCATTACAGTAAGGGCACACCGATAACATGGGCTCTGATCTGGGAGCATGTGAGGTAGGCCTGTGTCAGCCACTGGAAAGGCTTGAGGCAGAAGATAACCCTTAGGCACCGTTCTAAGATCAGTTTGCCCGACCCCAATACTACACTGCATCATTAGTGGGTTTAAACTCAAAGCTGACCCTAAATCAGCGGTTAAGGGTAACAGGAAGTCAACCCCAACACAAACAGGAAGCGTTGTTGTGTTTAGTTCTCTGTGGGTTAGCCTTTCTACGTCAGCAGTGTCTGTGTGTCTGTAATACTCCTCTCCTCACTGCAGAAAGGATCATTTCATATTTATTTATAAATCGACTTTATCTAGGTCAGCTAACAAAACAGTGACACGGCTGGCTGCTTGTAGTGTAGTGCTGCTTTCTGTGGGGAGGAGAGAGATGGCCCTCTGACCTCTAGTGTAGGGAGGAGAGAGATGGCCCTCTGACCTCTAGTGTAGGGAGGAGAGAGATGGCCCTCTGACCTCTAGTGTAGGGAGGAGAGAGATGGCCCTCTGACCTCTAATGTAGGGAGGAGAGAGATGGCCCTCTGACCTCTAGTGTAGGGAGGAGAGAGATGGCCCTCTGACCTCTAGTGTAGGGAGGAGAGAGATGGCCCTCTGACCTCTAGTGTAGGGAGGAGAGAGATGGCCCTCTGACATCTAGTGTAGGGAGGAGAGAGATGGCCCTCTGACATCTAGTGTAGGGAGGAGAGAGGTGGCCCTCTGACCTCTAGTGTAGGGAGGAGAGAGATGGCCCTCTGACCTCTAGTGTAGGGAGGAGAGAGATGGCCCTCTGACCTCTAGTGTAGGGAGGAGAGAGATGGCCCTCTGACCTCTAGTGTAGGGAGGAGAGAGATGGCTCTCTGACCTCTAGTGTAGGGAGGAGAGAGATGGCCCTCTGACCTCTAGTGTAGGGAGGAGAGAGATGGCCCTCTGACCTCTAGTGTAGGGAGGAGAGAGATGGCCCTCTGACCTCTAGTGTAGGGAGGAGAGAGATGGCCCTCTGACCTCTAGTGTAGGGAGGAGAGAGATGGCCCTCTGACCTCTAGTGTAGGGAGGAGAGAGATGGCCCTCTGACCTCTAGTGTAGGGAGGAGAGAGATGGCCCTCTGACCTCTAGTGTAGGGAGGAGAGAGATGGCCCTCTGACATATAGTAGTGAAGGAGGGACGGTGCACTGATCTGGTCACAGTGGTTTATCTCTGCAGTACTAATAGCTGTAGTAATTGATATGGTTTCATAACATTTTACCAGAGAGGGACTTAGGAAAATTACAATTGACCCAGAACAGGGCAGCACGCCTGGCCCTTAAATGTACATGGATAGTAATATGCATGTCAATCTCTCCTGCTCAAAGTAGAGGACAGACTGACTTCATCACTACTTGTTTATTTAAAGAAGTGTTGACATGTTGAATGCACCAGAGGTCTGTCTAAACTACTGGCACACAGCTCAGACACCCAGCATACCCCACAAGACATGCCACCAGTGGTCTGTCTAAACTACTGGCACAGAGCTCAGACACCCGTGCATACCCCACAAGACATGCCACCAGAGGTCTGTCTAAACTACTGGCACACAGCTCAGACACCCAGCATACCCCACAAGACATGCCACCAGAGGTCTGTCTAAACTACTGGCACAGAGCTCAGACACCCAGCATACCCCACAAGACATGCCACCAGAGGTCTCTTCACAGTCCCCAAGTCCAGAGCAGACTATGGGAGGCGCACAGTACTACATAGAGCCCTGGCGGAGTGGTGCCAGGAAAATAACCTCTCCCTCAACGTCAACAAAACAAAGGAGTTGATTGTGGACTTCAGGAGACAGCAGAGGGAGCACGCCCCCATCCACATCAATGGGACAGTAGTGGAGAAGGTGAAAAAAATTCTAGTTCCTCGGCGTACACATCACTGACAGTCTGAAATGGTCCACCCATAAAGAGAGTGTGGTGAAGGAGATGAACCAGCGCCTCGTCAACCGGAGGAGGCTGAAGAAATTTGTTTTGGCACCTAAGACCCTCACAAACTTTTACAGATGCACCATTGAGAGCATCCTGTCGGGCTGTATCACCGCCTGGTACGGCAACTGCACCGCCCGCAACCGCAGGGCTCTCCAGAAGGTGGTGCGGTCTGCCCAATGTATCACCGGGGGCAAACTACAGCACCCGATGTCACAGCCAAAAAGATCATCAAAGACAACAACAACCCGAGCCATGGCCTGTTCACCCCGTTATCACCCAGAAGGCGAGGTCAGTACAGGTGCATCAAAGCTGGGACCGAGAGACGGAAAAAACAGGTTCTCTCTCAAGGCCATCAGACTGTTGAATAGCCATCACTATCTGGCCAGTCACTGTCACTAGCCGACTACCAACCGATTAATCAACCCTGCACCTTAGAGGCTGCTGCCCTATGTACATAGACGTGGAATCACTGGTCACTTTAATAATGGAACACTAGTCACTTAAATAATGTTTACATACTGCTTTACTCATCTCTATATACTGTATTCTATTCTACTGTATTCTAGTCAATGCCACTCCAACATTGCTCATCCTAATATTTATATATTTCCTAATTCCATTATTTTACTGTTATATTTTGTGTTTATTGTAGTGAATAGTTAGATACTACTGCGCTGTTGGAACTAGGAACACAAGCATTTCGCTACACCCGCTAAACATGTGTATGTGACCAATAACATCTGCTAAACATGTGTATGTGACCAATAACATCTGCTAAACATGTGTATGTGACCAATAACATCTGCTAACCACGTGTATGTGACCAATAACATCTGCTAACCACGTGTATGTGACCAATAACATCTGCTAACCACGTGTATGTGACCAATAACATCTGCTAACCACGTGTATGTGACCAATAACATCTGCTAACCATGTGTATGTGACCAATAACATCTGTTAACCACGTGTATGTGACCAATAACATCTGCTAACCATGTGTATGTGACCAATAACATCTGCTAAACATGTGTATGTGACCAATAACATCTGCTAAACATGTGTATGTGACCAATAACATCTGCTAAACATGTGTATGTGACCAATAACATCTGCTAAATATGTGTATGTGACCAAAAAACATTTGATTTGATTTGAATCATGCAAGCAGTAAATTCAGATTTAAAAAACAGATACAAATACACCTTATGGAACAGAGGGGACTGTGAAGACACACACACACACACACACACACACAGACACACACACACACACACACACACACACACACACACACACACACACACACACACACACACACACACACAGACACACACACACACACACACACACACACACACACACACACACACACACACACACATACACACACACACACACACATACACACACACACACACACACACACACACACACACACACACACACACACACACACACACACACACACACACACACACACACACACACATAAACACACACACACACACACACGATAACATACACACTATACACACACGTACACATGGATTTAGTATTGTAGATATGTGGTTGTGGCCTGGGGGGAACACACATAATGTGTTGTGAAAAATGTTGTGAAATGTAATGTCATGTTTTTAATTGTATTTCACTGCCTGGCAGGAACTAATGGGGACCCCATAATAGATACAATTACAAAACAATACCTGTGAGTTTGTGTGAGTGTTGGTATTTTGGATATGGAGGTGTAGGTGTGTATGGGAGGGAGGTTTGTGTGTAGGTGTGTATGGGAGGGAGGTGTGTGTGTGTGTAGGTGTGTATGGGAGGGAGGTGTGTGTGTGTGTAGGTGTGTATGGGAGGGAGGTGTGTGTGTAGGTGTGTATGGGAGGGAGGTGTGTGTGTAGGTGTGTATGGGAGGGAGGTGTGTGTGTAGGTGTGTATGGGAGGGAGGTGTGTGTGTAGGTGTGTATGGGAGGGAGGTGTGTGTGTGTGTAGGTGTGTATGGGAGGGAGGTGTGTGTGTAATACTATTTCACTGTGTGAGTGTTGTTGTGTGTATCCCTCTCTTTCTCATACTCTCTCTCTTTAATCTCTATTGCTCTCTTTTTCCTAAACTTCCTTCCCTCCCTCCCCTTCTCCTTCTCACCCTCCCCATCTCCCTCTCTCCCTCCCCGTCTCCCTCTCTCCCTCCCTTTCTCCCCTTCTCCCTCCCTCACCTTCTCCTTCTCTCCCTCTCTCCCTCTCTCCCTTCCCGTCTCCCTCTCTCCCTCTCTTTCTCCCCGTCTCCCTCTCTCCCTATGCGTCTCCTCCCCCCTCCTCCCCCCCCCCCCCCCCCCCCCCCCCCCCCCCCCCCCCCCCCCCCCCCCCCCCCCCCCCCCCCCCCCCCCCCCCCCCCCCCCCCCCCCCCCCCCCCCCCCCCCCCCCCCCCCCCCCCCCCCCCCCCCCCCCCCCCCCCCCCCCCCCCCCCCCCCCCCCCCCCCCCCCCCTCCCCCCCCCCCCCCCCCCCCCCCCCCCCCCCCCCCCCCCCCCCCCCCCCTCCCCCCCCCTCCCCCCCCCCCCCCCCCCCCCCCCCCCCCCCCCCGCCCCCCCCCCCCCCCCCCCCCCCCCCCCCCCCCCCCCCCCCCCCCCCCCCCCCCCCCCCCCCCCCCCCCCCCCCCCCCCCCCCGTCTCCTTCTCTCCCCCTCTCCCCATCTCCCTCCCCGTCTGCCTCTCTCCCTCCCAGTTTCCCTCTCTCCCTCCCGGACTCCCTCTCTCCCTTCCTGTCTCCCTCTCTCTCTCAGTCTCCTTCTCTCCCCGTCTCCCTCTCTCCCTCCCCGTCTCCCTCTCTCTCTCAGTCTCCTTCTCTCCCCGTCTCCCTCTCTCCCTTCCTGTCTCCCTCTCTCCCTCCCGTCTCCCTCTCTCCCTCCTTCTCTCCCCGTCTCCCCGTCTCCCTCTCTCCCTTCCCGTCTCCCTCTCTCCTTCCCCGTCTCCCTCTCTCCCTCCCCGTCTCCCCCTCTCCCTCCCTCTCTTCGTGAGTGTAGTCTGGGCAGCCTGCCAGCTGGCATGTGTGTTTTTTGAATGAATACCTGATGAAGTTGGTGGAGCGAGGCATGGGAGGAGCCCAGTATGTGTGTGTGTCTCCCTAACCCTTGCATAACACACGTTACGAGTGCTGCATGCATGGCTCCCTCTCTCACACTGCGTGTGTGTGTGTGAGTGTGTGCTGCGTGTGTGAGTGTGTGTGTGCGCTCGGGAGGCAACAGGGGCAGAGGGGGAACTTCCGGCCTGCTGCCATGCCGTAAGGGAGGATAGGGGAACACAGGCAGGGGCCAGAGCACGGAGCACACCCCTCATCACCAGGACTGTTTGGGATTTTCTGCTTTGCTCCGGGTGAAGGAAGGAGAGAGAGAGAGTTAGAGAGAGAGAGGGTGTGAGACAAATAGAGAGTGATACTAATTTGTAGAGTGGCTCTATTTTTCCTCAGCGTGATTTTTTTCCACTATCCTTAAAGTCTAAATAATCTCTGTTCTGAAATATGAACACAGAAATAGATTAGAACAGGTGTTGTAAATGTTTTGTACACTCAGTGTATGTCATTCTTACTTTGTACGGTCAACACAGCTAGGATCCTTCTAGCTCTATAGACACATTATAACACGTCATGAACATATTATGCTTCCTTTGTTCTTTGTAAAAATACCATTGATGGATGGGGACATATGGAAGATGATCATAATTTAGGTAACATCATAGTTATGATTTTTTATTTTTTTACCTCTTTATTTCCAGGACCTACTTGGCAAAGCAGAGCCAGACTTTCCAACAGGAGTTTTGGGAACAGCAGCATACCAAGAGACAGACAGCCCATAGACGTGGACCAAGAGGATGTCTCTCCATCAAAGCATATGGATGCTACAAGTGATGAGGTAAGTTCCAATTTTAACAGCCGATTTTAGACTGTCACAGACTTATGCCTATTTTAGTCTCGCACACCAGAACGTTTTGCCTGGGAATGAGGTCATGTCTGTATAGATGTGTATGCCAGCATATTATAACACAATAACAACTACTATGAATTTCACTAAATCCCATGTCATGCCCATATCTCCATTCAGTAGATAGTGTATGCTCTGTCTCACTCACTCATCTCTCCCACTTAACCCCATCAGCAGTCAGCAGAGACAGAGGAAGGGGAACCAGACCTGCTCATCATCAAGGATGAGGGGGAAGCAGATGACCAGGACTCTAGGTCCAGACAACCAGCCAGAACAGTGGAGGGCAGCAGAGAGCTAACCACCCAACTGGCTGCAGCCACCACAGAGGACCCCGCCTTCCAGTCCAGTGGCCCCAGAGGCAACAACAGCTACAACAACACCGCTATGGAGGTCAGTGGATCTGACGCCGTCCTCCTTCAATCAGAAACAGGGAATGTATACCAGGGACCACAGCAGTACACAGGACTTGAACCCAAAGCAGAGAGACCGAATCTGGACACTAAGTGTGACATGTACGGGGGCCTCAATCTCCTAAGAGATTCTTTAAACCAGGTGTGGAGAGAGGCAGTAGCGACGGATGATGGCGCCTCTGCTGCTCACACTAAAGTTATGGACCTAGGGAGTGGCCCAGTGGGCCCAGAAACACAGAGTAGCTCGGCCATGGAAATGAGAAGTGTAGGGTTAGAAAACCACAGGTTTTCCCCCAAGTCGTTCCATTCTTCATCAGAACATGTGATAGTGATTGACTCTGTGTCCAGTGGGCAGCAGGTAGATAGAGGTTTCGAGTGGGGTCAGGTGGGTACAGCTACTGCACCACAGGTCAATGGGACTGGAAATAAGCAGGGAGTGGGAGTGTTTAACAGAAACGCACCAATGAATCACCCCGAATCGATGAGAGACAACACCCCGCAATTGGTTTCACCCGTCTTCCGGCCCTCAGAGATAAATACAGGCATGCGTCTTGGCACAGGAAATGCAGTTGAGGCCAACAAAGATAGTTGGTGTTCGTTGGCAAGCATCCATAGACACTCTGAAATACCAGGAAGAGGAGCTCAACAACCAACTCATACCTCACTTCCTGATTGCCATTTTAGACTAAGCGCCGCAACTTCCTCTCACTCCAGTATTCTCGCCACAGATGTTACACCTGGCACCGTAGAACGACCGTATGGTTGCCCAAGCTGCCATAAGAAGTTTCTCCACGAGAGTGACTTACGGCGGCACGCGGTCATCCACACCAGAATGCGGACGTACTCCTGCACCTTGTGTGAGAAGAGCTTTGTGTGCGCCAGCCATCTCCAAGTTCACCAGAACGTCCACACTGGCGAGAAGCCCTTCAGTTGTGCACAGTGCGGCCGCAGGTTCTCCCACTCCAGCAATCTGAAAAGACATCAGAAGCTTCATCATTGAGAACTGACACAGAAGCAAGAGATTCCTATGGAAAAAAGCTATGGATTAGCATTATGTCAGTTCGTTTTATAGCAATACGCTATGAAAATCCTGTCTACTTCCTGGATCACGTCCCTTGCTGTTTTTGAATTGGATTAAAGAGTATATAATAAAATTCATGAAAACAGTCTTAAGATATATGTGAAGTTATATTTGTATTAGTGGAATAATTTACTTCTATCCAATGTCTTTATGAAGGTTTTTGTGCAAAATACAAAAGGTGGAGTTTACCCTCCACTACAGCACTGATTATAACACAATAACAACGAGACTACTAAGAATTTCACTAAATCCCATGTCATGCCCATATCTCCATTCAGTAGATAGTGTATACTCTGTCTCACTCATCTCTCCCACTTAACCCCATCAGCAGTCAGCAGAGACAGAGGAAGGGCAACCAGACCTGCTGATCATCAAGGTGGAGGGAGAAGCAGATGACCAGGACTCTAGGTCCAGACACCCAGCCAGAACAGTGGAGGGCAGCAGAGAGCTAACCACCCAACTGGCTGCAGCCACCACAGAGGACCCCGCCTTCCAGTCCAGTGGCCCCAGAGGCAACAACTACAACAACACTGCTATGGAGGTCAGTGGATCTGACGTCGTCTTCCAGTCAGAAACAGGGAATGTGAACCAGGGACTCCAGCACCACACAGGACTTGAACCCAGAGCAGAGAGACCGAGTCTGGACACAAAGTGTGACATGTACGGGGGCCTCAATCTCCTAAGAGATTCTTTAACCCAGGTGTGCAGAGAGGTAGTAGCGACTGATGATGGCGCCTCTGCTGCTCACACTAAAGTTATGGACCTAGGGAGTGGCCCAGAAACACAAACTAGCTCAGACATAGAAATGAGAGGTGTAGGGTTAGAAAACCTCAGGTTTCCCCCCAAGTCATTCCATTCCTCATCAGAACACGTGATAGTGATTGACTCTGTATCCAGTGGGCAGCAGGTAGATAGAGATTTTGAGTGGGGTCAGGTGGGTACAGCTACTACTACACAGGTCAATGGGACTGGAAATACGCAGGGAGAGGGAGTGTTTGAGAGGAACGCACCTACGATGGCAAGCCTCCATAGACACTCTGAAATACCAGGAAGAGGAGTTCAACAACCAGCTCATACCTCACTTCCTGTCGGCCATTTTAGACAAAGCGCCACAACTTCGTCTCACTCAAGTAATATTGCCACACACGTTAGACCTGACACCATAGAGCGATTGTACGGTTGCCTGAGCTGCCATCAGAAGTTTGTCCACGAGAGTGACTTGCGTCAGCACGCGGTCATCCACACCAGAAAGCGGGCGTTCGCCTGCAACTTGTGTGAGAAGAGCTTTATGTCCCGCACCGATCTCCAAATGCACCTGAATGTTCACACTGGAGAGAAGCCCTTCAGTTGTGCACATTGCGGACGCAGGTTCTCCCACTCCAGCAATCTGAAAAGACATCAGAAGCTTCATCATTGAGAAATTGGACAGAAGCATGAGATTCCTATTGAGAAAAGCTGTTATAGCAATATCATGAGTTCAAACTTGATTTGTTCTACAGTGCATTCGTGAAGTATTCTATCTATACACACTACCCCATAATGACAATGCAAAAACAGGTTATACATTTTTGCAAATGTGTGTATATATACACTGCTCAAAAAAATAAAGGGAACACTAAAATAACACATCCTAGATCTGAATGAATTAAATATTCTTATTAAATACTTTTTTCTTTACATAGTTGAATGTGCTGACAACAAAATCACACAAAAATGATCAATGGAAATCAAATTTATCAACCCATGGAGGTCTGGATTTGGAGTCACTCAAAATTAAAGTGGAAAACCACACTACAGGCTGATCCAACTTTGATGTAATGTCCTTAAAACAAGTCAAAATGAGGCTCAGTAGTGTGTGTGGCCTCCACGTGCCTGTATGACCTCCCTACAACGCCTGGGCATGCTCCTGATGAGGTGGGCTCCTGAGGGATCTCCTCCCAGACCTGGACTAAAGCATCCGCCAACTCCTGGACAGTCTGTGGTGCAGCGTGGCGTTGGTGGATGGAGCGAGACATGATGTCCCAGATGTGCTCAATTGGATTCAGGTCTGGGGAACGGGCGGGCCAGTCCATAGCATCAATGCCTTCCTCTTGCAGGAACTGCTGACACACTCCAGCCACATGAGGTCTAGCATTGTCTTGCATTAGGAGGAACCCAGGGCCAACCGCACCAGCATATGGTCTCACAAGGGGTCAGGGGTCTGAGGATCTCAACTCGGTACCTAATGGCAGTCAGGCTACCTCTGGCGAGCACATGGAGGGCTGTGCGGCCCCCCAAAGAAATGCCACCCTAAACCATGACTGACCCACCGCCAAACCGGTCATGCTGGAGGATGTTGCAGGCAGCAGAACGTTCTCCACGGCGTCTCCAGACTCTGTCACGTCTGTCACATGTGCGTGTGAACCTGCTTTCATCTGTGAAGAGCACAGGGCGCCAGTGGCGAATTTGCCAATCTTGGTGTTCTCTGGCAAATGCCAAACGTCCTGCACAGTGTTGGGCTGTAAGCACAACCCCCACCTGTGGACGTCGGGCCCTCATACCACCCTCATGGAGTCGTTTTCTGACTGTTTGAGCAGACACATGCACATTTGTGGCCTGCTGGAGGTCATTTTGCAGGGCTCTGGCAGTGCTCCTCCTTGCACAAAGGCGGAGGTAGCGGTCCTGCTGCTGGGTTGTTGCCCTCCTACGGCCTCCTCCACGTCTCCTGATGTACTGGCCTGTCTCCTGGTAGCGCCTACATGCTCTGGACACTACGCTGACAGACACAGCAAACCTTCTTGCCACAGCTCGCGTTGATGTGCCATCCTGGATGAGCTGCACTACCTGAGCCACTTGTGTGGGTTGTAGACTCCGTCTCATTCTACCACTAGAGTGAAAGCACCGCCAGCATTCAAAAGTGACCAAAACATCAGCCAGGAAGCATAGGAACTGAGAATTGGTCTGTGGTCACCACCTGCAGAACCACTCCTTTATTGGGGATGTCTTGCTAATTGCCTATAATTTCCACCTGTTGTCTATTCCATTTGCACAACAGCATGTGAAATTTATTGTCAATCAGTGTTTTTTCCTAAGTGGACAGTTTGATTTCACAGAAGTGTGATTGACTTGGAGTTACATTGTGTTGTTTAAGTGTTCCCTTTATTTTTTTGAGCAGTGTATATACATTAAATAAATAAAAACGGGAAATATTACATTGACATAAGTATTCAGACCCTTTACTCTGTACTTTCTTGATGTATCTTTGGCAGCGATTACAGTCTAAGTATTCTTGGGTATGACGCTACAAACTTGGGGAGTTTCTCCCTTTCTTCTCTGCAGATCCTCTCAAGCTCTGTCAAGTTGAATGGGGAGTGTCGCTTCACAGCTATTTTCAAGTTTCTCCAGAGATGTTAGATCGGGTTCAAGTCCGGGCTCTAGCTGGACTACTCAAGGACATTGAGACTTGTCCCGAAGCCACTCCTGCGTTGTCTTGGCTGTGTGCTTAGTGTCATTGTCCTGTTGGAAGGTGAACCTTCGCCCCAGTCATGTCCTAAGTGCTCTGGAGCAGGTTTTCATCAAGGGTCTCTCTGTACTTCGCTCCGTTCATCTTTCCCTCAACCCTGACTAGTCTCCCAGTCACTGCCACTGAAAAACATCCCCACAGCATGATGCTGCCACCACCATGCTTCACCATAGTGATGAGCGGTGTCTGGTTTCCTCCAGATGGGACGCTTGGCATTCAGTCCAAAGAGTTCAATTTTGGTTTCATCAGACCAGAGAATCTTGTTTCTCATGGTCTGAGAGTTCATTAGTTGCCTTTTGGCAAACTCCAAACGGGCTGTCATGTGCGTTTTACTGAGGAGTAGCTTCCATCTGGCCACTCTACCATAAAGGGCCTGATTTTGTGGAGTGCTGAAAAGATGGTTGTCCTTCTGGAAAGTTCTATCTCCACCGAGGAACTCTGGAGCTCTTTCAGAGTGACCATCGGGTTCTTGGTCCCCTCCCTGACCAAGGCCCTTTTCCCACGATTGCTCAATTTGGCATTGGGCGGCCAGCTCTAGGAAGAATCTTGGTGCTTCCAAACTTCTTGTTTTGCTAGCCTTCCCCAGATTTGTGCCTCAACACAAACCTTTCTCGGCGGTCTACGGACAATTCCTTCAACGTTACGGCTTGGTTTTTGCTCTGACATTCACTGTGAACTGTGTGACCTTTTATATAGACAGGTGTATGCCTTTCCAAATCATGTCCAAGCAATTTAATTCACCACAGGTGGACTCCAATCAAGTTGTAGAAACATCTCAATGATGATCAATGGAAACAGGATGCACCTGAGCTCAATTTTGAGTCTCATAGCAAAGGGTCTGAATACTTACAGTACCAGTCAAAAGTTTGGACACACCTACTCATTCAATGGTTTTTCTTAATTTTTACTATTTTCTACATTGTAGAATAACAGTGCAAACATCAAAACTATGAAATAACACATATGGAATCATGTAGTAACCAAAAAAAAGTGTTAAACAAATCAAAATATATTTTATATTTGAGATTCTTCAAAGTAGCCACCACTTGGCATTCTCTAACAGCTTCACCTGAAATGCTTTTTCAACAGTTTTGAAGGAGTTCCCACATATGCTGAGCACTTGTTGGCTGCTTTCCCTTCACTCTGTAGTCCAACTCATCCCAAACCATCTTTATTGGTTTGAGGTCGGGTGATTGTTGGGGCCAGGTCATCTGATGCAGCACTCCATCACTCTCCTTCTTGGTCAAATGGCCCTTACACAGCCTGGAGGTGTGTTGGGTCATTGTCCTGTTCAAAAACAAATGATAGTCCCACTAAGTGCAAGCCAGATGGGATGACGTATCGCTGCAGAATGCTGTGGTAGCCATGCTCATTAAGTGTTCCTTGAATTCTAAATAAATCAGACAGTGTCACCAGCATAACACCATCACACCCCCTCCTCCATGCTTCACGGTGGGAACCACACATGCAGAGATCATCAAATTTGGACTCATCAGACCAAAGGACAGATTTCCACCGGTCTAATGTCCATTGCTCATGTTTCTCAGTCCAAGCAAGTCTCTTCTTCTTATTGGTGTCCTTTAGTAGTGGTTTCTTTGCAGCAATTCGACCATGAAGGACTGATTCACGCAGTCTCCTGTGAACAGTTGATGTTGATGTGTCTGTTACTTGAATTCTGTGAAGCATTTATTTGGGCTGCAATTTCTGAGGCTGGTAACTCTAATGAACTTATCCTCTTCAGCAGAGGTAACTCCGGGTCTTCCTTTCCTGTGGCGTTCCTCTTGAGAGCCAGTTTCATCATAGCGCTTGATGGTTTTTCCACTGCACTTGAAGAAACTTTAAAAGTTCTTGAAATTTTCCGAATTCACTGACCTTCATCTGTAATGGACTGTTGTTTCCCTTTGCTTATTTGAGCTGTTCTTGCCATAATATGGACTTGGTATTTTACCAAATAGGGCTATCTCCTGTATACCACCCCTACCTTGTCACTACACAAGTGATTGGCTCAAACGCATTAAGAAGGAAAGAAATTCCACAAAAGAATTTAACAAAACACACCTGTTAATTGAAATGCATTCCAGGTGACTACCTCATGAAGCTGGTTGAAAGAATGTCAAGCATGTGCAAAGCTGTCATCAAGGCAAAGGGTGGCAACTTTGAACAATCTGAAATATAAAATATATTTTGATTAGTTTAACACTTTTTTTGGTTACTACATAATTCCATATGTGTTATTTCATAGTTTTGATGTCTTCACTATTATTTTACAATGTAGAAAATAGAACAAATAAAGAAAAACCCTGTAGTTTTTATTTATTTAACTAGGCAAGTCAGCTAAGAACAAATTCTTATTTACATTGACGGCCTACCCCAAACCCTAACCCGGACGACGCTGGGCTAGTTGTGCGCCACCCTATGGGACCCCCAATCACGTCCGGTTGTGATTCAGCCTGGAATCAAATCAGGGTCTGTAATGACGCGTATAGCACTGAGATGCAGTGCCTTAGACCCCTGCGCCACTCAGGATTCCCCATCGGGAATGAGTAGGAGTGTCCAAACTTTTGACTGGTACTGTATGTAAATAAGGTATTTACGTTTTATTTGTATATATTTGTGAAAATGTCTCTGTCATTATGGAGTTTTGTGAGTAGATTGACGAGAAAAAAAGATTGTCATCCGTTTTAGAGTAAGGCTGTAACGTAACAAAATGTGGAAAAAGTGAAGGGGTCTGAATACTTTCCCAATCCATTGTATGTCTTCAGGATGTTAGCCCAGGTCTCTTATGTTTTATAATACACAACGTGGTTCATATTTACATTAGCTGCATACACTTCAACCTTTTCTTCTTGCCCAGGGACCCCCTCCCAGGCCACCAATCATATCTTAGCCAAAAAATCACATCTTGTCATACTGTATCTTCAGGTGAATGATAATGGCAAGGAGAAGTAGTAATCTTTTTTTTTTTTTATGAATAGATTTAGTAGATTCAGTATTTTGACATACTCACATTTTATAATTGGAAGAAGTTTAAACTCTAACATGGCCTACTGGCTAGAAAGTTAACGCCAAACACATTTTCGCTAAGTGCAGCTATTTAGCTGATTTAAACAAAGGTTAGCCATGTGTTGGCAAAAATGTATGTTCAAGTAAAGAACTCACTAGCAGTCAGTGGCACTTGCCACACTGGTAGCCTATTCGTAGGTGCTTTTTCAAAGCCTATGTCAGACACGCCAGTGTAATTGGCTCCAGTGAGTGTAATTTGCCCAATATTAGGAAATGTGTTGACATCTTTAGAAATAAAATATATTTTCTAATTCAAAATGTGTCTATTCTGTTTTTGCTAATGATATTCATAAACATTGTAAATACACTTTTCTCCACTTTTTACGTGTATATATAATTATATATTTATTTTTTTGCAGACCCCCTGCAGTTTTTGTTTATCAATTTGTATAATTCAATCAGTAAATAATATTCTCACATTGACCCTAAATATACCGAACCAAAAAAAAGGCAACGTGTAAATTGTTGGTCCCATGTTTCATGAACTGAAATAAAAGATCCCAGAAATGTTCCATACGCACAAAAAGCTTCTCTCTCAACTGTTGTGCACAAATGTTTACATCCCTGTTAATGAGCATTTCTCTTTTGCCAAGAGAATCCATCTACCTGACAGGTGTGGCATATCAAGAAGCTGATTAAACAGCATGATCATTACACAATTGATTTTTTTTGTCGATGGCAATTTGAATGCACAGAGATACCGTGACGAGATCCTGAGACCCACCTCCATCACCTCGTCTTTCAGCATGATAATGCACGGCCCCATGTCACAAGGATCTGTATACAATTCCTGAAAGCTGAAAATGTCTGTTCTTCCGTAGCCTGCATACTCACAAGCATGTTTGGGATGGATCGACATGTACGACAGCGTGCCCCTGTTCCCTCCAATATCCAGCAACTAAGCCCAGCCATTGAAGTGGAGTGGGACAACATTCCACAGGCCACAATCAACAGCCTGATCAACTCTATGTGAAGGAGATGTCACACCAGATACTGACTGGTTTTCTGATCCATGCCTCTACAATTTTTTTAAGGTACAGTATCTGTAACCAACAGATGCATATCCATAGATTAGGGCCTAATGAATTGTTTTTAAATTGACTGATTTCCTTATGAACTGTAACTCAGTGAAATCGTTGAAATTGTTGCATGTTGTGTTTATTGTTGTTCAGTGTATACTGTATATTCAAATCAAATTGTATTTTTCACATGCGCCGAATACAACAGTTGTAGACTTCACCGTGATATATGATCCCTTTCCCAACAATACAGTTAAAAAGTAAGAAAAGTTTACCAAATAAAAATTGTCAATTGTAACTCAATAAAATGACAATAACGAGGTTATATACAAGTAGTACCGGCACCAAGTCAATGTGCGGGGGTACGAGGTAGTTGAGGTAGGGATAAAAGCGACGAGGCAATCAGGATGGGTAATAAACTGAGTAGCAGCAGTGTACAGTATGTGTGATAGTGTGTTGCTGAGAGGTCGAAGAAAAATGTCAAGAATCGTGCAAGCTAACGGGTGGGCCACAAACAGGCAAATAATGACGCAGAACG
Source organism: Salvelinus fontinalis (assembly GCF_029448725.1). NCBI lineage: Eukaryota > Metazoa > Chordata > Actinopteri > Salmoniformes > Salmonidae > Salvelinus > Salvelinus fontinalis. The sequence continues at coordinate 13,524,467 of NC_074696.1, forward strand.
GCATCTCGAAACGCACAACTCAGCGGTCCTTGTAACAAATGGGCTATTGCAGCAGACGGCCACACCAGATTCCACTCCTATCAACTAAAAACAAGAAGAAGCGGCTCCAATGGTCACGCAATCCTGGTTCCTGCTGCTTCATGCTAATGGAAGAGTCAGGATTTGGTGTAAACAGCATGAGGCCATGGCCACATCATGCCTGGTGTCAACGGCACAGACTGGTCGTGGAAGGGTGTGGGGAATATTTTCCAGGCACGTGTTACGTCCCTCAATACCAATTGAGCAATGTTTTCATGTCCCGAAGAATTTAGGATGTTGTGGTGGCAAAGGGGGTCCGACCTGGTACTAGTTGGCCACTGAGTGTATATTGACCCTATATATACAGGTAACTGCCAAAATAATAGAACAACTGAGGGATAAATGAGGGAGTGAGGGATACAAAATGAGGGATACAAAGTGTATTGAAAGCAGGTGCTTCTACACAGGTATGATTCCTGAGTCAATGAAGCAATTAAAATCCCATCATGCTTAGGGTCATGCATAAAAATGCTGGTAATGCCATTGTTTTGGCTACCATTGGTCACTGAATGGTTTGATGAGCTTGAAAACGATGTAACCCATATGCCATGGCCCTGTCAGTTACCAGATCTCAACCCAATTGAACATTTACATTCAGGAAGTCCAGGTCCCAGTGGTGTTGTTTCCTACCTCAGGAAGTCCAGGTCCCAGTTGCACAGGGAAGGGTTGAACACCCTTCGGTTGAACACCCTTCCCTGTGCAACTGGGACCTGGACTTCCTGAGGTAGGAAACAACACCTCCACTACGCTGATCCTCAACACAGAGGCCCCACAAGGGTGTGTGCACAGCCCCCTCCTGTACTCCCTGTTCACCCATGACTGCGTGGCCACGCACACATCGAAGGTCAATCTTCAAATTTGCAGACGAAACAACAGTAGTAGGCCTGATTACCAACAATGATGAGACACCCTACAGGAAGGAGGTGAGGGCCCTAGCGGAGTGGTGCCAGGAAAATAACCTCAACATCATCAAAACATGGACTTCAGGAGACAGCAGAGGGAGCACGCCCTTATCCACATCAACGGTACCTCGGAGTACACATCACTTCAAGTTTCAAGTTCAAAGCTTCAGGTTCCTCGGAGTACACATCACTGACGATCTGAAATGGTCCACTTACACAGACAGTGTAGTGAAGAAGGCACAACAGCGCCTCTAAAACCTCAGGAGGCTGCCGAAATTTGGATTGGCACCTAAAACCCTCAAACTTTTACAGATGCACAATAGAAAGCATCCTCTCAGGCTGTATCACCGCCTGGTACTGCATCGCCCGCAACTGCAGGGCTCTGCAGATAGTGGTGCGGACTGCCCAATGCATCACTAGGGGCACACTGCCTGCCCTCCAGGACGCCTACAGCACCTGATGTCACAGGAAGGCCAAAAAGATCATCAAGGGCATCAACCACCCGAGGCACGGCCTGTTTACCCCGCTATTATTCAGAAGGCGAGGTCAGTAGAGGTGCATCAAAGCTGCGACCGAGAGACCGAAAAACAGCTTCTATCTCAAGTCCATCAGGCTGTTAAATAGCCATCACTAGCCGGCTACCACCCGGTTACTCAACCCTGTACCTTAGAGGCTACTGCCCTATGTACATAGACATGGAATCACTGGTCACTTTATTAAAGTGACTAGTGTTCCATTATTAATGTTTACATACTGCATATGTCTATACTGTATTCTACTGTATTTTAGTCAATGCCACTCCGACATTGCTCGTCCTAATATTTCTTAATTCCATTATTTAACTTTTAGATTTGTGTGTATTGTTAGATACTACTGGACTGTTGGAGCAAGGAACACAAGCATTCCATTACACCTGCAAAAACATCTGCTAAATATGTGTATGTGACCAATAAAATGAGATTGTATTTACAGTTAGTGCAGTCATCTTAAGATAGCTAGGTCGGACAACCACGTATCACAGACAAAGTAAGTCCATTTAAAAAATGTTTTAGCTATCAGCAAAGTCGGCGCTAGTAGGAGGGAAAAAGTGAAGAGCGAGTGTTAGTTCACGAAAGACAATTATGGGAGATTCTGGAGTGTTTTCCACGACCATCAACAACACCAAATGATAGAATTTCTCGAGGAAGAAATGTCGCATCCCTCCAGTAGAGTTCCAGACACTTGTAGAATCTATGTCGAGGTGCATTGAAGCTGTTCTGACTTGTGGAGGCCCAACACCATATTAAGAAACGTTGTTGATGTTTCCTTTATTTTGGCAGTTACCTGTATATTCTCACATTGCTTCCAAATTAAATCAGGGAGTTGGAAGGAATGGACATTTTTCTATTGAAAGTACAGGGAATTACTGCAGACCAATATTAGTTTTAAATGTTTTGTGGACAGAGAAGCTTCAGATTTTCTGTGTCCATGAGTTGAGTCAGTAAAGGAACAACTTCATTTGATCAATAATACAGCCTAGTTACTTTTACCCCTACCCACAAGTACATACTATAATGTATTACCTCAACAACCTCGAACCCAGGAACATTGAATCGGTAATGGTGCTCCTTGTATATAGCCTCGTTATTGTTTTAATTGTGTTACTATTTACTTTTTTATTTAGCAAATATTTGTCTTTTTAACTGCACTGTTGGGAATGGGCTCTTAAGTAAGCATTTCACTGTAAGGTCTACACCTGTTGTATTTGGAGCATGTAACCAATACAATTTGATTTGGTAATAATACACCTGTATTTGTTTGGAGAGTTTTGTAGAGCTCATGCCCGTCGACTTAACTCCTCCCTCCTCTTTTCAGGCCAAATCTACTGTCAAAGAGGAGGATGCGGAGGGGCAATAGAGTCTGGACAGACAGAGAAGTGTCCCCCTGACACTCAAAACACAGAGCAAGGGAGAATTGTAGGATCGAGGTCCAAATTGCTAGATTTCAATGGACTGTCCACCCGAAACCGCTTTTCATCCCCAAGGGTTACTCTCCACCAGGTTCCCCAAAGAGGGAAGCAAGCCCCCTTCCCGAATTTCAACAGGCTACAGGTCCAGGATCAGCTTCCTCTTATCCAATCCTAACCTTAACTGGTTGTGGAAAATAAAATAAAAACTGACCCAAGATCAGCATCTAGGGGCTAATTCACACATCTCCACTTGGAGTAATGATAGGCACGTTGTGTGGAAAAACTCCTGGCCCTGGTTGTAAGGGAAAAAGCTCCACACGTCTGGGGTTTTCATATTAAAACTGGGTCCATGTGTTAACAGTTTGGAAGGTTTCCACATGGAACGCTACCCTCTGTGTAGGGGGTAGTGTTTTCAGTTCAGCTGGCTTGATGCTTGGTCCAGAGTGGATTGATAATGTAGAAGTTATTACAGGTGAAGATTTTAAACATCCTTATGAATTTGTATTGGTGCAGTGATGATCCAAAGTACAGTAAAAAAATCTAATGTTTACACGAAATTACATATTTCTTTCATAGGTACAACATTCTTGTGCAGCACTCCTATACAGTAGGTGGCAGTGTTAAACTTTAAATTCTACAGCCCAGCATATGTTCTACAGCCCAGCATATGATTACATTACTGTGACGAGGAAAATAAAGCTAGCTACAATCAAAAGCTATCTATCTATCGATGTTTAGCTTCTGATATGATTGTATTTGTTTTACTAGATTGCTAGATAACTGTAGAGAATCATAATATAGAAAACACAAAGACTGTTTTCATATTGAAAAGGGACCAAAAGCGTCGGGGGACAATGTCGGGTTCCGTGGTCGATTTCCAGGCGCAGATAGCCTCAATCATGGAGGTGCTAGCCAACGCGGCTGTAGCCGAAATCTGCAAAGTTGTTGACGATGGCTATGCAGTTGTACACCTGGAGATTTCCCAAAGCCAAAAGGAGAACGAATTTCTACGGAGGAATATGAAATTGATGGAACTTCAGATCGCGAGGTTTCGGGCTGAGAGAACAAAGTTTTCAAATGGGTCCGTCCACAATCGCTTCCATGGAATACGCCTCCTAAACAGACACAACCATCGAGAGACGGCAACGACAGGTTGGTGGTGGTGATGATGAATTTGACAGTGCACATAGGCTAAATTACATGAATCTTCAATTTGACCCCGTCCATCAATTGTGTTTTACAAAGTTCAAAGCAAGCATAATACAGCCATGATTTATGTACTGTCAATACAGTTAGGGCCCAGCAGTATTATTGACATTCCATATATGACGTATCATGCTTAATTTGTACTGTCAACACAGCTAGGATCCTTCTAGCTCTAAAGACACATTACACACGTCATGAACGTATTATGCTTGCCATGTTCTCTGTAAAAACACCATTGATGGATGGGGGCATATGGAAAGTAATCATAATTTATTAAACTGTCATACACTATATATATATACAAAAGTATGTGGACACTCCTTCAAATTATTGGATTCGGCAATTTCAGCCACACCGTTGCTGACAGGTGTATAAAATCGAGCACACAACCATGCAATCTCCATAGTCAAACATTGGTAGTAGAATGGCACGTACTGAAGAGCTCGATGACTTTCAATTTGGCACCTCCATAGGATACCACCTTGGCAACAAGTCAGTTTGTCAAATTGCTGCACTGCTAGAGCTGCACCGGTCAACTGTAGGTGCTGTTATTGTGAAGTGGAAACGTGTAGGAGTAACAACGGCTCAGCCGCGAAGTGGTAGGCCACAAGCTCAAAGAACGGGGCCGCCGAGTGCTGAAGTCGCATAGCCCAAAAAAACATTTCTGTCCTCGGTTGCAACATTCGCTACAGAGTTCCAAACTGCCTCTGGACAATACATCAGCACAAAACTGTTCGTCGGGAGCTTCATGAAATGGGTTTACATGGCCCGAGCAGCCGCACACAAGCCTAAGATCACCATGCGCAATACCAAGCATCGGCTGGAGTGGTGTTAAGCTCACCGCCATTAGACTCTGAAGCAGAGGAAATGCGTTCTCTGGAGTGATGAAACACTCTTCACCATCTGGCAGTCCGACGGACGAATCTGGGTTTGGCGGATGTCAGAAGAACGCTACCTGCCCCAATGCATAGTGTCAACTGTAAAGTTTGGTGGAGGAGGAATAATGGTCTGGGGCTGGTTTTGGCGAGGCCTCTTAGTTACAGTGAAGGGAGATCTTAACACTACAGCATACAATTACGTTCCAGACAATTCTGTGCTTCCAACTTTCTGGCAACAGTTTTGGGAAGGCCCTTTCCTGTTTCAGCATGACAATGCCCCCATGCACAAAGCAAAGTCCATACAGAAATGGTTTGTCGAGATCGGTGTGGAAGAACTTGACTGGCCTGCACAGATCCCTGACCTCAACCCCATCGAACACCTTTAGGATGAATTGGAACGCCGACTGCGAGCCAGGCCTAATCGCCCAACTTCAGTTCCCGACTTCACAAATGCTCTTGTGACTGAATGGAAGCAAGTCCCCGCAGCAATGTTCCAACATCCAGTGAAAAGCTTTCCCAGAAGAGTGGAGGCTGTTATAGCAGCAAAGGGGGTACCAACTCCATATTAATGCACATTATTTTTGAATGAAAATTTTTGACAAGCAGGTGTCCACATTATTTTGGCCATGTAGTGTAGTTATAATTATTATTATTTTTTTACCTCCCCTATTATTTCCAGGACCTACTTGGCAAAGCAGAAACAGACTTTCCAACAGGAGTTTTGGGAACAGCAGCATACCAAGAGACAGACAGCCCATAGACGTGGACCAAGAAGATGTCTCTCCATCAAGGCATATGGATATTACAAGTGATGAGGTAAGTTCCAATTTTAAAAGCCGATTTTTCATACTTTCACAGACTTATATCTGTTTTTGTCTCGGACACGAGACACTTCCTTCCGCCTGGGGATGAGGTCATGTCTGTATAGACGAATATATCCCAGCACATTATAACCATAGATGTTTGCTGTGAATAAAGTAATACTCTCTATACTTTCAAGGCATTTTTGCACAAACGGTTTGTAAACGCTCACGCAAAATACAAAAGGTGGAGTTTACCCTCCACCACTGGTTATAACACAATAACACCAAGGCAACTACTATGAATTTCACTAAATCCCATGTCATGCCCATATCTCCATTCAGTAGATAGTGTATGCTCTGTCTCACTCATCTCTCCCACTTAACCCCATCAGCAGTCAGCAGAGACAGAGGAAGGGGAACCAGACCTGTTGATCATCAAGGTGGAGGGAGAAACAGATGACCAGGAATCTAGGTCCAGACACCCAGCCAGAACAGTGGAGGGCAGCAGAGAGCTAACCACCCAACCGGCTGCAGCCACCACAGAGGACCCCGCCTTCCAGTCTAGTGGCCCCAGAGGCAACAACTACAACAACACTGCTATGGAGGTCAGTGGATCTGACGTCGTCTTCCTCCAGTCAGAAACAGGGAATGTGAACCAGGGACCACAGCAGTTTACAGGACTTGAACCCAGAGCAGAGAGACAGAGTCTGGACACAAAGTGTGACATGAACAGGGACCTCAATCTCCTAAGAGATTCTTTAAACCAGGTGTGCAGAGAGGTAGTAGCGACTGATGATGGTGCCTCTGCTGCTCACACTTCAGTTATGGACCTAGGGAGTGGCCCAGTGGGCCCAGAAACACAGACTAGCTCGGCCATGGAAATGAGAAGTGTAGGGTTAGAAAACCTCAGGTTTTCCCCCAAGTCGTTCCATTCTTCATCAGAACATGTGATAGTGATTGACTCTGTGTCCAGTGGGCAGCAGGTAGATAGAGGTTTTGAGTGGGGTCAGGTGGGTACAGCTACTACACCACATGTCAATGGGACTGGAAATAAGCAGGTAGTGGGAGTGTTTAACAGAAACGCACCAATGATTCACACCGAATCGATGCGAGACAACACCACGCAATTGGTTTCACCTGGCTTCCGGCCCTCAGAGATAAATACAAGCATGCATCTTGGCACGGGAAATGCAGTTGAGGCCAACAAAGATAGTTGGTGTTCGTTGGCAAGCCTCCATAGACACTCTGAAATACCAGGAAGAGGAGCTCAACAACCAACTCATACCTCACTTCCTGTTGGCCATTTTAGACCAAGCACCACAATTTCCTCTCACTTGAGTAATCTCACCACACACGGTAGACTATGCACCGTAGAACAACCGTAACAAACTGCCATAAGAAGTTTGTCCATGAGAGTGACTTGCGGCAGTACGCTGTTGGCCACACCAGAAAGCGTGTGTTCGCCTGCACCTTTGTGTGAGAAGAGCTTTGTGTGCGCCAGTCAGCTCCAAGTTCACCACAACGTCCACACTGGAGAGAAGCCCTTCAGTTGTGCACAGTGCGGCCGCAGGTTCTCCCACTCCAGCAATCTGAAAAGACATCAGAAGCTTCATCATTGAGAACTGACACAGAAGCAAGAGATTCCTATTGAAAATATGTTATAGCAATATCATGAGTTCAAACGTTGTCATATGTTTGCTTTGGTCTCATGCATGTTAAAAAAAAACAAAAAAACATTTGTTACATTTTAGTAATTTAGCAGATGCTCTTATCCAGAGCGACTTACAGGAGCAATTATGCTTGAGTGTGTTGTTCAAGGGCACGTCAACAGATTTCACCTAGTCGGCTCTTGCAGAGCGCTACAAATTTGCAAAACATATGACATATTGCAATTTGTGTTGGCTAACGTTAGCTATGTGATTAGATAGCTAGGCTAGGGGTTAGGGTTAAGGTTATGAGTTAGGTTAAAGGGTTATGGTTAGGGGAAGGGTTAGCTAAAATGCCAAGTAGTTGCAAAGTAGCTAAAAAGTAGTAAGTAGTTAAAGTTGTCCATAATGAGATTTGAACACTCAACCTTTGGGTTGCTAGACTTTTGTGTTGTACGCCCACCCATCCACGCCGACCAACCACACTCCTTTCATTGTTGCCTTAAGTAACCTCCTTTCTTATGTAACTATACCAAAAGTACCATATCATATTCATTTGAGGGTCACAGATATAGATGTACTATGTTACATCTAGTCTATGAGACAAGGCTGGTTTACAATACAATGTGGTTCATATTTACATTATCGGCATAAACTTTTACGTTTTCTTAGTTCCTTGGCTCCTTCAAGGCCAACAGCATCATTCACATTCACTTTTAAGGTTGATAGTTGTTGTTTTCTCATAAGAATACTGCGTGCCTCAACAAGTTATAGCAGATCCTGCAATTGTACCGTGAGAGTGAAAAACTGTCCTTTTGTACCAATATGTTCATTAAATCCTATAATTCCCTCAATAAATACTATTTTTCAAAGAATTATGGTGCTTTTTATTTTTTGGTATTTTACCCCCTTTTTCTTCCCAATTTTGTGATATCCAATTGCGAGCTTGTGTCATCGCTGCAACTCCCCAACGGGCTCGGGAGAGGCCAAAGTCGAGTCACGCGTCCTCCGAAACTAATGTGTCTAAGGAAACACCGAAGTCAGCCTGCAGGCGCCGGGCCCGCCACAAGGAGTCGCTAGAGCGCGATGAGCCAAGTAAAGCCCCCCAGCCTAACCCTCCCCTAACCCGGGAGACACTAGGCCAATTGTGCACCGCCCTATGGAACTCCCGGACACAGCCTGGGATCGAACCCGGGTCTGAAGTGACGCCTCAAGCACTGCGAAGCAGTGCCTTAGACCGATATGTCACTCGGGAGGCCCCTCATGGTGCTTCTTGACCGTAAATATACACTCACTGGCCAGTTTATTAGGTACACCCATCTAGTACTGGGTCGGACCCCCCTGTAGCCACGAAGGGATGCACCTGGTCAGCAAAAATGTTCAGATACGCTGTGGTGTTCAAACGTTGCTCAATTGGTACATTCCTGTGCCAGGAAAACATTACACCACCTCCACCAGCCTGTACCGTTGACACCAGGCAAGATGGGTCTATTGACTCATGCTTCTTGTGCAAAATGGCTATGCGGTAGTACCACTCCTCAGTTGTCCAGTGTTGGTGATCGCGTGCCCACTTGAGCTGCTTCTGCTTGTTTTTAGTTGATAGGAGTGGAACCTGGTGTGGTCGTCTGCTGCAATAGCCCATCCATGACAAGGACCGCTGAGTTGTGCGTTCCGAGATGCCGTTCTGCACACCACTGTTGTACTACGCTGTTATTTGTCTGTCTGTGGTCCGCCTGTTAGCTTGCATTATTCTAGCCATTCTTTTTCGACCTCTCATCAACAAGTTGTTTTCGTCCACTGGACTGCCGCTGACCGGATGTTTTGTTTGTCGCACCATTCACGGTAAATCCTAGAGACACGGTTGTGCGTGAAAATCCCAGGAGGCTGGACGTTTCTGAGATACTGGAACCGCGCACCCGGCACTGACAATCATACCATGCTCAAAGTCTCTTAGGTCGCTTGTTTTACCCATTCTAACGTTCAATCGAACAGTAACTGAATGCCTCGATGCCTGTCTGCCTGATTTATATAGCAAGCCAGGGCCACCAGACTCATTGTCTGTAAGAGCGAACCATTTTCGTGAAGGGGGTGGTGTACCTAATAAACTCACATTGACCCTAAAATATATATTCTCACATTGACCCTACATAAATATTCTCACATTGGCCCTACATATATATTCTCACATTGGCCCTACATATATATTCTCACATTGACCCTACATATATATTCTCACATTGACCCTAAATATATATTCTCACATTGACCCTACATATATATTCTCAAATAGAACCTACATAGTGTATTCTCACATTGCTTACGAATGAAATCAGTCAGTTGGCAGGAAACTATGTTTTCCTTTCAAAAGTACAGGAAATTATTGCAGTCCAATTTTAGTTTCAAATGTTTTGAGGACAGAGAATCTTCAGATGTTCTGTGTCCATGAGTTGAGTCAGTAAATTAACATCTTAATTCAAGCCAGTTGATCAATATTATAGCCTAGTAATATCTAAGTTATAATAGACCTGCATTTGTATGAGAGCTTTGTAGAGCTCATGTCTGTCTACTCTGTCCTCCCTCCTCTTTTCAGGCCAAATCTACTGTGGAAGGGGAGAGAGACCTCCAGCCATGGAAGAAAGAAGAGGGTCTGAGGGAGATGCCAGGTAATGATGAATGGATTGTTGTAATGAAAAATGACATACTGATTGACAACCTCATTGTTTTATTTGACTACATATGACCATCATGCTTCTGTTGTCTCTTCAGGCACTGATAGTGGCCACAGAATGACAGACCCAAACACACAGACCTCTCTAGACACGGACCAAACAGAGCTCACTGAGCAGCTCAGAACCAAACACAGCATAGTGACTGTCAACAGATCAGACACTGTTTTCAAGTCAGACCCGGAGCCTGAGAGCCTGAGCCAGGTGTTCCAACTCACAGGTCCAGGACCTGTTGCTAAACAGCAGCGCAGCCTAAACCCCGAGAGAACAACCGATCTGCCTGTAAACTCCCGTAAGCAAAGAGTCAGTGATACAGCGAATGATCGGCCATCTTGTTCTAGTTATGCTGCCGAGACAGTCTCAGGAAGCCCCTCGCCTCTCAAAAAGTTGAACCCCATTCCCCCACTTCCTCAGATGGTGAGGGGTGAACACGAGTATTCCCAGGGCGGTTCAGGGGTCAAGTCTGAGGTCATAGTTATTGACCCCCTCCATGTTGACGAGGGGGAAGATGGGGATGGCACGCCCTCCTCGTGGAGACAAGGTGACATCATGGAACACCGGCATCATCAAGGAGGACATAGTGAAGCAGATGCCATGCTTCTTGGAGGACATTCGAGTAACACTTATCATCATCCTCACCCAGGTGTCCAGCCAGCAGCAAGACAGAACTCACCTGACAATCACTTCTACACCATTGGCATGGACGGCGCTTTCAACAACCGCCTCGGCACCTTTCAGAACCCCGCAGCCACCGCTCCATTGGCCGAGGGTACCGGGGAGCTGCAGTACCCCACCTGGGTGGATTTCGAGGGGAGCGCCCCCGACACCCACCTGGGCGACATGACTGGGACTCATCAGGACAGAGGGTCTAGGGAGGAGGGGGCGAGGTCCTACAGGTGCACCTTCTGCGGGAGGGAGTACCCTCACCTGTGCCAACTCAAGATGCACCAGAGGGTCCACACGGGGGAGAAACCGTACGAGTGTGCCCTGTGTGGGAAGCAGTTCAGCCAGCTGTGCGGCCTGAAGCGGCACCAGAGAGTACACACAGGGGAGAAACCTTTCAGATGCGCTCAATGCGGGAAACAATTCTCTCATTCCAGCAACCTGAAAGTGCATCAGAGTGTCCATACAGGGGAGAAACGGTTCCACTGCACCCAGTGTGGAAAAAACTTCTCCTTTCTGAGCAATCTGATAAGACACCAGGCAGTTCACGCAAGGAAATGATATGTTGTATTGATTTGCTGTGTTGATTTAGGAATGTTTTTTTCTGAATTGATTGGAAATTGAATGAGGTGTGTGATTGCTCTGGCTAAATGCCTCAACTCTGAAATGTTCGACTTGTTAGTTATACACGATTTCAACCAGTTAGCAAGTTGGAGATTTCCGAGTTTCCCAGTTCCGACTAGCATGTACACGCGGCATTAAAAGTCGCGTTACCTGTTCTTTGTATTCATACTTTGCGTTCTCTTTTTTCTCCTCTAACTATTATTTTGTATTCTGGAGCAAATTGTAATGAAAAGAATGACTCAATGTTTGCTGCATATTGTTATATTTGTTCAACATAAAGTTCAACTTTTTATTATTCAAATTCCTACAGTATTTGTGTAGTGTTGAAAATAATCAGGTCAAAATAAGATTGTCACAAGGAACATGCTTGTGTTAAAGTTTAAACGTTTTTTGGGATGTTTTGAGAAATAAACCAACTCATGGGAAATGAGAAGAACGTATTTTGTCTTTGAGAATAATGCATGAAGCTTTATCTCATCAGACAGTAAACTGTGATTTCAATGTTTACGCTGAATTGTCTCCGGAAGTAGATGGTTTAACCCCGGAAAAGGGTATTGCGCGGGTAAGTTTGTTAAGATTGGCTTCATAGCATTCATTGCCATGGTTATCAATTGAACCGCTGAAATGGAACGTAAATCACAGAAAATAAAGTGGTGACAGCTGCATAGAAGTACTTGGAGGTACGGTATTTGACAATAGATAAAGGATGTAACGTTAGTGGGTTTTTAATGAGTGTAGGTGGCAGCTGCAGAGAAGTACCTGGGTGTACGAGATTTTACTGCAGAAGAGGTAATGGGGTGGTGATTTTAATAAAATAGTGGTATATACTGTAGGTGTAGGGTTAATTGGTGGATGTATTTATTTTAGTTACAGGAATAATGAGAATTCAATGTAGGTAGGAAATGACTGGCCCAAATTTAGTATAGTAGGTGGCGGTGTACGTACATTTAAATTGGATGCGATCCGCCAATCCCGAAGAAGGAGAATCAAATCAAATGTATTTATAAAGCCCTTCTTACATCAGCTGATATCTCACAGTGCTGTATAGAAACCCAGCCTAAAACACCAAACAGCAAGCAATGCAGAGAAGAAGCTAGCTGGCTTGTGCTTGTTGTCGAATAATAACAAAAGATGTTTAACGAAATCGTTTTTCGTGCGCGTGTAGCGTCCGTTATGGAAACTTTAACAGCAACAGCCGTACTAGCAGTGTGTCAAATAATGGAAGAAAACTACGCTGCTCTTCGTGTGGAAATGGAGTGTAGCCATGAACCGAACAGGAAGCCCCTGGCGAAGGAGATTGGCACAGGGAGGGAGAATGAGCCTGTGCAAGCATTTAGCCCTTGCGGTTCTTCTGATCGTATACAAATGGCAGGTGAGATGTCACATGCGCCGAATACAACATGTGTGGACCTTACCGTGAAATGCTTACTTAACATTACAAGCCCTTGACCAACAATGCTGCTGTTTTTTTTAAGTAAACAAATATTTGAAAAGTGAGTAAACTAAAGTATTAAAACATTTGGGGGAAAAGCAATAACGAGGCAATATCAGGGGCGAAAATCTGAGATCCACCTTGGAGGGGACAATTACATAAAATTTTCTCAAGAGCAATTCCTGAGGGCACACCAAAAGTAGTGCTGTAACACAGCATACGTTGTTAAATGTATATTGAGGAACCATAATTCCTACAACTGGATAATTGATAGGTACAGTAGTTAACTGAAGGGTTTTCCCAACTTGTTCAAATGTTTAAATCATTATAATTCTACTACTAATAATAGTTATAGCAGTGCTCCTTACCAGTCCAGTATGTATGCAGGTATTCGTACTTACAACCAGCAATATCAAGAAAGGTCAGTAGGTGACAATGGTACTGTACACTGTATGGGTGTAGTTTTCATAAATACAATGAACATGGTGTGATCACATCTAAAATAATCTCCATTGAGAACCATCACAAAGTTGGTCTCCGTATTGAATTGACCTTTTAATTTGACTTTTTCTGATACATTTATATAGTCATTAAATATGTCCACCTGGCCTGAGTCTACAATATCTTTGCAAGAACAAAAAGCTTAAAATAAGTACAGTTCTAAAAGCAAAATAACTACTTCAATGAAAAACCCAAATAAATCAACCAAAATATCCTTCAGTCAGTGTCTCAACTCTTCAAACAGCAGCTATGGACAAGTATGTCGCACAAAGTATGCAATTTTAAATAAAATAACATGAAATAAATCATTTGTAAGTGTACTAAAAACTACTAAACAAAAGAACAACTATCAATTACACCATGGGTTCTCAAACAGGGGTCCATGGACTAATTGCAAGGGGTCCGTGAAATAAAAAAGTGTAATGAATGTAGTCAGTACCACAAGGTTTCCAGTAAGTTTACATATAATATAAAGGGGGTGGAGGTCCCTGAGGACCGCTCAAAACCTTGCCTGCCTTGCCTCAAAATATGCAGGGGTTCCAGTACCCCAAAAAGGTTGAGAACCACTGCTATACACACTACTGAACAAAAGAACCGAGCATATGTTTGCGGGTTTCCTCAACAACACATCAGTTGGCACTTGCGCAATGCCCTCGCCTGTTGTCTTCAACACCCTGTATAGCCCAATAAACTCCTTGTGAGGGACAAGGTCATGGTCAACATAACGCAGACAGACACTCTCCTGTTCAGCACCAGAGACATCTTGAGTACCATCAACAATTAATGAAAATTGTACAATCGGAAGAGACCTAATCTCAGCTGCAATGCCTCGAATGACTATTGGCCATGATGTTCAGAATTTCATTCTGTGCTTTGGGGCCTGTGTACATTGTGGTACGCTCTGTTAACCACTTCAGTAAAATGGGATCATCCTCTTCTGCCCTAAGTTTCAAAATCTGGTATAAATTCCCACTGTCATCCGTGTGGCCTCTAACGGCTTGTCCCTGTCTTACTACATGCCGCACCGTACTAACAATTTTCATCAAGCAATGCCTTGCGTCATCCTGCTGTTTACCCCACGCGCTGGACATAACTGGACACTGATTGGATTTAGCTGGTGTGCTGTTACAATTACAAAGTGGCGGTGGGTTTGGCAATTTTGATGTGCTGTGAATTTTTCAATGCCTTTTCTCCAGTTCCTAAATCCTGCACTAACGAAGGCAGCATCAGCTCTTTGGCCAAAATATGGCTGGCTTGAAAACCCTTGGCTACAGTGAAAACACAATACTCCTTTTATTGATGGATTATAATGTAGCCAGGGGAAATCGCGAAACCATCTCTCTTGAAACGTCAACACTCTGTTGGCAAGAGTTTGCGGTTCTATAAATTGTGGGTGTGGCTGATATGGTTTTGTGCCATCACTGTGGTAACTGGACAATGCTGTGCCACTGTCCCCTATACTGGTGCTGCTGGCAACAAGGGTGACACTTGGTCCTGCCGTGGCTGTGACACTGTCCTCTGAAGTCTCTCTCCCTGGCTCTTTCCCTTTCACCACCCTAACTGACTCAGTCTGTCTCCTAGAAAATAAATAAGGTGTTTGCCGTACTCCTAACTACCGGTACCCAAAACTACACAATTAATCACAACAGCAATACCATTGCCGTAAACAAATCTTAGTTTAGTCACCAGTTTAAGTTGAGAGTGGGGGTATCCATGGCATTTTCCAATTATGTCCCTATTTTACAAGTCAAAAAAATTGAGAACCTTTCATAATGTTGCCAAACAAAGACTCAACAAACTTACCTGAGACTCCCTGTCTGCCAATCTGTCCCTGTCAGCAGCACACCACCCTGCATACCACTGCTGGCTTGCTTCTGAAGCTAAGCAGGGTTGGTCCTGGTCAGTCGCTGGATGGGAGACCAGATGCTGCTGGAAGTGGTGTTGGAGGGCCAGTAGGAGGCACTCTTTCCTCTGGTCTAAAAGAAATATCCCAATGCCCCAGGGCAGTGATTGGGGACACTGCCCTGTGTAGGGTGCTGTCTTTCGGATGGGACGTTAAACGGGTGTCCTGACTCTCTGTGGTCACTAAAGATCCCATGGCACTTATCGTAAGAGTAGGGGTGTTAACCCCGGTGTCCTGGCTAAATTCCCAATCCAATTGGCTAATTCATCCCCCTCCTCTCCCCTGTAACTATTCCCCAGGTCGTTGCTGCAAATGAGAACGTGTTCTCAGTCAACTTATCTGGTAAAATAACGGTAAAATAAAAAAATAAAAAATATATACCTGTCCCCAGCTCTGCTGTCTGTGTGCCATCTGTTGCCTGCTCTGCCTAATGACATCATTGTGAAACATTTCCATTAGCATTTTACTTCTTTCTTATGAACATTTTATCAACTAGTCTTTGAGATATTAGGATACTAGAGTTCTTACTATGCGTTTTGGTGTACTGACAAATACTCTGATGTCCGTCTTCTTACTTTTTTCTGCCATTTTTCTACCTGGCTGGCTGGCTGGCCTAGCTGCACACACACACATTTACACAACACATGCTGCAACCTTTTGTAATTTAAATAGTTTGTTTCATATTGGCTGGCTTCCAAAAATAGCTGAATTTGTAAAGCTAGCGAGCACCAATTCCGTTTCTGTGTGTTTGCTATAATCTTTGCTACCTGGTTAAATAAAGGTGAAATAAAATAAAATAAAAAAAGTTCACTAGCGACAATTTATCTTTTGCAACGAGACCATTATATATATTTAAGACAATGGTAGAAGAGAGTGTAGTTCTGTTCTGTTCAGTTTGGACTTCAGTTTATTGCTAACCTTATCACAGGGACGTCGAAGCACTACAGCTGCATGCTGATCTTGGAATAAACTGACGATAGCAAAGATTCCATCTTTGACGACGCCACATAAATGGAATAGGTACTAGCTAGCTTGATAGTTAATGTTTGCTTTAGTTTGCGCGCTAGCTCTGCAAATTCAGCTAGTGTGTGAACCCTGCCAACATAAAAATAAATAAATAACATTGCTATGGACCTGGTATGGATTGACTGGATTAACCTCACGTCAGTTACGTACATGTCCCTTTCGGACAGTAGATACGAACCCTTTATTACCTTGCCAGCTAAAGAACTGGCAGTGGATCAAACCATTGTGAGGCAAAGGGCGGGGGGGGTCGCAATCTTTTGAAATTTAAATGCGCTATTAAGTGTCTATAATCAGCACAAGTGCTTTCATTGCGTATTATTAATATTATTGAAATTGCATAGTTATGTTTACAGTGATATATTGGGGGGGACAAATCATATTTTTCCCAAGATGGGGGGGTCGTGTCCCCCCCGTCCCCCCTGGGATTTCCGCCTATGGGCAATATACCAGGTGTACCGAGTCAATGTGCTGTGGTACAGGTTAGTCGTGGTAATATGTACTGTACCAGTCAAGTTTGGACACACCTACTCATTCAAGGGTATTTCTTGATTTTCTGCATTGTCGAATAATAGTGAAGACATCAAAACTAGGAAATAACACATGGAATCATGTAGTAACCAAAAAAGTGTTAAACAAATCAAAATGTATTTTATATTTGAGGTTCTTCAAAGTAGCCACCCTTTGCCTTGATGACAGCTTTGATCACTCAACCAGCTTCATGAAGTAGTCACCTGGAATGCATTTCATTAACAGGTGTGCTTTGTTAAATGTTAATTTGTGGAATTTCTTTACTTCTTAAATGTGTTTGAGCTAATCAGGTCTGTTGTGACAAGGTAGGGGTGGTATACAGAAGATAGCACTATTTGATAAAACACAAAGTCCATATTATGGTAAGAACAGCTCAAATAAGCAATGTGAAACGACAGTCCATCTTTACTTTAAGACACGAAAGTCAGACAATCCGGAAAATTTCAACTCATAAATGTGCCAAAGATTTTTCAACTAACCGCTTAGTCATGTTTTTATCTGAGCGGAAGAGCTCGGCTGGCATTTTGACTCAAAGTGATCTTGACTCAGAAAAGGTTGGTTACCACTGATCTAGAGGTTAGCTCTGCCCTGGACCAGAGCTAGAAGATAGCTAGCTAGCTACCTATAACCCTGTATGGGTGGTTGCTTGGCCCACACTCAATCTTGGGTTAGGTTTAACTATCACCTAGCCCGTTTGACTCCAATATGGCTTGTGTAAATGAGAGCAAGCTATCACCCAGGTGAACACTACACATTGGGGGTGAATGAAGGGGTCAGTTGTCCCCAATAAATGTGGGATCCAATGTAAATCCCTTTAAGTACAGTCATTAGCAGTAACACTATGCAGTCAATGTTATGGCAACTCTTTTTTTTCTAGTAAGTTAGATATTATGGAATATGGCCCTTCATAGCTAGGGAACTAAAGGTACTGTGATTCACAGTACCCAAATCTTAACTGGTATGTTACCCCACCAGGTTTGAGAAAGACCCCTGTTGAGGAACAGCAGGATGAAGAAGAGGCCAGCGGTGCTGATATGGAAGATGATCCCATGGACCACGATGATCCCACAGGTCATGATGATTACGCTCCACTGTTACCGATGTCATCGCAAGGACCATCACAGCCTGTTAGACCAAAGACCACATCCTCTCTGGTTAAGCTTATGGAAGATGAGGTCAGTGAAGCTTGTGATCATATACTGGGGGCCTAATTCATAAATGAGACTATATAAATTAGACTCACGTTTCGTAGCAAATTATACGTTTCAACGACATGTACGGACAATACCAAGGTAAACAATGCAACTTCTTAATGTTAAAACAAATAAGCATAATTTAACGTTTCATATCTAGCTAGCTGACGTGTACTAAGAGTTGGCTGGCTGGCTAACGTGAGTTGGCTGGCTGGCTAACGTGAGTTGGCTGGCTGGCTAACGTGAGTTGCTTACATATGTTTGGGACATTGAATATATGTGAACATTCCATGATATTTGCTATCCACAGTGTGTTGTGTTGGAGCCAGTAATGTGTTATTGTCAGTGGCTGTTTGTGTGTGATGTCAGATATATATTTTTTGTATATTAATACGCCTACCCATAATCCTTAATATAATCCTATCCTTTCTGCATCCACTTTAATTGATACTCCAATAAATATGGCACCATAGAACTCTGTTAAGCCCAACAATTAGCCAATCTCATTATTATTTTTTAAACTTAAGTTATTTGTTTCAGGTGCACCATTCGATTGTTCCTGTCAATTCTCTACTGTCACTCACAAGATGCACAACCTGCTGCAAATTGTTCCACTGTCCACTTTGTCTCAGCTTTAAACCAACCAAACGCTCAAGATTACAGCGCCATGTTGATGTGCACCTGAAAAATGCAGTGTCTTTCAAAGGTATGCTGATGTTTTAACCATGTAGTCTGCTAGATTGTATTATCATTCTTGTAAAGATGTGCTTTACTCATTTCCGTCTAATTTTTCTAGATAAAAAGATTTGTAAATGCAATTTGGACTGTAGGACAGATGGCCATTATCACTGTCCCCAGTGTGAGAGAACTATCATCAGGAGGGATGCCATGGCAAGTCATCTGCTGTTGTGTCAAGGGGCTTCAGCTCCTGTTTCATCAGCTGCACTGCCCTCTACGCATGCTGTACCGTCCACACCTTTGGTACTGCCCACGCCTGCTGTAAACCAGCGTATTAAAATCACCACCCATATCCAACTGCCTCATAGTCCAGCCTATAGGACTCTGACGACTATGTGTGATCACTGTGGTGTTGTGCTCCTGAGAAAGAACTTGAAGCAGCACCTGCTGAGGAAACACCCGGAGATAGCCACTCCATTGGAGGGAGCAGAATCAGATCCTGTGTCTGTGGCACAACACGGCACCATGAAACATAATGAAGCGACCAGGCGGAGACGGAGACTGACCGCCACCTGCACCATATGTGGGCGTATGGTGACCATGAAGAACATGCGAGCACACATGAACAGAAAACAACCTGATTCCTGGTAGATGCCTGCTTTGCAAACAGAGGCATTATAGCCTGATCCCAGATCTGTTTCTGCTTTTGCTTTTTGTCATTGAGAAGCAAAACAATTTGGCCAAGAAAAAGAGTACAATGAGTGGAATGTTAGCAAAACAGGTTCTGGATTTCAGGCTATAGGCTTCACGCATCAACTACTTCATTGATGGCTGAATTCTATTATAATATTTTTTATAACAAATCTTGTACATTCATGTTGTATATTTTTTTACCATACAAATGGAGAAAATTGCATTTGTTAATCTGACCCCTCAGTTTCATTGGGTTACGGTTATGACCTGGCTGACAGTTCCATTTCCAAGGCCTGAGTGCTGGTCTTGCAAACAAGCACAACAAACAATTGGGGAGGAAAACTATAGACATTTTGTTATTTTGAACATTTCTTGCAGTCTCTATAACTTGTTAAAGTTGACTATTGTACAAAGTATGTTGAAAAGATGGGGAATCATGCTCCACTCACTCACACCAAGCAATGGTTGTTCAAATCTAGGCTATTATAATCAAGTTAAATAGCGTAGTATTTTATAACTGTAGAAAGGTACATAGCAGCTTATAAGATCAAGAGGATGATAATGTTTGAAAGTTTGTTCAGGCAGTTTGTCTTGTTGATTTTGTTTAGTGGGAGAAAAGAAAACACCACTTATGCTGTTGGGATATTTCCTATTAATATTTTTGAGTATCAAATAAATTCTCAACAAAAGATGTAAGAAGCTGCTAGAATCAAGGGCGTATCTAAACTTGTATCTACGGTATTTCTCCGGCCCGCCCAACCCCGTCAGCTGTCCGGAACTAATCAGAAGAAAACTTCCGGGGGATGTGAAGAGGTGCGAAAAGGTGAAGTCACCATCTGGTAACAAAGAAGATGTTCACTGTAGCCTTCTCACATCACAGTAGGAACAAATTAGATTGTTTGTTGTAGTCTACTTGGTAACCATGTCTCACGAACTCGCTTTTCGTTGTCGTGTCACCTCCATTATGGAAGCTTTGACAGCAACAGTCGTGCAAGAAATCTGTCAATTTATGGGAGAAAGCTATGCTGCTCTTCGAGTGGAAATGTTGCATGAACAAAATAAAAAAGAGACAAGGATGGAGAAGCCAGCGAACTGCCTTAAGAACGTTTCAAAACCTGGTGAGATGTTGACAGTTAACTATTTAGTGTACAACGCACATTTTAGCGTCTGGTGTACATCCATGGTTTAATTAAGCAATAATGTACGAGGGGGTGTGGTATATGGCCAATATACCACGGCTAAGGGCTGTGCTCATGCACAACGCATCGCACAGTGCCTTGACACAGCCCTTAGCCGTGGTATATTGGCCATATACCACAAACACCTGAGGTGTCTTATTGCTTTTATAAACTGGTTACCAACGTAATTAGAGCACTAAATATAAAGGTTCAGTGTACGGTCTGAAATACCATGGCTGTCAGCAAATCAACATTCAGGGCTTGAACGACCCAGTTTATAACACGCAAAAAAAAGATATATAAAATCATTAATGCGTCTTTTTTCATTATTTGTATGTTAGTTACCCCACCAAGTTTTGGAAACTTTCCAATTGTGGGGCAAATCCTCAATAAACAAGAGGCCAACTATCATTGGCTAGAAGACGGTGCTGTTTTTGAAGGCCTAGCATCACCGGTGCCAGAGACGGAGAGACAAGAGCCATCACAGCCCCCTGGTCAGATTACAGACACGGTAAATTCCGTTTGGTTTGTCCCACCTACTTTGTAAGTGAGGACCACCACACGCGATGCTTGTGATGTTGATGCATCCCCAACATAACTGGCTGTAGTTTAGAACGTTATTCATCAATAATGACATTGTCTTTTGGAAGGTACCATGGCCAGTATGGCTCATCAAACAGGAGGAAATGGCTGATGATGATCTGGAATCGGAAGGTTAGTTGAAGCAACTATTTTCAATCACGATGTAAAGTATTTTATTTCCCTTGTATTACATTGTGTATTTGTCATAATTATATAAATTATTTATTTTTGTAATATATACATTAAAAAAATCAATTCCAAAAACAAATGTGGGTGTGTGCGTGTATATACGAACAACAACTTAGACACACAGACTACATCTCATCTGCCCAGACCAGCATGCTCACACCCCATCCCTCGTGCCTGCATTATTGTTTGCCACTTGGCCTTAAATTGAACCGATTTGTTTTTCTTGGTCGCCCTTACTAATTCAATAATAAATCATTACATTTTTCCATTGTGTCAGTGGATTGATTGACTTCCAAGTTTTTAGTATATGTTTTTTCAAGATGAGTGCTGATAACAGAATCGTCCAGCCCATTGGGTAACTCGCTACACCCCAATATGTCATGTCTTAAAATATGCAGACAGACGGATTAAAAATACATTTACATTGTAATACTTCTGACAGCCAACTTTCTAGCTCCACCCACAATTTCGGGGCATTATAGCATTCCCAGAAAACATGGATTATTAAGTCATTAATAGTCTTACACTTAAGACATGACTCTGCCATTGTGCTGAATTTATTTTGTCTCTTGTATAATCAATTCTATACATTATACTGGATTAAGCGTACATTTTTGTTTACTGTAATTTTGTTAGTTATGCTCCATCTTTCCCTCCATCTTGTGCCAGCATCAGTTATTTTTAAAATCTTGGTTCCAATAGTTTTAAAAAAAATTCTAAGAGATTGTCAGTTGGATATGCTCTCTACTTTCTAACAAACATGAAGGCAAGACAAACGGTTTGATTTACGCTAATCAATGTGGTCTTTATTTTATTTTGCACTTGTAAAGACCCTCAAAGTAAACTATCCCTTTTAATGAGTCATTGTAAAGCTAACTCTGTGACATTCATTGTTGGTGACTTCATTTCCAGGTTACGGCGAGTGGATTCCAGAGACTCACAAGGCCAACCAGAATATCACAGGAGAAAGTGATGAGGAAGAGAGAAGTCCAGCCTCTGGGGGATCCAGAGAACTTGGACTCGACGACTTCAAGAGAGAACAGATTCCGTTGCTGGTGTCAGCTGAGGATGCTGCGACACCCATAAAGACAAAGTATAAAACACGCATGTTAGAACACACTGGGAAGCCACGTTTTCGCTGCGATGTCTGCGGCGAGAAATTCCAGCGTCAGAGCGGCTTGACCAGGCACCAGCGGCACAAACACAACACCGTGAAAACCTACAGTTGCGCTGTGTGTGGGAAAGGGTTCACCTACATCAAATCCCTCAACACGCATGAGCTCACGCACTCTGAGGTCTCTATCAGTTCAACTATAACTCTGGATGAAGCCAAGGCAAGGAAAAGAGGTCTGACTGATGAACCCACAGACAGAAATGCAGCAAGAGATGTGAGTTGTGTAAAGTGTTGCCCATTACCAGTACCTTGAAGATGCACGGCTGATCACAAGGCTTCCATTTTTTGTTGTTGTGTTTTTCTAGATGATCAGTGCCATCCTTCACTCAAAGCCGGGTGGAGAAAAGGTATTCCAGGAGTATGGGAAAACCAAAGGTCTTACGGATAGCACACGGAGACTGATGGTGAACATTATTGTGGCCGACATGATGGAAAATCATGGGTACGTATGATGACAAATGGTATAATATTTAAGTGTATGATTTGTCAAACTTAAAGGTATTAGACACCCCAAAATGAAAGTCTGCTAGATGATTTCAGACCTTAAAAGCAGACTACTGTCAATATACTGCATGTCCACATCCCACACTATTGCTTGATAGATTTTTGTTGCCAATTCTTTCCGTTCATTTTGAGGTATAGTTACTATATCTACAAACCAATGGTTAGGAAATGGAAATATGGCTTTACAGTAGTGTACTTTTGACGTATGAAAATATCTTAAAAGCTTTCATTTTAGGGTGCCCTTTGACACAAGCTCCATTACTGTGGCATTGTGATTTTAGATGGACCTGAAACACCAGTCATGCATGCATTCCCTGTAGAGTACCAGTCTGTCTTTTAATACTGAGTGGGTTTCCCCAGAACCATCCATCAGCTTTAGATCACAACATGTAGTGAGGCTTCAGTTTTGCTGAGAAATGAATCACTGATTATCGCTTTTACTAGAATTGTTGTTACTTTTAATTTTATCTTCCTCAGAGTAGGATCCCCCCATCAAGTGTCCGCACCAACTACGCCCTGGGGATTGTGACTTTATTCCCCTATTTGAATGATCCCGATTCAGAGCATGGTTATGTAAGTATGAACGGAGGACTGAATTCTCTCTCAGGGGATACCAGGCCTAAAGTTCCAGGATGTTAAATTAAATGGTGTTGATAATTTTGATCTGTTTTGTTTTTGACTGACAGGAACAATATTACGACGCAGCTAGTGGGTCTGGTTATCTGACCTGGAGAATAAAGACAGTGGGGCGCAACAAATCATGTAAGATCAAGAGGAGAACCAAGTCCACCTATCAAAATGGTCCAAAGGCTCAACAAAGTTCCCCTTCAGCTGTTGAGGAACTGTTAGGTGATGAATGCAAAGGCACAGCTAAGTTCCTCCTGCACGATATTATCCCAATTCTTTGCTAAAGTGTAGTCCATCAAAATACCCACATCTTATTTTCACTCATCTGTTATCAGTTGATCGAGACATTTGGTAAGTCATTGTTGGATTGTTTTTGTAATGTCCATCAGATTCTAGTTAGAGCTCTTTAGCAAATAGTGGTAATGGTAGGGAGTTTTTTGTGCTGAATTTTCCCTGAAAGTTACATCTTTGTAATCTTTCAGATGAACAAGTGTCCATGTCTGAGGTCTCGATCTGCTCAGTTGGGTCTGATTCCTCTGGATCAGCTTTAACTCTGGAAAAAAACACGGCAAGAAAAAGAGGTCTGACTGATGAACCTACAGACAGAAATGCAGCAAGAGACGTGAGTTGTGTAAAACGCTGCTGTTAGCTCCACAACTAGCGCGTTAGTGATATTACTTTAAAACACGTGTAGCTGTTTCTGTTCCGCCTATTTACATACCCTTGTCTTCTTGCCCATTACCACTACCTTGAAGATGCTCGACTGATCACAAAGGCGTCTATTGTGTTGATGTGTTTTTCTAGATGATCAGTGCCATCCTTCACTCAAAGCCAGGTGGAGAAAAGGTATTCCAGGAGTATGGGAAAACCAAAGGTCTTACGGATAGCACACGGAGACTGATGGTGAACATTATTGTGGCCGACATGATGGAAAGTCATGGGTACGTTAATAATTCAATGTTAGAAATGTGTGATGACCATAGCTGTATTATGTTTAACAGTGCATGATTTTAGTCAAACTTAGAGAACCTGTGTGTTCATACTGGGGGGGGGGGGTTTCCCCAGCACCATCCATCAGCTTTAGATCAAACCATGTAGCGGGGCTGACTGACGTTTTGCTGAGAAATGAATCACTGATGGTAGCTTTTACCAGAATTTTTATTCCATTTTTTTTTTTTTTATTCAGCCTTTATTTAACTAGGCAAGTCACTTCAAATAACTTTTTATTTCCTGAGGGAACTTCCTATGTACTGATGGGTGGATGCATACAATACACATTAAAACATAAAACAGTATTTTATTTAAAACATTTTATTTCAATATTTTTTGTTTTCTACCTCGAAGTAGGATACCCCCATCAAGTGTCCGCACCAACTACGCCCTGGGGATTGTGACTTTATTCCCCTACTTGAATGATCCAGATTCAGAGCATGGCTATGTAAGTATAAATGTAGGACTGAATTCTCTCTCGGGATACCAGGCCAAAAGTTCCAGGACATTAAAACGGCGTTCATCTTTAAAAAAAAACTGTTTTCTTATTGATTGACAGGAAAAATATTACGATGCAGCTAGTGGGTCTGGTTACCTGACCTGGAGAATAAAGACAGTAGGGCGCAACACATCATGTAAGACTAAGAAGAGAACCAAGCCCACCTATCAAAATGGTCCCAAGGCTCAGCGAAGTTGCCCTTCAGCTGTTGAGCAACTGTCGGGGGATGAATGCAGAGAGGCGATATCTGTGCTTCAGCATACAACAACTAATGAGTCACTGGTTCGAGAGAAGATGATGGCGACGTTCCAATACAGACAGGAGGTGGTTCATGATCCGGAGAAGTCCTCAACTGTCCTAGATGTCTTCCCCAGATTCCTTGACACTACAGGCTTGGTAAGACTGTATGAATAGAATTCATCATGTTTTGGTGATTTTAAAAGAAAGTGGAAAGATAATTCATTTTGGGACTTTTTGTTGAATGTACTTCAGATCAACCAAGATTTCACCAGACTTTTCGGAGAGGTGGTGTCTGGGACATTTATGACGAAGTGGCCAACATTTTTCAAACCCAGGGTCATCGCAGATTGCAAAACCCTTCCCTTCAGCGAACCTGTGGAAGACCTCCTCTCATCTGCGCAGCATGAATCCAATGATTATGGTACTAGTGCAGAATTCAAATATATGTTCTTTGGTGTTTCCAATTACTTTTCTAACTTGACCATACAATGTCTGAGTGAAACTGCCATGTGAGCTTTTACTGAGCATTTCTTGTTTTCCACTGAAAAATTAGGATGGGAGAGTGACTTGGCAGCCATTTTGTTGCTTCTGCATCTCCTACCCCCGACCTCAAAGGGCCCGAAGACCGCAAAGATCCGTACCTCTCAAGCTGCTGACCATCTGGTTAGATTTATGAAGGTTTGTATGTTCTGTGATCTTTGTGCACTTTGTGCACTTCTCCTTTCCTTAGGACAGTACTTGTTAACAATACACAGCTCCTGTTAGCCCCTCCCCTGCCACTATGACAGTTCCACATAATGGTCTCCAGAGGTGTAGAAAAAAAAATTACATCCCATGTAAATATGATAACCATCCATTTTATGAAACTCTGAGTGCATATGAGTGAAAATATAGTTAAGTTAAACCCTCATCGCTAGGTTGCTTAGATTTAAGATTACGATCACGTTATTGGTCAATTGCACACAAGGTCCAACCGAAATTTGACTTTCTCTTTTAACCCAAACCCGCCGAAAGACGCACATGCATATACAGGTTTTGGAGAGGTGCGGGGGGCTGCCAGACTGGGTGCCTGGGGAGCTGCTGTTGTGGGAAGTAAAGTACCTTGCTCATGGGCACAACGGAAGGCAATGGCATCTAGAATGGAACTGGCAACCCTCTGCCTGCTTGCTCACCTCTAACCACTGGGCCAGTGTTTCCCAACTCAAGTACCCTGAACAGCACATGTTGCGTCCCCTGACAAACTAACTTGATTCAACGGCTGGATGATTAGTTGACATGTTTCAGGTGTGCTTGTCCAGGGCTACAATAAAATGTGTACTGTTGAAGGCCCTGGAGGACTGGAGTTGGGAACCACTGCGCTACGTTACCGGCCTAGTGGTCATGTGGTCTGCCCTCGGGATTGTGGAACACGTTATTTACTGTTGTCTTGTTCTCTTTTCCTCAGGTGGGGACAAGTATGGTGACCTTCCTTGAGACGGTTAGATATGAGCAGCAGCCCTTCCTCCTCTGTGTCGGTGAAAGGAAGAACAGCCTTCAGAAGTTTTACATCGTCGTTGACCAGAAGGCCATCCCATGCAAGGCCCAAACATCAGTGGCAGCTTTTGATGAGCTCTTTAAGGCACATTATGTTTTCAGTGTGTCCTACCATGAAGCGTTGTGTAACTTCTACACATTCATCCAGACCACCGTGTACGGTATCGACGTGGGGAAGGCAAAGGAGTCCTCAAGAGTCAAGGAGATTAGAGTAAGGCTGCTTAACAAAGACCAGGGGAGTGGTGCCGCCGGAGCACAAGGGAGCGGCGCTCCTGCCCTTTTTTCAAATTGAGAATATAAATTAGTAGTTTAACACCATCTGCTCTATTTCGCTCCTGAAACAGTAACTTAAGAAGATCTAAGTGCATATCCCCATGAAGCTGATTGAGATCAAATGATTGTCATGCAGATGCAGTTTGGACATTTCACCGGTAAAACGCAAATAATTATCATTCACCAATGACACTGATGGCCTATTTGTAAATTAGATATGCCTAACTTGGTGTTTGAGTGTATTACATTTTAGTGAGAGAGTGTGGACATAGGGCAGATGTTGCCGTTAGAGGATGCATTTTGTGCATATTGTATTATAATATTCATTAGGTTACATCTGTCAGTACAAACTTTAATTGCAAAATTATGTATTTCACTTTTTGGGGATTGGCTCCCGTACCTAAAAAAACCCCCAAATGGCACTATACCACTTACATAGACATGTGAATTGTGATGTGTTTACATGTTTTATTTGTAAAATACACTACAGCAGTTGTGCATTGCTTTTTTTGACAAGTTTTATCATGGTTTGTCAATAAAACGTACTTGAATATGGACAGCAATTGTTGTAGATGAAAATAAATGTCAATTGAAATAAATTCATTAGGCCCTAATCTATGGATGTCACATGACAGGAAATGCAGATAAGCATACAATTAGTACATTTCAGTATATATGTAAAAACAACAACAAAGGTAGGGGTGTGGATCAGAAGACAAGTCAGTATCTGGTGTGACCACCATTTGCCTCATGCAGCGAGACACATCTCCTTCGCAGAGCGTTGATCCAGCTGTTGAATGTTCTCCCACTCCCCTTCAATGGCTGTGTGAACTTGCTGGATATTGGTGGAAATTGGAACATGCCGTCTTACACTTCGATCCAGAGCATCCCAAACATGCTCAATGGTGACATGTATGGAATTATGTTTAGATCCTTGCAACATGGGACTGTGCATTATCATGCTGAAACATGGTGGCAGACTAATGGCATGACAATGGGCCTCAGGATCTCGTCACGGTACCTCTGCATTCAAATTGCCATCGATAAAATGCAATTGTGTGTGTGTGTTGTCCGTAGTTTATGCCTGCCCATAACATAACCCTCACCGCCACTCTTAACAACATTGACATCAACGAACCATTCGCCCACATGACGCAATACACACTATCTGCCTGGTTAAGTTGAAACCGGAATTCATCTGTGAAGAGTACATATCTACAGCCTGCTAGTGGCCATCGAAGTTGAGCATTTGCCCACTGAAGTCGGTTACCTCGCAGAATTGCAGTCAGGTCAAGACCCTGATGAGGATGATGAGAATGCAAATGAGCTTCCCTGAGACGGTTTCTGACAGTTTTTGCAGAAACTCTTCAGTTGTTCAAACCCACAGTTTCATCAGCTGTCCGGGTGACTGGTCACAGACAATCCCGCAGGTGAAGAAACTAGATGTAGAGGTCCTGGGCTGGTGTGCTTACACATGGTCTGTGGTTGTGAGGCTTGTTGGATGTACTGCCAAATACTCTAAAATAACGTGGAAGGCAGCTTATGGTAGAGAATTTAATGTTCATTTATCTGGCAACAGCTCTGGTGGACATTCCTAGTCAGCCTGCCAATTGCACACTCCCTCAGAACTTGAGACATCTGCAGCATTGTGTTGTAACAAAACTGAACATTTTAGAGTGGCCTTTTATTGTCCTCAGCACAAGATGCACCTGTGTAATGATCACGCTGTTCAATCAACTTTTTGATATACCACACCTGTCAAGTAGATGGATTATCTTGACAAAGGAGAAATGCTCACAAACAGGAATGTAAACAAATGTGTGCACAATTTTTGAGGAATAAGCTCTTTGGAAAAGCTGGACAATTTCTGGGATCTTTTTCAGCTCATGAAACATTACATGCTACGTTTATATTTTTCATTATAAATTATGGAATTGAGATTCTTCTGATCTAAATAAGTGTTTTTCTTATTTTGTATACAACACAAATATTGCGGGAAAATGGAGGCCGATGAAGGTCGTCACTAGTTACCACAGCAGCAAAGTCATACATCCCGCCTATTTCTACAGTTTGTTCTTAAAATTGTATTGTAATGCTAATATTAACTACACTGCTAACCTTAAATAAAGACCAAAAAGCAAATTTCGTTTTCATAATTTTTTACAATATAACCGATTTTGACTTTGTGGCTGTGGTTACTAGTGACAACCGCACATAAACGAGTACTTACGGTATGTCACCAGCGCCACCTTGTCAGCTGTCCGGAACGAAACGGTTAACACCAACGCAATTGTTCCGCAAGTAGTTAATTTCCTAGTTCACTCCTGTAGCCATGTCTTTCGAACTCGCCTTTCGTTGTCGTGTTGCCTCCATTATGGAAACTTTGACAGCAACAGCCTTGCAAGACATCTGTCAACTTATGGGAGAAACCTATGCTGCTCTTCGAGTGGAAATGGTGCATGAACAAAATCAAAGTTCGAGGACAAAATTGCAGGCGATGGAGAATGGGACAGGGGTGGAGAATCCAGCGAACTGCATGGAGCGCATTCAAAAACTCAGTGAGATTAAATATCTAACGATAGTTATGCCTATATGTAAATTGTCTATAGGAAGTGGGGATAGATATACAATAGCTAGCTATGTCGCCTAGTTAGCTAGCAGTCGCCTATTTATGAAAGTACGAGAGCGCTATTATTCATGACGTCGCCTGATCCTTCAGCGCTACAGTAGGCCTATTACTGTGCTCCTAATGTAATTTATTTAGCTTTAGTGAAGGTGCTTTACAAATACAATCTATTTATCCGATTAATATCTACCATCATGAGTGATGATTGCATATTTCCACTACATGTTTTTGAAGTTTCAGTCTCGTATAACCAACATTTTCAGAATCTCAAGCTTTATTTGTGCTAGTTTCCCCGCCAGGTTTGAGAGACTTCCCAGTCGTGGAACAAATCCTCAATGAACAAGAGGCCAATGGTCTTTGGCTAGAAGATGATCCTACTGTGGAAGATGAAGGTCCACCGTCACTGGTACTAGAAGGAGAAGAGCCAGCACAGCCTCTTAGTCAGACAACAGACATGGTGAGTTGAGTTTGCTGATTTTATAAAGGTAGAGGCAGGTAACTGCCAAAATAAAAGAAATGCGAAAATAGTGTCTTAATAGGGTGTTGGGCCACCAGAACACATTCAATGGGCCTTGGAATAGATTCTACAAGTGTCTGGAACTCTACTGGAGGGATGCAACATTTATCCATGAGAAATTACATAATTTGGTGTATTTGTTGATAGTGGTGGAAAATGCTGTATCAGCTGCCGCTCCAGAATCACCCGTAAGTGTTAAATTGGGTCTAGATCTGGTGACAGAGACACATACTTTAACCCCCTATGCTCCTTTTAGACCCCTCTTTCAAAGTCCCTGAGATTTCTTCTAGCCATGGTAGCCTAACTAATGGGCAACTGGGCATATTTATACATTCCCTAAACATGATGGGATGTTAACAGGGCCTAAAATTTATTTTTTGGTCCACCAGCCACTAAGGTAGATTTAAAAATCTACCAGCTACTCAGATTTTTTTTTACCAGACAAAATATTCTCTTTAAAATTACACCAACAAAAAACAAGAAAATGGATGAGCATGCTTTGTAATGTTTATAAAACAAATGTATTACTAGTAAGAAGTGGTGTATTGTTTTAATTTCATTTCATATGACCTGAATCTTTTAACCAAAATATCATAGATGAGACAAATGTTTTCACCTTGCCCTTTAAGGGCGGGAGGTTATCATGATAATACTACTTGAGTTATGTTTGTGCCTGTGAGTGAGTCTGACTAGTAGCAGCTTTGTCTTTTCCCTAGCAGTTGAAATGCAAACATTGAAAGAAAAAACTACCTTGTGGGGGAAAAAATAGCAACGAAACATAAGGACAATGTCTCACTTACGTAGACTTTAGTTTAAAGTAAATTAGACCAACTTGTATGCCTTACTTTCATTGTGCACACACCCCCCAGCCAGGCAGTGTTGCAGCGCGACGTGGGATAGGCTGTAGGATTAGGAGTTACTTGACTTTGTGCAATTCATTCACCAGCTATGAAACAAAACAGCATAAATAATATGAAAACAGCTACTGCAGCATTTAATTTACTATAAATGTGATTATACTTTGACATGCTCGCACTTTAGAGCCTTGACCACCCGCCAATGTGGATGGTGACAGATATCTTGCCCACCAATGCCAAAATTTACCCGCAGTTGACAGGTGTTCATTTTAGGCCCAGGATGTTAAGTACTTATTAACTTACGAACCACACCTGTGTGTAAGCACCTGCTTTCAATATACTTTGTATCCCTCATTTACTCAAGTGTTGACTTTTATTTTGTCAGTTACATGTCTCAAAGAGCCTCTGGCTTATGCCCAGGTTTGATTGAAAACCATGTGACCATCTCAAGCCCAGCAAACCTTACAAGTCCAGTGTAGAAGGCCTGTAACTGCAAATAGTAAGGCTTTAAATGACACTTAGATTCACTCTACAATCTATGTTACAGATAGAACCTTTAGGGCTGGTTTCACAAGGATTCCTAACATATCTGAAGATATTTATTTGTGTAAAATATACACACAGTATACAAAACATTAAGAACTCCCGTTCTTTCCATGACGTGTGAATCCAGGTGAAAGCTATGATCCCTTATTTATGTAACTTGTTAAATTGACTTCAATTAGTGTAGATCAGGAGTGTCAAACGCAATCAGCGCAAGGCCCATATTGAAAAAAATGAATTTGCGGGGCCAGACATGACCTATTATGTTTGTTTTTAAAAGAAAAATGTCATACAAAAGCGACCCAAACTGGCCATTGTTTTATTTGAAAAAATATGTCCCTTTATAATCGCCATTTATGTACAATGAACAAAAATGATGAACGTAACACAAAAAGCTTATTTCTCTCAAATGTTGTGCACAAATCTGTTTCCATCCCTGTTAGTGAGCATTTCTTCTTTGCCAAGATAATCCATCCACCTGACAGGTGTTGCATATCAAGAAGCTGATTAACAGCATGATCATTACAGGTTCACCTTTTGCTGGGGACAAAAGGACACTCAAATGTGCAATTTTGTCACAACACAATGCCGCAGATGTCTCAAGTTTTGAGCAAGTATGCAATTTGCATGCTGACTGCAGGAATGTCCACCAGAGCTATTGCCAGAGAATTTAATGTTATTTTCTCTACCATAAGCCGCCTACAATGTCGTGTTAGAATTTGGCACTACATCCTACCAGCCTCAAAACCGCAGATCACGTAACCACGCCAGCCCAGGACCTCCATATCCGGCTTCTACACCTGCGGGATCGTCTGAAACCACCCACCCGGACAGCTTGTTGTCCTCACCAGGGTCTTGACCTGACTGCAGTTCGGTGTCCTAACCCACTTGCAGTGGACAAATGCTCACCTTCGATGGCCACTGGCACACTGGAGAAATATGCTTCTTCATGGATGAATCCCGGTTTCAACTGTACCGGGCAGATGGCGTGTATGGCGTCATTTGGGCGAGTGGTTTGCTGATGTTGATAACAGAGTGGCCTATTGTGGCGGTGAGGGTTATGGTATGGGCAGACCTAAACTATGGACAACATGCACAATTGCATTTTATCGATGGCAATTTGAATGCAGAGGTACCGTGACGAGATTCTGAGGCCCATTGTCATGCCATTAATCCGCCGCCATCATCTCATGTTTCAGCATGATAATGTACTGCCCCATGTTGCAACTATCTGTACACAATTCCAAGAAGCTGAAAATGTCCCAATTCTTCCATGGTGTGCATACTCACCATTCATGGCACTCATTGAGCATGTTTGGGATGCTCTGGATCGACGTGTAAGACAATGTTCCCGTTCCCACAAATATCCAGCAACTTCGCACCGTCACATTCCATAGGCCACAATCAACAGCCTGATCAAATCTATCTGAAGGAGATGTCACGCTGCATGAGGTAAATCGTGGTCACACCAGATACTGACTGGTTTTCTGATCCACGTCCCTACTTTTATATTTTATTTTAAGGTATCTGTGACCAACAGATGCATGTCTGTATTCCCAGTCATGTGAAATCCATAGATTAGAAGAAAAGAAAAAAAATCATTAGGCCCTATTTCATTTTTTTATTGTAACTTGGTAAAATCTTTGTACAAAAATATAAATGCAACATTTTCAGTGTACGTAGGATGCTGTTTTATAGCATTTTTCACATTAAAATAAGAGAGCAATAATACACTTTCCCCTCTGCGTGATAAACGGGACACACGAAGCCGCGCAATTGACGTTGATATATATTACTTTTAATTAACTGGGCAAGAACCAATTCTTATTTACAATGATGGCCTATCCCAGCCAAACCTGGACGACGCTGGGCCAATTGTGTGCCGCCCAATGGGACTCCCAATCACGGCCGGATGTGATATAGCCTGGATTTGAACCAGGGACTAGACCGCCTTAGACCGCTGTGCCACTCGGGAGCCCAATTCACCGATGTAAACCCATCATGCTGTAATTTAATAAGCAGATGACTCAACTGTTGACTCATTTATACTTGCTTGTATGAACTATTTTCCTTTAGTAATTTATAACTATGTGAATCCTTTGACATTTTGACAACTCAGATGACATTTTCTGTAGGCTGCAGCGATGACCCATTGGAACCCAAACTTGGCATGAACATTTAGCTTACAAGACGTTTTAAATGAAAGGTCTGGTAGATGATTCAGTCAGTGCCATTAGTGATGATATGACAAGGCGCTGGCTGGTTTGTGGGTCTGGGATGAGGGCTGTGTATGAGGCAAAGCACTGCCGTTTGGCGTGCAGCACGTTGGCAGTCCCTGCTGTGACTTGTAGTGCAGCGCATCGCAGGCTGTATGGAAGCGTGCCAAAATGACTTGACAACCCAATGTGCCACGGACTGGATTTAGCACGAGATATAGCTATAGGGGAGGATGCCGATTTTAAAGAAGGATTTTTAAGCCTTGAGACATGGATTGTGTATTTGTGCAATTCAGAGGGTGAATGGGCAAGACAAAAGATTTAAGTGCTTTTGAACGGGGTATGGTAGTAGGTGCTGGGCGCACCGGTATGTGTCAAGAACTGCAACACTGCTGGGTTTTTCAGTTTCCCGTGTGTATCAAGAATGGTCTACCACCCAAAGGACATCCAGCCAACTTGACACATTGGAAGCATTGAAGTCAACATGGGCCAGCATCCCCTTGGAACGCTTTCGACACAATCTAGAGTCCATTACCCGACAAATCAAGGCTGTTCTGAGGGCAAAAGGGGGTACAACTCAATATTAGGAAGGTGTTCTTATTGTCTTGTACACTCAGTGCATTCCATGATGTGTTCAACATATTCCATTATTTTGGTGTCATTCCACCTGTAGTGTTTTCTATTTGATTTATTTAAAAATAAATAAAACGACAAAGATGTTAGTATAACCATTGTATTTATGATCTACTAGTTTAATTAAAGGCTGTCTTTTGGAAGGGGGCGGAGACATGGCCTGCACCACCGGTCATCAAACAGGAGGAAATGGATGATGACGACATGGAGTCTCAAGGTCAGTTTCATCTTTTACTCTAATCTGTGTTCAATACAAAAGCACAGACTAGCTCAACTACACTAACTTGTAACAATTATAGTTACTGTGTGTTGTTGGTGACTTCCTCTCCAGCGTACGACAAGTGGATTGCAGTGACGCACTGGGCCGATCAGAATATCACAGGAGAAAGTGACGAGCAAGAGAGAAGTCAATCATCTGGGGGATCCAGAGAACTTGGACTCGACGACTTCAAGACGGAACAGAGTCCGTTGCTGGTGTCAGCTGAGGATGCTCCGGCACCCACGAAGAAGAAATATGATAAAAGGTACAGCTGTGAAATATGTGGAAAGACTGAGAACAAGAAAGCCAGAATGACAAGTCACATGCGAAAGCACACAGGGTTGCCCTTCAACTGTGATATCTGTGGCGAGAAATTCCAGTGTCAGAAATTATTGACCAGACACAAGCGCTTCAATCACTACACAGGGATCATCTACAGTTGCTCTGTGTGCGGAAAAACTTTCATGCAGGTCACATCTCGCGACACGCATGAGCGTGGTCACACTGGAAAAAACTATTGGTGCTCCGACTGTGGCGAGACGTTCAAGGAACGCCAGGATCGCGACACACATGAGTGTATTGTTTACAAGGGAGAACGGCCCTTCAGCTGCTCAGAATGCAACGAGGACTTTCAAAGGCAGTACCATCTCAAAAAACACCAGCTGGAAAAACACCCTCTAATGGTGGACCAGACTGTCGAACCTGAGTCCAAGGACATTGAGAACCAACAGAGTCAGTTGTCTGAGAGTTCTGAGGCACATACGCGTTTCACCTGTGACATATGTGGAATGACTATTATGAATAAAGGCAACATCAACAGACATATGTTAACACACACAAAGAAGCCCTTTAGTTGTGATATCTGTGGTGAGAATTTTAAGCGCAAAGCCCAATTTACCCGACATCAGAGCAAACACGCGAGAGTTGAGGAGAAAGTAGAAAAACCCTACAGTTGCACTGTGTGTGGCATGACGTTTGTATATTCTAAAATGCGCAACAACCATGAGCGCAAACATATTGGAGAAGACTATTGTTGTTCAGACTGTGGCAAGACATTCAAGGAGCGTCAGGAGCGCGACACACACGAGTGCATTGTTTTCAAAGGAGACCGGCCCTTCAGATGCTCAGAGTGCAACGAGGACTTTGAAAGGCAGGACCATCTCAAACAACACCAGCTGGAAAAACACCCTCTAATGGTGGACCAGACTGTCGAACCAGAACCTGAGTCCAAGGACATTGAGAACCAACAGAGTCAGTTGTCTGAGAGTTCTGAGACTGAGGCACCCACGCGTTTCACCTGTGACACATGTGGTATGATTATTATGAATAAAGGCAACATTAACAGACACATGTTAATACACAAAAAGAAGCCCTTTAGTTGTGATATCTGTGGTGAGAATTTTAAGCGCCACACCTGTTTAGCCAAACATCAAGGAAAACACGAGAGTGTTGAGGAGAAATTAGAAAAACCCTACAGTTGCTCTATGTGTGGAATGATGTTTGTATATCCTAAAATGCGTGACAACCATGAAAGCAAACACATTGGAGAAGACTTCTGGTGCTCAGGATGTGACAAGACGTTCAAGGAGCGAGGGGATCGCGATGTGCACAAGTGCGTTGTTTACAAGGGAGACCGACCCTTCAGATGCTCCGAGTGCAACGAGGACTTTGAAAGACAGTACCATCTCAAAAGACACCAGCTGGAAAAACACCCTATAATGATGAACAAGCCACGTCCCGGTCATGATACTGCGATGGAAGTACAGGGAGCACAGCCTTCAAATGACAATGACCCTAAGGCCGATATGAGTACGTTAGGTGGAAAAGTTCCAGTAACATAACCTGAGTTTAAGTTGACACAAGTGAAATGGCTTCAACTGAATTAAGTTGTTTTAAGTACAAAAAGGATAGACATGTAATTGAATGAAGGGGTGACGGATAGCGTTGGAAATAGTGTGTAGAACAGCGATGGGGCTGGGATTCAATCCCACACAGGCAGGGGATCGCATCTCTGCCTTTACTGCACAACTAACTTCAGGCACCTGGATAATGTTTTACAGCCATCTTTAATGCTCATGTTGGGCCTAGATTCGATCTGGACTGTTACAGCGCGCTTCACGTTTTAAATGACGTTTCCGATTGAGCCAAAATATGCAGCATTTAACGTGAATAGACTGTGATTCCCAAACCACCCCCTCACCCCTACCAACTCACTCGGAGGGCTCTCCGTTGTCACGTGTTGCTGTCAACTCCCAAGGGTGACTTCCAAAGAGAGGCGAGGGGATCAATAAACTGTCCACTTCGGGACACACTTGTGGGTATACTGATGATTTGTCTGGACTGATGGTTTGTTTACATAGCAGGTTAGGAGAACTAACCGCAGCCGGTTAGGATAATTAGCGTAGTAGGTTAGGGAAAGGGTTAGAGTTAGAGTTAGGCTTAACTAAAATGCTACAGTTGTCCACAACTAGATGGAGCTGTAGGTCTACTCCGTCTAGCCACAACCATCTAAACCATCAGCTATGGCAGGGGTTCCCAAACTTTTTTGCCCAGACCCCCCCCCCTTCCAACATTGGGGACCACCCTGTGCCCAGCGTCTATTTTCTAAGTATATTTCTCTGTTCACACTCCTCTTGATGGTGGGGAGAATTTTGCAGTTTTAAAGCTCATTTTTCTTATTCTATACATTTAGCCATCTGTGTGTTCATGTGGTATTTGAGAGACTCAAACATTACAACAATCTATGGGCTAAAAAACGTCTTCACAGAAAGGGTTGTATTAGAGTTGTTAAGCAAAATGGAATTGAGAAATATTTCTTGTGACTCAGTGGTTTCAGTAACAGCATTTATTTTTTTAAGGTTTGTCTACTCGATATGTTCTTGTTTATTGAGAGGAATAAAAAAAAAAAAAAACCTGTGATATCGTTTCGCTTTATTTTGCATGTACAATATAAATACTGGATTAGCTTGTCAAATTGAGGAGGCAGATAAACGAGTGTTTACGGTATATCACCGGTGCAACCTCGTCAGTTGTCCGGAACCAGACGGCAATCAGCAATTCAAACGCTCCAACAGTAATTTAACGCTGCAAAATTAGCGTGCTTCGTGAATTTTGTAGCCATGTCTTTCGAACTCGCTTTTGGTTTTCGTGTTGCCTCCATTATGGAAACTTTGACAGAAAAAGCCGTGCAAGACATCTGTCAACTTATGGGAGAAACTTATGCTGCTCTTCGAGTGGAAATGTTGCATGAACAAAACCAAAGATCGATAAAGTTACAGGCGATTGAAAATAACATCGAGAATGAGAAGCCAGCGAACTGCATGGAGATAATTCAAAAACCAGGTGAGTCATAGCTAACTACGTTGGTTATGCGTATAGGCGGTGTCTGTAGGAAGCTTGCCTACAATTAGCTAGCTAGCCATGTCACTTACTCACTTGAAGCCTACTGTGACTAACGGTACACATCTCTGGGTCGAAGAGGATATCTAATAGTCGCCTGTCTGGGGGACGCTCTAGCTCCAAGTCTGGACAGTAACTAACCTCAACGATTCCGGGAGGCTTCTCTCTCGTCTCTAACATGTAACGTTAGGCTCACTGTTTGTTAACAGTCCCATCACAAGTCAGACTGTTGAATAAACTTTATTTTACCAGTTGTCTGATGATTTTTGTCCTATGTTGGAGGTAATCTGAGACAATACGCTGGTCTGTATCTCGTTTTGTCTTTCTGGTTAGTATTTTCAATGCAAACGCAATTCGCACGCCACTTATATTTCAACAATGGCCGAGATTAACCGAAGCACAGACCAAACATTGTCCCACGCAATCACCTGGTCAATTTCACAGTTGAATAAGAGGGAATGCACTCTGGTTGACAACGTTCGGCTATTGTTTACATATTGTGCATCACGTGAAATGCGTCAGGAGATGGAAAATACAAACAACAGAACCTACTGGTGCAGCAAAAAGTCGGGTTAATACTTTCCAATACCTACAGCTAAAAGGACCAACGGACAGGACAACCGGTAAAGTATGTTAAGTTAACATTGTATTCACAATTTTGTCTGGAAAATACTTGCATCTTTTTTTTACAGGAACTTATTTCTGACTAATATCCATGGAGTAACCTTGGTAACAGTCTGTTGCCAGTAACGTTAGTAGGCGGATTACTATGCTATCACCTCCTTAGTGAAACGTAGCTATAGCAAATGCAACCTAGTTCTCAGACAAACATAGTTACGCCATCCTGCCATGAGTGATGATTGCATATGCCCACTATGTTTGGGAAATCTGAGCCTCAATATCCCAGTTTTGTGTTGAACACATTATTTTTTTACATCTATATTTGTATGTTAGCTTCCCCAACAGGTTTGAGAGACTTCCCAGTCGTGGAGCAAATCCTCAATGAACAAGAGGCCAATGGTCTTTGGCTAGAAGGTGATCCTACTGTGGAAGACGAGGGTCCACCGTCACTGGTACCAGAGGAAGAACAGCCATTGCAGCCTTTTGGTCAGATGACAGACATGGTGAGTTTAGCTTGTGGTTTGGCTGTCGATTTAGATATGTCTCAGAGCTGCACTGACTACGCCCAGCCAGATGTCATTGAAAACCATGCAAACGTTTCAATTCCTGTCTAGCAGGCCTGTAACTGCAAGTAATAATGCTTTGAATGACACCTAGGCAAGCTCTATACTGTCTAGTCTACAGATGATTAAACGTTTAGGGCTCCCAAGGATTCTCATTTAAACATAAATGCCCTTCTGAAGACATTTGTCTAAAATATATTCCATAATTTGTGTTCAACATATTCCATTATTTTGGTGTCATTCCCCCTGTTTTTGTAATAAAAACAATAAAACAAATGCTAGTGTTGGTGTAATTGTTGCTGTATGATCAGTTTAGTAACAGCATTGGTTGTCTTTTGGAAGGGGGCGGAGACATGGCCTGCACCACCTGTCATAAAACAGGAGGAAATGGATGATGGCGACATGGAGTCTCAAGGTCAGTTGACGCTATTATTTTAATATATGTTCAATACAAAAAGCACAACTCTGCAGCATGAGTTATTCTTAGCTTCTGTATTTGCCACTGAGAAATATCCCTGTGAAATATATTGTTGGTGACTTCCTTTCCAGGTTATGGCAAGGAGATTCGAGACACTCACAAGGCCAACCAGAATATCACAGGAGAAAGTGATGAGCCAGACAGAAGTCCAGCCTCTGGGGGATCCAGAGAACTTGGACTCGACGACTTCAAGAGAGAACAGAGTCCGTTGCTGGTGTCAGCTGAGGATGCGCCGGCACCCACGAAGAAGAAATGTAAAAAAAGGTACAGCTGTGAAATATGTGGAAAGACTGAGAGAAAAAAACGCAGAATGACAAGTCACATGATAACACACACAGGGCTGCCCTTTAGCTGCGATATCTGTGGTGAGAAATTCAAGTTTCAGAATTTCTTGACCAGGCACCAGCGATCCAAACACACAGTGAAAACCTACAGTTGCTCTTTGTGCGAAAAAACCTTCCTGCAGGCCACATCTCGCGACACGCATGAGCGTGGTCACGCTGGGAAAAACTATTGGTGCTCCGACTGTGGCGAGATGTTCAGGGAGCGCGGGGATCGTGACACGCACGAGTGCATTGATTACAAAGGAGAACGTCCCTTCAGCTGTTCCGAGTGCAGTGAAGCCTTTCAAAGGCAGTACCATCTCAAAAGACACAAGCTGGAAAAACACTCTCTTATGGTGGAGCAGACTGTTGAGGAGAAAAGAGAAAAACCCTGCAGTTGCTGTGTGTGTGGAATGATGTTCGTATATCCTAAATCGCGCGACAACCATGAACGTAAACACATTGGAGAAGACTACTGGTGCTCTGGATGTGGCAAGACGTTCAAGGAACGCCAGGATCGCGATACGCACGAGTGCATTGTTTACAAGGGAGACCGGCCCTTCAGATGCTCAGAGTGCAATGAGGACTTTGAAAGACAGTACCATCTCAAACAACACCAGCTCGAAAAACACTCTCTAATGGTGGACCAGCCACATCCCGGTCATGATACATAGTTTTATTTTTTTACCATACAAAAGACACACCACGAACATCCACAACATCACCATGCCCAGATCTAACTGCTCACACCCCCCTCAGCGCCTGCCTCAAACTGTACCATTTTGTCTCTCTCCATGTTCAACATTTAGATAATAAACCATTTGACCTTTCCATTGTTAACGATGGAGGATTGGTTGATTTACAGTTTATGTATTTACGTTTTTAAGATGATTGACGAGAAAAATATTGTCCATCTCACTGCACTCTCGTATTCCATGGCTTGAAATATGCAGACAGATGGATTAAAGGTACATTTATTTACATTGTAATACTTCTGACAGCAAACTTACAGGCGGAATTAGAAAGTTTTGGACTTTATAGCATTCCCAGAAGGTATGGATTGTCAATTTCAAAAATATTATTCATTACTACGTTTAGCTAACATTAGATAGTTATTCTAGAGATTCTTACCTTTGCCTTGATTCGGTATTCCAGATCATGGTATTTGTAGTTTGATACACATTAGAAACTAATTAGCATTTCATTTGGGGGGGTGAATATATTGATAAGCCACCTTGTCCTAGAGAGATCTACACCTATCAAAACATCACAGGGTAAGCCTACACAAAACACAGTCCTTATTTTAAGTGTTTCTAAAATCCCCAATGGGAAAAATGAATGGTGGAAAAAACGATTGGATCCATTTCTGTTTGACCGCTCAGTTCTTGGTTCCAATAGTTAATATTTTTTTTCTAAGAGTTTGTCAGTTGGATAGGCTCTCTGCAAAGTTTTGAATAGCTTACCTATCATATGAATATAATTTTCTGACTCCAATAGGCTTCCCTCAAGATGTTCTGATGTCCAAAAATATTTAAAATATAAATTTCTTGATATTAAACTTTTACGTTGCATGTATTTGAAAATCTCTACATTGGTCAGTCCATTTAAAAAAATATATATATTAATAATTTTTTCATGGACTGTCTCAATACACCGCATCCGGCTATGGCGGCCTTCCACGTCTACAGTGGAAGGTGGCCGAGCTACAGCAGTGTAGGTCAGACCATGAGACATCCCAAAAATGGGTTTATCATGAAAACGGCTGTAGCGTACAAAAGGTTTGGCCTATGGAAAGATGAGACTCTCCCAAACACGATGGTGGTCTACGTTTTACTCTATAACCGTCCACAAGCCCCATGAGACACGTCTGAAGTCAGTACCACTTCTGTTTGTAGCGTCCGAACTGTTTTGGCTACAAACTAATGTGACTCCACTGTGGAAAGGGGAGATTCTCACCAATTGGTTTCTTGGACCAATCAGAACAGTTGTGTTCCCGTTCTAGAAATAATCTGCAAGGCCTCAAATCCAAACTCATTATAGAGAATAAACTTTTGTGGGTGTGGTGTTGGGGTAGCCAGGCAAAGGGATCGATAAACCCATCAATTTAGAACACACTTGTGACTTGAATCATGCAATTCATGTTCCACTTAAATAATAAAACGAGCATGAAATTCTAAACAAATCCCCCTGTTTTACAAGATATAAACCTCTGTAACAAGTTGGACACTTTCTTTTGTGAAATATTACATATTTTACATGTGTCATGGCTCGAAATCTGCCATAAATGCACATGGTCTATAATCAGACACCCGCCATTATTTTGTGTGAAATTGCACCCATTCAATAACTCTGTGCCTTATGTGATTTCACTTCGCTCTGAAGCCGCCAGTGTTGCTGTAATGGAGGATCTAATTAATTAGCAGGTTAGAAAGACTAATGTAGCAGGTTAGGAGAATGAGGTTAAGGTTAGGAAAAGGGATAGTTAGGTTTAGCCTGCCGGAACAACTAGATGGAGCGATAGGCCTACTCCATCTCGCCACAACCATCAGCTTTGCAAACAAACCATCAGTCCTGTCAAACCATCCAGAGGAGTCTGAGGGGAGGATGGCTCATAATTGCATGTAATTTGCTACCATTCCACTCCAGCCATTACCACCAGCCCTTCCTCCACAATTTAGGTGCCACCAATCACCTGTGAAACCATCAGTATAACACCGGTCTTATTTGATTTTAGGGTGTATTGTGTTACCTGCAATTGTGTATTGTTTTGAATATTATTGCTTAAAGCAATAGTATTGCTTTAGCAATATTGGATTTTCCCTTTTTCATGTATATCTTTTATTTTTATCTGGACAGCTTGGGTTGTGGAAGAACAGTTGATCAAAATGAAGGAAATTAGATTTTCCTTGACTCATCGGGGGTTACAGTAATAGTATTATTTTTTGTTTTGTTTGTCAACCCAATATGTTCTTGCTTTCTGAGAGGAATAAAGATGTGTCAAGCTGTTATATCGTTTAATTTTATTATTTTGCATGTATAACACAAATATTCAAACAGTTGGTGAAAATTGAGGCAGATAAGAGTGTTTACGGTATATCACCGGGGCAACCTCGTCAGCTGCCCGGAACCAAACGGGCACCCGCAATTCAGAGGTTCCACCACAGACAGAGGAGTTTGATTTTAATTTATAACAGATTTGGCTCCACGGTCATTTCATTCTAGCACACTAGCTAACATTTACCAGGTTAAATTAGCCATGTCTGTCGAACTCGCTTTTCGTTCTCGTGTTGCCACCATTTTAGAAACGTTGACAGAAAAAGCCTTGCAAGACATTTGTCAATTTATGGGAGAAACTTTTGCTGCTCTTCGAGTAGAAATGTTGCATGAACAAAACCAAAGATCGACAAAGTCGCAGGTGATGGAGAATATCATCGGGAAGGAGAAACCAGCGAACTGCACGGACAGCCGTAAAACACCCGGTGTGTAATGACTCGCTAAATTAGCTATTGTGCGTATAGGTTATTTGTCTGCAGGAAGCTTTTGTCGTCTTATCTTCCGGAGCGGAGAGGATGGCTAGCTAGCAGTCGCGTGTCTGACGGACGGGCGTCCTGGCTCCAATTCTGGCTTGTAGTTAGCGGACTAAACTCTACTCCATGGTGAAAGATTAACTTCCTCCACCAGGAAGTGGAGTTTAGTCTGATAACCAGTAATGGGCCTATTGCTTAGCTCATATTTCCTTAGTGAAAGGTACTATAT
The DNA here is from genome assembly GCF_029448725.1 of Salvelinus fontinalis. Lineage (NCBI taxonomy): Eukaryota > Metazoa > Chordata > Actinopteri > Salmoniformes > Salmonidae > Salvelinus > Salvelinus fontinalis. The sequence continues at coordinate 13,568,475 of NC_074696.1, forward strand.
AGCAAACACAATATATGTTTTGGATAAACAGCTATCCCATGAGTGATGGCATATTTCCATTATTGTTATAATCTGAGCCTCGTTATCCCTATTTTGTGTTAACACATTTTCAGAAAAAATAAATCTATATTTGTATGTTTACTCCCCCACCAGGTTTGAGAAACTTCCAATGGCCAATGGTATTTGGCAAGAACGTGATCCTACTGTGGAAGATAAAAGTCCGCCATCACTGGTACCAGTGGGAGAAGGGCAATCACAGGCCCTTAGTCAGACAACAGACATGGTGAGTTACGCTTGTGGTTTGGCAGTTGATTCTTTTAAGGGTAAATATGTCTCTCAGAGCCGCGCTGTTTACACACAGGTTTAATTGAAAACCACCTGAGCGTCTCACGCCCAGCAAAAGTTACACGTCCAATATAGCAGGCCTGTAACTAAATATGACAACTAAATAAACGCTATATATCATCTAGGCTACAGATTAAACGTTTTAGTTCTGGTTCCACAATGGTTTTCCTGTGAAGGTGAAAGTTCACTTTATTTGAACAAAATCAATCTTTTCGATGCATGTTATAGAAGTGCCCAGACACTTTATTCTCACTTGTTTTTGAGAACCTTACCCCGCTCGTGCTCGTTCAGCAGTTGTAGGGGTACAGGAAAAAAATGAACAAAGGCTTAAAAAAAAGACAGAAATATGGAATTTTAGAAATGACAACGCTCTCAGTATAGTGATGCATGTCTTTAGATGTTATACACGTGTAATTCCGAACTGTATCCGCAATGTTAAATATTACATTTTGTGCGACTCCAGCTGTGTCTCCTACCAGCTGGGCTGCTTCTCGGTGTGGTCAGCGCAGCACAGCTAGTATAAAACATGCCCTTCCAAAGAAATGCACTTGTGTTCAACATATGACATGACACCCAAATCATGTAATTCCCCTTGCATTGTAAATAAATAAAAAAGTTATGTAACCCACAGAAAGGTGTAACTGTTTATGTATGACCTACAAGTTTAGTAAAGGCTGATCAGTTAATGATGTTCATTGCCTTTTGGAAGGGAGTGGAGACATTGCCAGTACCACTGGTCATAAAACAGGAGGATGATGACATGGAGTTTCTAGGTCAGTTAAAGTTATTGTAATCTATGTTAAATACAGAAAGCTCAGACAAGCTCTGCAGCATGAGCTATACTCTTCTTTGAAACAATTATAGCTTCTGTATTGGCCAATATGATGGGTCACTGAAATGTATTGTTGGTGACTTCCTTTCCAGGTTATGGCGAGTGGATTCCAGAGACTCACAAGGCCAACCAGAATATCGGGGGAGAAAGTGATGAGGAAGAGAGAAGTCCAGCCTCTGGGAGATCCAGAGAACTTGGACTCGACGACTTCAAGAGAGAACAGAGTCCGTTGCTGGTGTCAGCTGAGGATGCAGCGGCACCCACAAAGAAGAAATGTAATAATATAAAAATGTACACGTGTGAAGTATGTGGTAAGATTGAGACCAAGAAAGGCACAATGACAAGTCACATGATAAAGCACACAGGGCTGCTCTTTAGCTGTGATATCTGTGGTGAGAAATTCAAGTGTCGAGACTTCTTGACCAGACACAAGCGCTCCAATCACTACACAGGGATCATCTACAGTTGCTCTGTGTGCGGAAAAACCTTCCGGCAGGCCACATCTCGCGACACGCATGAGCGTGGTCACACTGGAAAAAACTATTGGTGTTCAGACTGTGGCGAGACGTTCAAGGAGCGCCAGGATCGCGACACACATGATTGCATTGTTTACAAGGGAGACCGGCCCTTCAGCTGCTCAGAGTGCAACGAGGACTTTCAAAGGCAGTACCATCTCAAACAACACCAGCTGGAAAAACACCCTCTAATGGTGGACCAGACTGTCCACTATAAACTCAGATGCTCTGTGTGTGGAAAAGTGTTCACGCACATCAAATGGTTAATCAGGCATGAGCGCACTCACAGGGGAAAAAATGAGCGCAGGGATAATGACACACACGAGTCCTTTGTTGAAGATCCTATCAACAAACAACTTGAGTCAAAGGACCTAGAGGGTCAGTTTGGGTCAGTTGAGAGTTCTGAGGCACCCATAAGGAGTGAAATGATACGGTACACCTGTGAAATATGTGGAAAAACTTGGGCGACTAAAAGTGGCATGCGCAGTCACCTGGTAATACACAAAAAGAAGCACTATACCTGTGATGTCTGTGGCAAGGTATTTAGGCTCAAATCTCTGTTCACAATGCATCAGCTCAGACACACTGGATTTAAAAGTCAGTACCAGCTTGAAAAACACCCTTTAAAGTTGGAGCAGCCATGTTCTGATCATGATACTGCCATGGTAGTTCAGGGAGCACAGCCTTCTACTGACAGTGACTTAAAGACAGATATGAGTGCCCTAGGTGGTTCAAGTTCAGGTCCCACAGACTAAGTTGAGCAACGATCACAGTAACTGTCAAAAACGACGTGTTCCTATAGAAGTCGAGGAAGCACAGCCTACGCCTGCCTGAAAATGGCTGCTCCCTTTTTGTCCCCACTGAAGATGACAAGTTAAATGGCTTCAACTGAATGAAGTTGTTTTGTAAAGTACAAAACATTTACACATGAATAAAGGGCCAATGGAGAGTGGGGAAATAGTGTGTAGAACAGCTACGGGACTGGAATTAGACGGGAGTGGCAGGGGATTACATATGCGCAGAGAGGGGTGGGCTTCACTGCACATCGTTCCTCAGGCACCTGGATTATCTTTTTAAGCAATTATTTGGTTCTAATCCTCATGTAAATTTATTTTAGGCTGAATTTTGTTACATGCAGCTTGGATTTTTCCTTTCATGCCAATAAAACTTATTTGAATCTGGAGAGAAGGGTGTAATTGTGGCCTGGAATTCGGGGTCTTCCTGCATGTGGGTGTTTGTATCAGCAGGAATCCCTCTTTACACTTCTATGTTTAAGCTAGGACTCCAGGTACACAGGCTGGAGGCGGGGTTCCTGTGCAGGAAGTGAGTTTGTTTATACAGGACTTCCCGCCCCTCCTACATCAACCAATCATGTCAATGCGGAGCTATACTGGTAAATCCAGAATATTATAAGTCACTTAAACACAAGCTGGAATGCGCACATGCAGTAACGGCCCGCGATCACACACACACACTTGAATCTGGACAGCAAGGGTTGGTTGGAGAAGCAATGTAAATCAAAATTATGAAATGTATAGATCTTTCTTCTGACTTATCAGTTGAACCAGTTACAGCTTTCCTTTTTAGGGTTTTTCAAATTGAGATTTTTTTTGTGGCAGATAAACTACTATTTACGCTGCCACTGGCGCAACTTTCAACCCCAACTCAACTACTCCAGTAATTTCGTTCTCACTGGGAGAATCTCAGGGGCTTCCTCCTCGTGTCCGTTCTCCTCAAAACCAATTGGAGGAGAATGTCAGTGTGGCGAGACCTCTGGCTTTTTCCTCCAATGGGTTTTGAGAGAGGACTCACACTGATTCAGTCACATCACATGCATCATCTCCTTAATGTTTGTAGCCATGTCTGTCAAACTCGCCTTTCGTTGTCGTGTTGCCTCCATTAGGTCAACTTTGACAGCAACAGCCTTGCAAGACATCTGTCAACTTATGGGAGAAACCTATGCTGCTCTTCGAGTGGAAATGGTGCAGGAACAAAATCAAAGTCCAAGGATAAAGACAAAGTTGCAGGCGATGGAGAATAGCACCTGGACGGAGAAGCCAGCGATCTGCAGGGAGAGAATGCAAAACCTCGGTGAGATTAAATAAATACAGACAGTTACGAGTACAGGTTGATTACAAATAGGCTATAGCTAGCGATGTGTTATTTCCCCACTTGTAAGATAGCGAGCTAGCAGTCTGCCTCCCTGGCTGAATGTGTGGTCTGTGGGGGGTGCCCTGGCTCTGTTAAGTAAAGTATTCATGACAAGCAGTGAAAAGATGCTTTACAAATACAATCTAATCTATTTTACATATAAATGTCATGAGTGCTGATGGCCAATATTTCCACTATGTTTTGTGAAATCTGAGCCTCGTTATCACTGTATTTTCTTGAACCAGATTTGAAGGAAATCATCTGTATTTGTTTGTTGGCTACCCCACCAGGTTTGAGAAACTTCCCAGTCGTTGATCAAATCCTCAATGAACAAGAGGCCAATGGTATTTGGCTAGAACATGAGCCTACTGTGGAAGATAAAAGTCCGCCATCACTGGTACCAGAGGGAGAAGAGCAATCACAGGCTCTTAGTCAGACAACAGACATGGTGAGTTGAGCTTGTGGTTTGGCTGTTGATTTTGTAAGGGTAGATATCTCTCAGAGCCGCGCTGTTTACGCACAGGTTTAATGGGAAACCATGTGAGCATGTCACGCCCAGCCAAAGTTACACATCCAGTGGAGCAGGCCTGTAACCGTAAATAGTACCGTAAGGCTTTGAATAACACCTAAATAAACTCTATATACCATCTAGGATACAGATAAAGTGTTTTAGGTTTGGTTTCCCAAGGATTCTCCTTTAAACATGAAATGTATAAATACCCGTGTGTTCCATGATTTATGTTCAACATAGTTTTCATTGAATACTATTTTTTTAACCACAAGATGCTTGTGTATCTGTTGCTCTGTGATCTACTAGCTTAAAAGCTGATAACATCATTGGTTGTCTTTTGGAAGAGGGTGGAGACATTTCCAGTAGACCTGTCATAAAACAGGAGGATGATGATGACATGGAGTCTCAAGGTCAGTTGAATCTATTATTGTAATTTATGTTCAATACAAAAAGCACAACTCTGCAGCATGAGCTTTACTCTTCTTTGAAACAATTAGGGCTTCTGTATTGGCCAATATGATGGATCACTAAGAAATGTACTGTTGGTGACTTTCTTTCCAGCTTACAGTGTGTGGATTACAGAGAATCGCAAGGCCAATCAGAATATCACAGGAAAAAGTGATGAGGACGAGAAGTCCAGCCTCTGGGTGATCCAGAGAACTTGGACTCGACGACGTTAAGAGAGAACAGAGTCTGTTGCTGGTGTCAGCTGAGGATGCTGCAGCACCCACAAAGAAGAAATGTAATAATATAAATATAAAAATGTACACCTGTGAAATATGTGGTAAGATTGAGACCAAGAAAGGCACAATGACAAGTCACATGATAAAGCACACAGGCCTGCCCTTTAGCTGCGATATCTGTGGTGAGAAATTCAAGCTTCGCAACTTCATGACCAGACACAAGCGCTCCAAACACACAGTGAAAACGTACAGTTGCTCTATGCAAAAAAAACTTCCGGCAGGCCACATTTCACGACACACATGAGAGTGGTCACACTGGAAAAAACTATTGGAGCTGAGACTGTGGCGAGATGTTCAAGGAACGCAGGGATCGTGACACGCATGATTGCATTGTTTACAAGGGAGAATGGTCCTTCAGCTGCTCCGAGTGCAATAATGACTTTCAAAGGCTGTACCATCTTAAAAAGCACCCTCTAATGGTGGCACTGACCATTAACAAAGAACCTGAGTCAAAGGACATTGAGAACCAACAGAGTCCGTTTGAGTCAGTTCTGAAAAATCAATAAGGAGTGAACCAATACACTACACCTGTGAAATATGTGGAACAACTTAGGGGACTAAAGGTGGCGAGACCAAACACATGGTAATACACAGATAGAAGCGCTATACCTGTGATGTCTGTGGCAAGGTATTTAGGCTCAAATCCCTGTTCACGATACATCAGCTCAGACACAAGGGAGACCTTCAGCTGTCTTGAGTGCAAAGAGGACTTTAAAAATCAATACTATATTAAAAAATACCCGTTTGAAAGGCACTCTCTAAAGGTCGAGCAGGCATGTTCTGATCATGATACTGCCATGGTAGTTCAGGGAGCACAGCCTTCTATTGGCAGCAACCTAAAGGCAGATATGAGTACCCTAGGTGGACAACTTCAGGTCGCAAAACCTCAGTTGTTACTTATTCAATGTCAGACTAGGCCTGTAAATGTCAGCTCCCCTTTGGACCAATGACAAGTGAATTGGCTTCAACTGAATTGAGTTGTTTTGTACATTTAAAAACAAGGAGAGACATGAATGAAGGGACGACAGATGGTAGTAAGATAGTTTGTGTATAACATCGACGGGACTGGCAAGGGATCCAGGCTGCATCACATCCGGCCGTGATTGGGAAATGGGCGGCGCACAATTAGCCCAGCGTCATCCGGGTTTACATTTACATTTAAGTCATTTAGCAGACGCTCTTATCCAGAGCGACTTACAAATTGGCCAGAGTAGGCAGTCATTGTAAATAAGAATTTGTCCTTAACTGACTTGCCTAGTTAAATATATCTTATGCGCAGAGGCAGGTGGCTTTCACTACATATATTTCCTCAGGTACCTGGATGATAAAAAAAAAAAAACGTTTTTATTATAATCATGTTAATTTATTTTAGGTTACTTGCTACCGTGCAGTATCGGTTTGACAGTATTTTCTCTTTCATGCCAAGTACACGTATTTGCATCTGGAGAGAGGGGTGTCATTGCGGCCTGTAAATCATGGTGTTCCTGCATGTGGGTGTTTTTGCGTCTGCTAGTTAGGACTCTGGTGAACAGTCCGGAGGCGGGGGCGACACTGGTAGCTAGCTTGGTCACTGGTAGAAGGAACCAATTGGATGCTTGAGGCGATCATTCCTGCAAATGCAGGAACACCACAAATTGTTGGCCTGCAATCACAGACTATTGAATATGGACAGGAAGGGTTGTACAAGCAATGTTGTGTTTTTATATTTTTTGTTCAGTTTACATGTAAATTGCTGGTCTGATGTTTCAAGAGATGAAATAAAATATCACTAATGTTCCATATGCAAAAAAAGCATATTTCTCATGCTTTATGAGTGTGAGTGTTTATCTTGACAGGTGTGGCATATTAAACTGTGTGATCATTACACAGGTGAGTCTTGTGCTGGGGACAATAAAAGATCACAACACAGTGCCACATATGTTGTCTAAAGTTGAGGGAATGTGCAACTGGCATTCAATGTTGTTCTCTACCATAAGTCACCTCCACCATCATTTCAGAGAATTTGGCAGTACGTTCAACCGCAAACCACGCCACCCCAGGCGACATCCGGGATCGTCTGAGGGGGTGCTGAGGAGTATTTCTGTCTGCAATAATAATGCCTATTTAAGGGGAAAAACTCAATCTAGTTGGCTGGGCCTGGCTACCAAGGGGGTAGTTTTATGCCCTCCCAAGCCGACCCATGGCTGCGCCCCTGCCCAGTTATGTGAAATCCATAGATTAGGGCCTAATATGTTTTTTCCATTGACTGATTTCCCTATGAACTGTAACTCAGTAAAATCTTTGAAATTGTTGCATGTTTGGTGTATATTTTTGTTCAGTGTAAATCAGTGATGGGATTGATAGATCTTTCTTCTGACGTATCAGTTGTTCCAGTAACAGCTTTCCTTTAGGTTTGTCAACTTTAAAAAAACATTTGGAGAGGAATAAAAATCAGTCAGTGATATTTACATTTTATTATTTTACAACAAATATTGATAACAGCAGGAACATTTTAAGGAGGCAGATAAAGATTGTCTATTATATTGACAAGATATTCAAGTGACCTCTCTAACAATGGAAATAAATGTCCTCAAATATGGAAGGAAGGCTGGAGGAGGTGAGATCAGACCAGACCAAAACCATGTAGTTAGGTCATTGGTTTCTGCATTATGATGCATATAGTACTTAACAATTCAACATGGGCTGGAAGGTAGCCTAGTGGTTAGAGCGTTGGGCCAGTACATTTACATTTACATTTAAGTCATTTAGCGGACGCTCTTATCCAGAGCGACTTACAAATTGGAAAGTTCATACATATTCATCCTGGTCCCCCCGTGGGAATTGAACCCTGGTCCCCCTGTGGGAATTGAACCCACAACCCTGGCGTTGCAAGCGCCATGCTCTACCAACTGAGCCACACGGGACCAATCAGTAACTGAAAGGTTGCTGGATCGAATCCCCGAGCTGACAAGGTGAAAATCTGTCATTCTGCCCCTGACCAAGGCAGTCAACCCCTGGTAAGCTGTCATTATAAATAAGAATTTGTTCTTAACTGACTTGCCTAGTCAAATTAAGAAAAATATAAAAACAATTCTGTGGCAGCCATGTTAGCTCCCCATTAACATTACATGGGAATATATAAACTGAAAATCTAGAATTTAAAACATTCTAAAAGTTGGCCTAAGGGTGCATTTGTAAATTGCTTCCAGTGTGTCAGAGTGCACTCTGGGTCATTTGTAAATTCAGAGCATTGTCAGATTGCCTATTCAGAGTGCGCTCTGGCTGAGGAGTAGGGTTGATCTGGGCGTTCTGACCTCACAAAGGCTGTCAAGCACCCAAGCTAACTGGCTAAGGTTGGCTTGCTTGCTCCTTCCAGACACAAATAAGAGAACACCTCTCTCTGACCATTTTACTCGCCCTAGCAGTGTTTTCATGTTATCTAGAGCGTTAGTGACTAACTGCAATTTAATAACTTTTTTTGCAGATGTTTACTGACTCCAGTCATATTCAGCGGGTTTTGCGAGTTCGTAAATTCATCCGGTATTCTGCACTCTGGCTTACTTAGACGAGAGTGCTCTGAAATCAGAGTAGATAGCCAGAGTGAATTTATGAACGCACCCTAAATATGGCTCGAGATGGTACCATTCTAGCCAATGATAGGGCAGATACACATTTTCATTCCTCCACTGTACTTGAATGATGAATTTAGGTCACAAATTAGGAAGGAACTCCCCTCACCTGGTTGTCTAAGTCTTCATTGAAAGGAAAACCCAAAAACCTGCAGACGCTCGGCCCTCCGTAGAATGAGTTTGACACCCCTGAGATGGAGGACTCGTCTTTGTATCTGTGCCATTAAGTCCATTTGAAACTAGTACATTTTCTTCATTGGCTGATTGCTCCCAACCATAGAATGAATAGAACGAGTGTCCCCATTCAAGTCAATGATGGGGGGGGGGGGGGACTGGCAGCCATTGCAAGTGTAGACATAGCAGCAAAGCAGGAAGTAAAAGCATGAATTGTACCCACGAGGCATATGTGGCAGGGGCTCCTAACGATGACAGATTACAAAATGAAAGCCAGCCACATCATGGACATAAACACCTTTTTCTTACAGTTAGAGCACTACGACAACTCTGACCCCCAGAGGACACCATACTTATGGTCTCCACAGAGGATGCATCCCTAGCCGTGCCCTCAGAGTATGTGCTGACTGGGATCGAACCCAGATCTGTAGTGACGCTTCTAGCACTGTGATGCAGTGCCTTAGACCGCTGCGCCACTAAATATGTCTGGGCAAAGTCTCTGTGAGGCATATCTACCCTTACAAAATCGTCTGACAAAGCACAAGCTCCATTCACTTTATCTGTCATCTGTACTGTTCTATTTCTACGTTCCCAACTCATAGGAATCCCCACTCAGATAACTACTTTGAAATGGGAGAAGCCCTCAATTGCAATGCCCATGCTAAAACAGGTTATATCCATGATGAGTCCTATCTATCTCTCTGATAACGGGCACAACTCTGATATAGTTGTTTTTTTACCCCAACGTTTGTGAGATGCCTTATGCATCCACTTATCAGTGCATTTGTAACAACCTAATCATTACAAAACGTATATTCGGCTAAATAAGTCACGTAGCAAATTAGCAATAAAATGCTTCGTTGAACAAATTCGACACTTATTTCCTCCATACAAAAATTCCTCACTTTCGTAAACAGATTTCGGGCTGAGTAAAACGTCTCGCTTCGCCTCTTCCTCTGGTATTTATTGCAATTCATACTCCGATCTGTGAAAGGCAGCAATACGCAACAAAGCGTCTAGTCTGCCGAAAAACCACACGAAGAAGAAGAATCGGTATCTCCGCCAGTAGCCAATTTCCTTCTCTTACTGTCAGGTGTTGAACCACACGCATCAACTTTTGTATTTGTGTAACTATGTCTTTCGAACTTGCCTTTCGTTCTCGTGTTGCCTTCATTATGGAAACCTTGACAGCAACAGCCTTGCAAGACATTTGTCAATTTATGGAATTAACGTATGCTGCTCTTCGAGTGGAAATATTGCAAGAGCAAAACCGAAGTTCGACGACAAAATTGCATGCGATGGAGAATAGCGAGGGGAAGGAAAAGCCTGCGAACAATATGGAGAGCGTTCGAGAAGACGGTGAGATTAAATATTTACAGATAGTTATGCTTATTGACTATTTGTCTGTAGGAAGCTAGGAGACAAATAATACACTAGCTGGCAGTCGCCTGAATGTGCAGCCCCGGAGGGTGCTGTTATTACTGACTGGATAATAGCGCCCTCTGTTGGACCTTAGGGCTATAGTCTGTAGGGGGCACCCTACTCCCCCAGTAGTGAAAAGGTGATTTGCAAATACTATTCTAAATATATGCAATCATGACGATTGATGGCATATTTCTACTACATGTTTTTGTGAAATCTGAGCCTCGTTAATCTGAGCCTCGTATGACCAACATTTTCAAAAAATCTCAATTTGTATGTTAGCCCGCTCATCAGGTTTCAGAAACTTCCCAGTCGTGGAGCAAATCCTCAATGAACAAGAGGCCAATGGTCTTTGGCTAGAAGGTGATCCTACTGTGGAAGATGAAGGTCCACCGTCACTTTTACCAGAGGAAGAACAGCCATCACAGGCTTTTGGTCAGATGACAGACAAGGTGAGTGGAGCTTGTGCTTTGGCTGACGATTTTTGTAAGGGTAGATATGTCTCACAGAAACTAGGCCCAGACATATTTAATTGAAAACCATGCAAGCGCACGCCCAGCGAAAATGTGAATGTGTAGCAGGCCTTTGACTGTAAATAGTATATTAAGGCTTTGAATGACCCTTAGATAAATTCAATAGGGCTTTCCGAGTGGCGCAGCGGTCTAAGGCATTGCATCGCAGTGCTAGAGGCGTCACTACAGATCCGGGATCGATCCCGGTCTGTGTCGCAGCCGGCTGCAACTGGGATACCCATGAGGCGGCGCACAATTGGCCCAGCGTCGTCTGGGTTAGGGGAGGGTTTGGTTGCTGGGATGTTCTTGTCCCATTGTGCTCTAGCGACTCCTGTGGCGGGCTGGGTGCAGGCACGCTGACACGGTGGCAAGTTGGGCGGTGTTTCCTCCGACACATTGGTGCGTCTGGCTTCCGGGTTAAGCGAGCAGTGTGTCAAGAAGCAGTGCGGCTTGGCAGGGTTGTGTTTCAGAGGATGCATGGCTCTCGACCTTAGACTCTCCCGAGTCCGTACAGGACTTGCAGTGTTAGGACAAGACTAACTACCAATTGGATATCACGGAAAAGTGATATATATAAAAACTCAAAATACCATCTAGGCTACAGATAAACCTTTTTATTGGCTGTTTTCAAAGATTCTCAGTTAAACATAAAATATGCCCTTCCAAATATATTTGTTTGTATTAAATATATTCCATGATTTTGGTGTCATTCCCCTGCTGTATTATGTTTTGTAATGGAAAACCCCTACAACAAGATGCTTGTCTAACTGTTGCTGTATGATCTACTCTCTTAAAGGCTGATAAGAGTTAATAACACCATTGGTTGTCTTTTGGAAGGGAGTGGAGACATGTTCAGCACCACTGGTCATTAAACAGGAGGAAACGGATGATGATGTCATGGAGTCTCAAGGTCAGTTGAAGCTATTATTGTATTACGTGTTCAAGCTCTACAGCATGAGTAAAAGTGCCTTCAGAAACGATTCAAACCCCTTGACTTATTCCACGTTTTGTTACACCCTGAATTCAAAATGGATTAAATCAAAAATACAAAAATTCTCACCCATTCTCACCCAATAATGACAAAGTGAAAACGTGTTTTAAGAAATGTTTCCAATTTTGAGCAACTCCAGCCGCCGCTTGGCATTGCGCATGGTGATCTTAGGCTTGTGTGTGGCTGATCGACCATGGAAACCAATTTCATGAATCTCCCGGGCAAACAGTTTCTGTGCTGACGTTGCTTCCAGAGGCAGTTTGGAACTCGTGAGTGTTGCAACCAAGGACAGGCGATTTTTGTGCGCTACACACTTCAGCGGTCCCATTCTGTGAACTTGTGTGGTCTACCACTTTGTGGCATTGTTGCTCCTAGGACGTTTCCACTTCACAATAGCAGGACTTACAGTTGACTGGGGCAGTTCTAGCAGGAAAAAAACATTTTTACGAACTGACTTGATGGTGGCATCCTATGACTGTGCCATGTTGAAAGTCACTGAGCTCTTCAGTAAGGCCATTTTACTGCAAATATGGAGATTGCATGGCTGTGTGCTCGTTTTAATTTGTAATAATTTTTAAAAATATATAAATATATTTTTTTTTACGTCTGTCGGCAACGGGTGTGGCTGAAATTGCAGAATCTGCTAATTTGAAGGGGTGTCCACATACTTTTTTGTATATATAGTGTACCTGACCTGCCGGCCCTACCTACCTGGCCGGCCCTGCTTCCCCGGATTGCCGGCTGGCCCTGCTGACCTGGCCGACCGGACCCTGAGTCAATACTTTCAAGAAGCACCTTTGGCGGCAATTACCTCTTTGTGTTGTCTTGTGCAGAGCTGATAGATGTTCCCATCTGGATTTGGGTATTTTCTCTTTTTTTCATTGTCGATTTTTTTCAATCTCTGTTAAATTAGATGGGGAGCGGCGGTGAACAGCAATCTTCAAGTCTTTCCATAGATTTTCAATGGGATTCTGGTCTGGGCTTTAGCTGGGCCACTCAATGACTTTTACACAATTGTTCTGAGGCCATTCCAGCATTGCTTTGGCTGTATACTTGGGTTTGTTCTGTTGGATCGTAAATATTCGCACCAGTCTAAGGTCATTTGCACTCTGAAGCAGGTTCTTATCAAGGATTTGTCTGTATTTGGCTCCATTCATTGTTCCCTCTATCCTTACTAGTCTCTCAGTCCCTGCCGCTGAAAAGTGTCCCCATAGCATGATGCTGCCACCACCATGCTTCGTGGTAGGGATGGTGTTAGATGGGTGATGAGCTGTGCCTGGTTCTCCAGACATAGCGCTTTGCAATCAGCCCAAAGAGTAAAATGTTGGTCTCATCGGACCAAAGAATCCTTTTCCTTATGCTCTCTTTCACATGTAGTTTTGTAAACTCCAGCCGTGATGTCATTTGCCTTTTTCTCAGAAGTGGCGTCCGTCTGGCCACTCTTACGTAAAGCCCAGATTGGTGAAGTGCTATAGAGACTGTTGTCCTTCTAGCAGGTTCTCCCATCTCAGGCAAGGAACTCTGTATTTATGTTGATGGTTATTGGTCACCTCCCTGACCAAGGTTCTTCTAGCCCGTTTGCTCAGTTTGGTTGGACAACCAGTTCTTGGCAGAGTCTGGGTAGTTATGTATTTTTTCCATTGCCCAATGATGGAGACCACTGTGCTCTTGACTGTTTCCAACACTGGAAATTGTTTTATAACCTTACCCAGAGAATTCTATCAGATCTACATACAGTACCTTGGACATAATGGAATAGTTTCTGCTCTGACACATACACTATCCATTGTGGTAACTTTATATAGACGGAGGTGCGTTCAGTGCCCCCCCCCAAAAAAATATTGAACAGACTTTTGGGGTATGTTTGCTCCCGTTTCGGTGGGTGTGGTGAGCTTGAAGCAATGAGTGTGGCATACAGTATTTAAAGGGCAGTGGCCTTACTGACAAAGTTCCCCAACCCACAACCACATACAGTGTATTCAGGCCCCTCGAATTTTTCCACATTTTGTTACGTTACAGCCTTATTCTAAAATGGATTTAGTTGTTTTTTTCCCCGTCAATCTACACACAACACCCCATAATGGGAATGCAAAATCGGGTTTTATTTTTTTGTAGCAAATGTATTAAACAAAAAACAGATCACATTTACATAAGTATTCAGACCCTATACTCAGTACTTTGTTGACGCACCTTTGGCAAAGATTACAGACTCAAGTCTTATTGGGTATGACGCTACAAGCTTGGCAAACCTGTATTTGGAGTTTCTCTCATTCTCCTCTGCAGATCCTCAAGTTGGGTCAGGTTGGATGTGGATTTGCTGCACAGCTATTTTCATGGGGATTTTCGATTGGGTTCTGGCTGGGCCACTCAAGGACATTCAGAGACTTGTCCCGAAGCCACTCCACATTGTCTTGGCTGTGTGCTTTAGGTCGTTGTCCTACCGGAAGGTGATCTTTCGCTGAGGTCTCAAGAGCAGGTTTTCATCATGAATTTCTCTGTACTTTGCTCCGTTCAACTTTCCCTCAATCCTGACTAGTCTCCCAGTCCCTGTCGCTGAAAAACATCCTCACAGCATGATGCTGCCACTACCATGCTTCGCCATATGGATGGTGCCAGGTTCCCTCCAGACGTGACGCCAAAGAGTTCAATCTTGATTTCATCAGACCAGAGAATCTTGTTTCTGGCTTTTGGCAAACTCCAAGTGGGCTGTCATGTGCCTTTTTAATGAGGAGTGGCTTCCGTCTGTCCACTGTACAATAAAGGCCTGATTGGTGGAGTGCTGCAGAGATGGTTGTCCTTCTGGAAGGTTCTCCCATCTCCACAAAGGAACTTTAGAGCTCTGTCTGAGTGATCATCGGGTTCTTGGTCACCTCCCTGACCAAGGCCCTTCTCCCCGATTTCTCAGCTCTAGGAAGACTCATGGTGGTTCCAAACATCATACATTTAAGAATGATGGAAGCCATGTGTTCTTGGGAGCCTTCAATGCTGCAGAAATGTTTTGGTACCCTTCCCCAGATCTGTGCTTAGACACAACCCTGTCTCTGAGCTCTACGGACAATTCCTTTGACCTCACGGCTTGGTTTTTGCTCTTACATGCACTGTCAACTATGGGACCTTTATATAGACAGGTGTATGCCTTTCCAAATCATGTCCAAGCAATTGAATTTACCACAGGTGGACTCCAATCAAGTTGTAGAAACATCAAGGATGATCAATGGAAACAGTATGCACCTGAGCTCAATTGAGTTTCATAGCAAAGAGTGTGAAAGTTATTTCATTTTCAATAAATGTGCAAAAATGTATAAAAACATTTTCACTTTGTCATTATGGCGTATTGTGTAGATGGGTGAGAACAAAAATTTCATCAATTTTGAATTCAGCAACAAAATGTGGAATAAGTCAAGGGGTATGAATACTTCCTGAAGGCACTGTATGCTCTTAGCTTCTAATGGACAATATGGCGAGTCACTGTGAAACAAACCTGTAAAATGTATTGTTGGTGAATGCCTTTCCAGGTTACAGTGTGTGGATGCCAGAAACTCACAAGACCAACCAGAATATCACAGGAGAAAGTGATGAGTACGAGAGAAGTCAAGCCTCTAGGGGATCCAAAGAACTTGGACTCGACGACTTTAAGAAAGAACAGAGTCTGTTGCTGGTGTCAATTGAGGATGCTGCAGCTCCCACAAAGAAGAAGAAATATAACATAAGATACACCTGTAAAATATGTGGAAAGACTGGGACCAAGAAAGGCAGAATGACAAGTCACTTGATAACACACGAAGGGCCTTCTAGTTGTGATATTTGTGATGAGAAATTCAAGCATCAGAACGGCTTGAATAAGCACAAGCTACTCAAACACAGTGTGAAACCCTACAGTTGCTTTGTGTGCGGAAAGATGTTTTTATATTCTAAAATACGTGACTACCATGAGCGCATACACGTTGGAGAAGACTACTGGTGCGCGGACTGTGGTAAGACGTTCAAGGAGCGCCAGGATCGCGACACCCACGAGTGCATTGTTTGCAAGGGAGACCGGCCCTACAGCTGCTCCGAGTGCAACAAGGACTTTGAAAGGCAGTACCATCTCAAACAACACCAGCTGGAAAAACACCCTCTAATGGTGGAGCAGACTGTCGAACCAGAACCTGAGTCCAAGCACTTTGAGGACCAACAGAGACAGTTTGAGTCAGCTGAGAGTTCTGAGGCACCCATAAGGAGTGAACCGATACAATACACTTGTGAAATATGTGGAACAACTTGGGCGACTCAAAATAGCATGCGTTCTCACATGTTTATACATAGAAAAATACAAAGAAGGAAACACTATACCTGTGACGTCTGTGGCAAGGTATTTAGGCTCAAATCACCTTTCACCAAACATCAGCTCAGACACAAAGGAGACCTGCCCTTCAGCTGCTCAGAGTGCAACCAGGACTTTAAAAGTCAGTACCACCTTAAAAAACACCAGCTTCAAAAACACCCTCTAAAGGTGGAGCAGCCATGTTCTGATCATGATCTTTTATTGACAGCGACCTGAAGGCTGATATCGGTGCCCTTGGTTGGTAAGTTCAGGTCCCACAACCTGAGTTGAACAATGATCGTGGTGATGATGTCTAACGTGTGCTCTGTCTGAGAATGTCAGCTACTATTTATGCTCTTCACTGAACATGACCCAATTAAAATGGCTGCAACTGAATGAACATTTTTAAGTGTAAGAATATTTGGTTTTAATGTCTCATTTTTTCGTCTGTATTTTTGTCTTTGGCAAAATTTGATATTTACTTTTGTTTGAAAAGCATGATTTAGGCTACGTGGTTGTTAAATAGCTTGTCGTATTTGAATAAAAACATATCCAAACTTACGTTTCCATTTTATAAACAGGGCAAAATATTTGGAAAGAGTGAGCGATTACTGATTTTGTAAATGCAGAGCAACTTTCTCCACCTGAAACTGAATGTGTTTACTTTTGTGACATGGTGAGCTCTCCTATAGAGGGAGGCGGAATCAGATTAGAACAGCACCCTAAATCAATTGGGTCGATAAACTGGTATTTACGGTAGACTAACGCAATGACCTCTGCCACCCGGAAGTAAACAATGACATGTTAACGGCTAGCGAGCTGAACACAAGATAAACAATATCGCCGAAGATTTTCACAGAAATATAGGTAGTGCTTTTTGATGACATGGTAATTTTACTCTACAAACCATTAATCAAATACACTTAATGTGTAAGCTTTGAGTGAAATAACGTTAAGCGATAATGTCGAATTCTGTACCTTTTCACTCTCAGCTCGCCTCCATCATGGAGGTATTGGCTAACGCGGCAGTGGCAGAAATCTGCCAACTTGTAGACGATGGCTATGCCGTGTTGCGCCTTGAAATATCGAGAACTCAGAGCGAAAACCAGGCTTTGAAGAACAAACTACACCTGGTGGAGGTTCGTTCTAGGGAACGATCTGTCAAAAGAAGCATCGTACCCCCATTGTCGATCTGTTTTGGTGCGCAAGGAACAGGTGAGTTTCTATAGTTTACCAATGCAATGATAGACATTGTGAGTTTTGGTGCAGGAAATATTATTTATGGACTGCATGTTCTCAATGCCGTGCATGTCATGAATCTATTGTTTTTCCACTCTGATATAGATCAAGTCGAAAAGAAGAAGCAGTCCCCCAGTGTAAGGAGAAATGGAGGATCCGTGGTGTTGTGGGACAGGAGCACTAGGACTGTCAGTGAAGAGGTTAATGGATTCTTAGTTACATATCTTATATATTAGATTAGATTCTATATATCAGATTAGATTAGATCTTATATATAGATTTGCAGACAAATCTATCTGCACTCTTGCACTTTTCTTAAATTGTTCCCCATTTCTTAAAAAAGTACGTTGATCACCAGATTTTCAACACTGCTTATTTTTGTACATTTAAGTTGAACATTTTAATTTAAAAAAATCAAGATGATGGCATGGAGAAAATTATTGGCACCCCAGGGCTAGTACTTGCTTGCAAAGCCTTTGGCCAAGATAACTGTAGACAAGCGCTTCTTGTAGCCATCAATGAGCTTGCTGCACCTTTCTACTGACAATTTGGCTCACTTTTCAGCCGTAAACGGCTATAATTGTTTAATATTGGAGGGATGCCCTCCATCAACTGCTGTTTTTAGATCTTGCCATAGGTTTTTGAGGTGATTCAGATCTGGACTCTGCTGGCCACTCCATAACATTCCAGCCTCTCTTCTTAACCATTCCTGGTTGCTTGTGTGTTTGGGGTTGTTGTCCTGCTGGAAGACCCATAACAATCCAACAGAGACACAGTTTTTGGACACTGGGTTTAACATTGGACTACAAAACACCTGAATCTGCTGATGTCATGATGGCTTGCACACTACCAGAGGTGGGGAAGGTGTTCTTTTCATTGAATGCTTAATTTGGTCGTCAGTAAATACAGCTCTGATCTGTATTGCCAAAGAGTTCCATTTTTTATATTGGTCCACAGAACATTTGGGTGGATTTTTGGTAAGTTAAATCAGGCATTTTGTGTCTCCTTCAGCAGTGTGATCTTCCTATGTTTACCAACAACCAAACAAAGCATTCAAAGAAAATATCACCCTCCCCACAATCAATTATGGGGGAGGTTTGACAATACTGTGGGGTTAATTTGCTGCTTCTGGGGGCCTTGAATGTTTGCAAGATATTATGAAGGTGTTTTGGTTCAACCCAGTGTCTCTGTTGAAGGTCATTGGTCTTCCAGTAGGACAACGACCCCAAACACACATAAAAAAGCACCCTGGAATGCTTCAAGAAGAAGCGCTGGACTGTTCTGGAGTGGCCAATGAAACTTAAGTTTACAAAAATGACATTGATTCTGCAATGTTGAAAATCCAATAAGGTGTGGTGACCAAAAGTTAGATAAAAAAAAAAGTATAATTTCATTTTATTTTAGAATAAATGGGGAATTATTTAAGAGCACACTACAACTGTAGTTATAGACTGTGTGGTTATTCCTGGAGTGAACTTGAGGATACAGCAGGACAGTTAGAGTTCAGTCCAATTCCTCCTCTTGTTTTGCAGAAAATGGACACAACTGAGCATCCTGAGGTAGTGGTTGTAAAAGAGGAGAAATTGGAAGAGGAGCTGAGAGACTGTGGCTCAAAGCACAACCAGCAACCCAGGAGACTGAGTAGGTACCACACTTACCAATAGGATGGGGCCATAATGGTCTAGTTACAAAACGTTCACAATCGCATCATGAAATTCATGTTTTTATTTTCTCTCTATCTCATTCTTGTCCTCAGTTAGTGTGTCTCAGTCTCTTGTTGCTGTGAACGATCAAATCCTGAATGCAGAAACTTCACCTGTGGAGGTAGCTGAGGAGAAGCGAGACTGCGACAACCAGAGGCTCCAACAGACCGTGAACGGACACAGCACGGCAAGCCAGCACACACACAGCTCGGACTGTGTGACATATCAGAGAGAGAGTCATACAGCAGCTGGCCTCTCTCGCATAGAGGATGGCAGAGACATGCTTGATCCGTCTTGTTCTTATTTGGTGGAAACTGACTCTACTAAGTCACTTGATGCCCAGCCGCCCTTGACTCAGAGTGGAGTCACAACCTTGTGTGACAGTATGGCTTCCTCTGCCTCACTGGGCTGGAAGCAGGAGGCCGGAGGAGTTGACACTCTTAAAATGGAGGGAGGAATGCCCTCTTGGACCAAAGGGAGGGATATTGGAATGGGCCTGGCTGCTCAGTGTGGAGTTGACATCCCTGGGAAAAACAGGGAGGGTGTTCAGCTGGGGAACGGCACAAACGTCTGTCCTCAGAGCAACGTTAACTTAAGGGAGAGCGAGTCATCGGAAGGGCGCAAGTCCAGTGAACCAGATGTAAAAGGATTCGATACCTCCTTAGACTATTTTTTCTCTCCGTCAGAAATGGCCGGGATACAGACTCACCACCAAGGTGACGGCGCTGGAGGCGAGGAGCTGACCTCTTGTCCGTATCCCGGCGACGATGGTTTCGTCAGCCCTTCAAACTCGACACAAGGGGGCCTCCTCTTCTCAAACAGACTGGTCAACTGCCAGGAATGTGGACGGCTGTTCTCCAACTCGCTAGACCTCGCACTGCACCAAAGAATTCACATGGGGGAGAAACTCTTCAGCTGCGCCCAGTGTGACAAGCAGTTCCTCCACCTGCACCAGCTCAAGACCCACCAGAGAATACACACCAGGGAGAAACCATTTAGCTGCTCCCAATGCGGGAAGCGCTTCTCCCAGTCCAGCCACATCAAGAGACACATGAGTGTTCACACAGGAGAAAAACGGTTTGGCTGCAGCGTATGCGGCAAGAAGTTTTCACAATCCTGTAGCCTCAAAGTGCACCAGAGCGTCCACACCGGAGAGAGACCGTTCAGCTGCACTCAGTGCGGGAAGAGTTTCTCTGTGCTCGGGAACCTAATGAGGCACCAGAGTGTCCACAGTAGAAAGCAGGATTAAGTCTTGAATAATTAATGGACACTGCATTCTGTTTATATTGTGTTGGTAAAATATTATGGATATAATGATGAGTTTTGTACATCGTGCACGGTAAACATTGTTGTTTTGTGATAATATCCTGACGTAAACTGTCTCTTGGTGTGATGTGAACATATTAAAACATTACCCTGAAAATGAATGTGGAGTTATCATGTTTGTTCAGTGCATTGAATGAAAAACTGCTCCAAGTCACTAAATGATGAGCCTATTGCTATTAAACCTACTACTTCATCAAAGGCTGCTCTGCAAACGTGGGTTGTCAAGATTTATTCAAATTTTTTGGGTAAGGCTATTATGTTTAACAATTAAAAATTCTATGTAAAATATTGGTTTGGTGTGTAAGCTCTCGTGCAGTGTAATGTTTTGTTTAGAATAGTTGTTTTAGTCCTGTCTCCACTTTCAAACTCGGAAGGTGGCGGTAATGTGCTACTCCACAGTCAAACAAGAAGAGCGGTACGTCATCAACAGGCGACACGATAGCATCCTTCTAGACCCGAAGCAGTATCGTTATTCAACAATAACAAGCTAGGGCTTTACATAAGTATTCAAACTAGTATAATCATCCGACATTTTTAAGCAACGATAGGCAATTTGGCTTAAGTATTTCGGTTGTAGATTAAACGGTGCATGAAGAGCAGAAATGGCAACAATGGCGGACTGTGTTGGTTATCAATTGCAAATAGCTTCGATAATGGAGGTGCTAGCCAATTCGGCTGTGGTCGAGATCTGCAAAATTGTTGATGATGGTTATTCCTCTCTGCGTTCCCAAATGGAGCAGGAAAGAGTGCAAATTGAGAGGGAGAGAGAGCAAACCGAGAAAGAGAAATATGTGCTCCGACGAAAATTACGCGAAATGGACGTGAAGATGCGGAGCTATGAGCGAAGACTCAGAAGACGCGACCTACGGAATGAAATGCATGCAGTTAATTTTAGACCACATGAAGGTACCGACAGCTTATTATTTATATATATATATTGTGTGTATATATATATAAACAGGGCTGGGTTTCTAAATGCAATCCGTTAGTTACCTGTCAAATTGTAATCAGCAACGTAATGTTTGGCTTGCCCAAACTCCCTAACGTAATCTGATTACTTTCACTTTAAGAGGCATTAGAAGGTAAAAATGAATATTACCAATTGAACGACAGCTATTGCGGGATAAATAAATGTTAGCGTTTACATAGTTTGCCATAAATCGATGTTGCATTTTACTGTATGGGTTGGTTATGTAGGCTTCTTCGAACCCATTACTTTCTACTACAGAAAATAATACAATTGGGTTATCTTTACATTAACAAAGTCTGTCCGATTTCCAGTCATTCCAATTAATTGAATACCCCATGATCTTCAAGAATACGACTTGAAATATATATTAGCCAAATTCTTTTAACGGAGCATAACCCCAAAACGAAGGATTTATTAACCTACTCTGGTGTTTATGTTGTCATGGAGGACTGATTGGCCTCATTGCTTCAAATTGAAAAATAAATGCTGCTCTCATGGAATGGCATGCATTGAGCACTACCGAAAAGTGCCATTTGCTTAAGAAAAATGAATGACATATGCTGCATTTGCTATAGGCCTAATGTTTATGTTTTTGTTGCTGACGCTTTGATATTTCCATAATTTGCATCTGTTTACATCTATCAAAAGTGCGCGAGTTTGAGCATGTGTCTTAGGTCTATGGACACCCATACAAAACAATATTTCAGTTTTGAAACTGCAGTAAAAGTGCAGTCGACTGTGGTATTTTGGACGCAGTAATTGCAGTTGAACTGCAGGTATACAGCACTGTAACTGCAGTTATACTGCAAAATTACTGAAGTAAAAAAATAGTCATTTTGAACGCAGTATTTGCGACATACTGCAGTTATACTTCTCTCTAACTGCAATCTTTTTTTGTGAGGGCAATTTTTTGGAATCAGCACAAATTAGATTGAGCAATAAAATCCCCACTCGTGGACTTCTTAAATTAAACTTGTGTTTGACAGTATGGAGCACAATACCATGGAGTGTAGAAGGGAGGAACTCCCTCAAACTGTTATTCCATAGGGTGGGATCAACATTATGCAGCTGTTGCGAGAGTGCATATTTCACTGGCTGTTCAATTGAACCATTATTGGGATAAAGTACATACACTGTTCAGAAAGTATTTGTACCCCTCGACTTTGTTGTGTTACAGCCTGAATTCGGAATGGATGAAATATGTTGTTTTCTCACCCATCTACACACATCACCCCATAATGACAAAGTGAAAACATGTTTTTAGAAATGTTTGCCCGTTTATTGAAAATTAAATACAGATATTTCATTTACATAAGTATTCACACCCCTGAGTCAATACTTTGTAGAAGCAACTTTGGCAGCGTTTACAGTGGTGAGTCTTTCTGGGTTAGTCTCTAAGAGCTTTCCACACCTGGATTATGCAACATTTGCCACTTATTATTAAAAAAAATCTTCAAGCTCTGTCAAATCGTCCACTCAGCAACATTCACTGTCGTCTTGGTAAGCAACTCCAGTGTAGTTTTGGCCATGTTTTAGGTTAACGTCCTGCTGAAAGGTGAATTAATCTCCCAGTGTCTGGTGGAAAGCAGACTGAACCAGGTTTTCCGCTAGGATTTTGCCTATACTTAGCTCCATTCAGATACTTTTTTATCCTTAAAAACTCCCCAATCCTTAATGATTACAAGCATACCCATAACATAATTCAGTCATCACTATGCTTGAAAATACGAAGTGGTGTACTCAGTAATGTTTTGTTTTGGATTTGCCCCAAAAAGTGAATTGCTTTGCCACATTTTTTGCAGTATGTGGAAAAGGTCAAGGGGTGTGAATACTTTTTGAATGCATTGTATACATTTGTGAACAACCATCAACCACAATCCGGCAAAGGTGCAAATGGCTAAATGAGAGAACAGCAGTGTGATTCACATCAATGCGCTATGTAAATATCAATAATAGGTGATATCCGTATCGTTCGTAGGCTACAACACTGCTGTCATCCTTACCTCTAAGTGTTTATACAAGTTGGATGATCTTTGGATGCCGACAGCAGTCGCACCATTGGAAGACACAGCTTGGACTGTAGCCTACAAAAGCCTATTACTGCTCTTTTCCCGCGATCCATCAAATGCATTTTGTGTGTCATCATAGTTGTCTCTGACTTGTGGTCAGACTCGCTCAGGCTAAACAAACTTAACTTGCGCCTTTTTTAAATGCGGATTTGAATATCATCGAGAAAACTGAAAAATTCTCGCAAACATCGTTTCTGAATTTAAAAGTCATCCTAGGAGTAATCCTAGTTTTTCAAAAGTATCTGTAATCTAATTACAATATTTTTCCTGGTAACGGATTAGTTTGTTTCTTTGTAATCAGTTACATGTTACTCCCCAACCCTGGTTATACATGTTTTCCTGTCAGCCAGGACCTGTTTCACTAAGCATATCAGATTAGGAGTGATGATTTAGGATCAATTTAGCCTTTTAACCTGAATCATAATGAATAAGAGCATGGCACCTGATGGGCAGGCCACCTGATGGGCAGACCACCTGATGGGCAGACCACCTGATGGGCAGGCCACCTGATGCTAGATCAGCACTCGTACTCTGAGACACTTTGTGGATATGTGCCCAGATCTTCATACAATGATTTCAATGATCCTAATAATGACAATGCTTCGTAGTTTCAGTGTCTTCAATTGCCATGCCAGTGAGTAATGACCAGGCCCGAGGCCCCCTGGCTACAATCGAGGACCATTCACAATACCACCACATGCCTCAGGTGTGTTTTTGCTGTCAAGATGAACGTAAATGACATGGAATAGGCTGAAACGTAATCTGTATTTTTTTATTTACAGGAAGACAGAACTGCATTGTCCCTAATCAAGCAGGAAAGAGTGGACAGCTGTGGCGTGGACCTGAAGGTAGAACAAAACATCAGCTCAGAGAGTAGACCGACTGGTAAGTTTCAGTGCAGATATTGATTACATAGAACACTTTTATTTACAATCCACTCACTGTTACATTTACATTTTACATTTAAGTCATTTAGCAGACGCTCTTATCCAGAGCAACTTACATTTTTAACCTTTTTTTATGTAACTAGGCAAGTCAGTTAAGAACAAACTCTTATTTTTCAATGACGGCCTAGGAACAGTGGGTTAACTGCCTTGTTCAGGGGCAGAACTACAGATTTGTACCTTGTCAGCTCGGGGATTTGAACTTGCAACCTTTCGGTTACTAGCCCAACGCTCTAACCACTAGGCTACCCTGCCGCCCCAGACCACCTGATGGGCAGGCCACCTGATGCTAGATCAGCACTCGTACTCTGAGACACTTTGTGGATATGTGCCCAGATCTTCATACAATGATTTCAATGATCCTAATAATGACAATGCGTGCTACTGTTGAAATACCCAATACACGTGCTACTACTGGCCTTAGCTGAAGACATCAACTCTTAGCCCTTAGCTGAAGACATCAACTCTTAGGACTTGTGCTGTGTTTAAAGGCAACCTGTTGTATATGATTAGGAATGTCTGATCATTGTGTTGATTACTTCTTTTTCATCATTGATGGTAGTTCCAGAACCCAACGACGATGACAGCGAGAGACATAACGTGGCTGACACTCACAGCTCGCCCACTGCAGCCACAGAGGACCCCACTGAGCCCACTAAGACCAGTGGATCCGACGCTAACCTCAAGTCAGAGATGGGGACAGAGGGTGTGAACCAGAGACCCCAGCAGCCAACAGGACCAGATCTCAGCACAGAGATACTGAATAGCCCCGGTTTGGATCTGGCTCTGATGCAGGAGAGGGTCCTGGGGCATCTGGGGCTTTCCTTGGCCCAGGCAGCAGCCGCAAACGCAGAGGCCGCCGGGCATCCGTCTTGTTCCTACCAAACCCAGGCTGATGTAGAGAGCCAGTCCAGACAGTTCCCGGGCAGCGATATGGGCGTCTTCGCCCCCTTTGACATGACAGCTCCTCCTCCTCTCGCACCGCCAGCGAATCAGAGGCAGCCGCATGGAGCCACGGCGGCGAACGAGCCAATGGGCTGTAACTTCTGCGGCCGCATCTTCCACAGCCAGGCGTCCCTGGAGGTGCACCAGCGGGTCCACACGGGACAGCGGCCATTCAGCTGCCCACACTGCGGCAAGTCATTCGCGCAGCCCAACAACCTCCGGGTGCACCTGCTAATCCACAGTGGCGAAAGGCGGTACCGGTGCTCGATCTGTGGGAAGAGTTTCATTTCGTCAAGTCACCTTAAAAGACACAGGACCGTTCACACCCAGGAGAAACCCTACATCTGCTCTCGGTGCGGCCAGTCCTTCACTCAACTCTGCAGCGTCCGGAGACACAGACAGCAGTCGCGGTGCGGAGAGCCACCTCATGCTCAAAATGAACTCTCTGCTTGACTGTAGAAAAGGTGTTGTACAGTACGTGTGTGTTAGCTGTATCTGAAGTGATTTACACTAGCTATAGGTTTCCTGATCTTGGATGATAGGTCCACAGATAGAAATTGAGAAATGTATGTTAACTCTAAATTAATATTTACCTAAAGATGACACTGTCATTAGTTTTATGTGACTGTTTAGTACAATACATGCTGTCTTACCTTAGTCATAAGGGAAGATGGGATTGTCCCTGGGAAAGGCTTGTTGTTAGAGTAGTACTTTATTGATCCCAACTTGGGAAATGGTTTTATCACTCAGCAACATCATCAAATAATTTTACGACTAGAAGAAGTCCAGGAGGACGAAGCAGGCCATTTCAGAGACCAGTGGATTGGACTGAGCACTCATCTGGCATGGCTGACTTCACTGTGTGACTGAATCACAGGGATGAACGATGCAACTAATCAAAGGTTTTCCTGCATGTTTTGAAGGGGTTTCATGACAGGGTCATTTGAGACCAATGCACGTTCACGTTCTAGTCGGAACTAGGAAACGCTGAAATTTACGTTTTGCTAATTGGCTTTAGTTATCGTAGGTGTTTATACACTTGCTGCGCTGAACAAGTTAGCAAGTCGTAAATGTTTAAGTTCCGACTAGCACATGAACGCGGCAATACTGAGGTATAACACAGGTGAGAAGCAGTTTACACAGGCAGCCCAATTCTGATATTTTTCTCCAAATTGGTCTTTTGACCAATCGCATGAGATCTTTTCACATCCAATCTTTTTCAGAGACGATCTGATTTGTTAAAAGACCAATTAGTTGGGGGAAAAAGATCTGAATTGGGCTGCCTGTGTAAACACAACCGTTGAAATGCACAGTGTGCAGACAGTTTACACAATCAGGTATCGCAAGAGAAGGGTTAATACATGACAGAGGAAGTGCAGGTTTATGCTGTCAAATCAAATAAATGTCAATTAAATTCATGGGAAATTGCCCCCTGGATTGTTTTTTTCTGCAGTATTTTTATTAATTGCTTACACCACTCCAATCACTTATATCTGCTTCCTTGTAAGTAATCACAGCTCTCCAATTGGTTGGATTGGTTATACATATCCAATCAATTGTCTATATATATACACACACTGTATGTGCTAACCTCAAGGAAACAAGAAAGGATGCATTACTTAACCAAATCCCTATCGCGGAAATTCAGCATTACAGCGTGATGGAAATTTAAAAGGCGATGTTCCCGCGTTAATGGAGACTGCACGCACTGTAAACGCTGCAGATGTCGGCGCAATATGAAATCCCATTTCTAGCGTGCTATCTGTAACGCTTCAGCAATCCAGATTGAATCGAGCCCCTAGACCACGGTTATCCAACAGGTACACTACCTTCAAAAGTTTGGGGTCACTTAGAAATGTCCTTGTTTTTGAAAGAAGAGCAAATGTGTCCATTAAAATAACATCAAATTGATCAGAAATACAGTGTAGACATTGTTAATGTTGTAAATGACTATTGTAGCTGGAGACGCCTGATTTTTTAAAATGGAATATCTACATAGGCGTACAGAGGCCCATTATCAGCAACCATCGCTCCTGTGTTCCATCGCTCCTGTGTTCCAATGGCACGTTGCGTTAGCTAATCCAAGTCTTCTAGGCAGAGTTGCAAAGAAAAATCCATATCTCAGACTGGCCAATACAAAGAAAAGCTTAAAATGGGCAAAATAACACAGACACTCATCCTTGAGTCGTCTCTTCACGTTGAGACTGGCGTTTTGCGGGTACTATTTAATGAAGCTGCCAGTTGAGGACTTGTGAGGCGTCTGTTTCTCAAACTAGACACTAATGTACTTGTCCTCTTGCTCAGTTGTGCACCGGCGCCTCCCACTCCGCTTTCTATTCTGGTTAGAGACAGTTTGCGCTGTTCTGTGAAGGGAGTAGTACACAGCGTTCTACGAGATCTTCAGTTTCTTGGCAATTTCTCACATGGAATAGCCTTCATTTCTCAGAACAAGAATAGACTGACGAGTTTCAGAAGAAAGGTCTTTGTTTCTGGCCATTTTGAGCCTGTAATCGAACCCAGAAATGCTGATGCTCCATATACTTAACTAGTCTAAAGAAGGCCAGTTGTATTGCTACTTTAATAAGCACAACCGTTTTCAGCTGTGCTAACATAATTGTAAAAGGTTTTTCTAATTATC
Organism: Salvelinus fontinalis; assembly: GCF_029448725.1. Lineage (NCBI taxonomy): Eukaryota > Metazoa > Chordata > Actinopteri > Salmoniformes > Salmonidae > Salvelinus > Salvelinus fontinalis. The sequence continues at coordinate 13,596,416 of NC_074696.1, forward strand.
AATTAGCCTTTTAAAATTATAAACTTGGATTAGTTAACACAATGTGCCATTTGAACACAGGAGTGATGGTTGCTGATAATGGGCCTCTGTACGCCTATGTAGATATTCCATAAAAAATCTGCCATTTCCAGCTACAATAGTCATTTACAACATTAACAATGTCCACATTGTATTTCTGATCAATTTGATGTTATTTAAATGGACAATTTTTTATTTCTTTTTGAACGGTAGCGTATATGGCGAGCTACCAGTAACTCGCAGCCCACCTATGAGTAGCTCGACAAGCAATTAATGTGTTCCATTGCAAAGCTACTATCCAATCAAAGCCACATTGACATTATCCAACCCCTGGTTAGCCACTTTTGGTTTAAAAAGACAAACGTAACACAATATCTGCCAATTAATTTCCAGCAATATTTTTTTTCCAGAACTCACAATTGGTCTTCTGATGTGATTTGATGATTGTTCGTTGTTTCTCTATGAATAATTGTAATATTGAGTAAAAAAAAAAATATATATATTTTTTTAATTCTTGGTATATCGACAGAAAACGGATATTGTAGACCAAGGACCTGGGGAAGAGTTGCAGGGTAGAGGAGAATAAAATAATGTGCTATAAATTGTGTAGCTCGAGAAATGCTTCGTTTTTTAAAAGTATCTATCATGCTAGAAAAGTTTAGAGGCCCCTGCCCAAGACATGTACTGCGGATTATACCATGTGTTTACGGTCAATTAAAATGTACGTTACACGTCATCATTAAGCGACACCGACCATGGCTATTATTGTAATTTATGAAAACATAGTTCGCTTTTTGGTTTGAATGTAATGTTAGGGTTAAGGTTAGTGTTAGGTTTAAAATCAGATTTTATGAAGATAAATTGTAGAAATAGGCGGGGTTTAGCCATCCAAGTGGGGTGCTTCATTTTGGTAGCAGTGAAGGAGTAACGTTAGCTAGCTACCTACTACGGATTCAATGGACTGCAGTGGTTCAGCTCAAACGTAATCTGAGTCCTACTACGGAAAACACAGCGAGACACCGTGCTTCCTGCCTGCCAACGGACTTTCTCTCCCCGATTGACCACCTCCTTCAGATGACCACTTAAACCATGAACTTTCTAATGACTTGTTTTTATAAATTACAGAATTTGTCTTTTTTTGTGCGCTTTGAGATTATTTCAAAAATATAAATATAATAAATTATGCCTTTGTGGCTGTTGTAACTAACTTTAGTGAAAAACCCATGTAAACCAGCCTTTCTTAAAGTATGGGTCGCGGACCTGTTAATGTTGGGTCGCGACGTGTCAGAGTAAATGTATAATTATGTAATGAATTACTGGAATTGATTTAGTTCAGTGCAACTACGGTCTCTGTTCCGTGCGCTCTCTGCTTAGCAACGGTCTTTGCTCAGTTTATCATCTGCGCGTGTGGAAGATGCCCGTGTGCTTCGCGGTTTTACCTGATCTTTTTTTTTGGAGATCACTCCGCGACACACGCTGCAGCGCTGTGGTTCAGCAGCAGATGATGATTCGCTGTCAACCATTGATTTGTCATTCACACTCGCCATCAAATTGACCCATGCTAGCAACAAGTTCTGACTGAGCTCAATCGTCATGAGAAGCCAATACACCGTTGAGTTTCTCGCTCTTTCATACAAACTTTGAGAAATAACGAGGAGTTCCCTCAATGTGTTTTGTGCGGGAAAGTGCTTAGTAATGACTCATTCAAAACGAACAAATTCATATAACGACACGTCCTGACTGTAACGTTATACAAAGGGAATTATTTCAGAAGAGGGCAGAATGCTTCAGGAAACAGTGCTTCGACGGTGGAAAAGTAAGTCCGCTAGCAAGGTATTGTTGTCAGTTTATAACAGGTGATGATAAGCAGAAATAAGGGAGTACTATCTCATAGTAGTATATGTGAGTTTCTCTTTCAAACAATCCCCTGGCCTTGTACACAGCTAATAGTTAACGCTAGCCAAAGCAAGCTAGCTACTGATAGTGCAACCCTAACAGTACAGATGAAGATGAAAAATCATCAGGCCTACTGTACTTCTTTCTGTTGAAAATATTGTTGGAAACAAGTCTAGGTTGGAACCGTTACTGTTAAAATACAAGTATTTATTTATTCTGAACTGATTGAAGCAAGATACTTTTTGGGGCAAACACACACAGTTCTGAGTTTCTCATCTACAGCAAGAAGCGGTCTGCTGCCTAACTGAGAAAGCAGTATATGTTCTGGTCCAGTTTGGCACCACATACCTATGTCAGTCAGGGTTCTCAACTCAGGATTACTTAAAAAACAATTACTTAAAACAAGTACTTAAAAAACAAGTCTCAATGCTGCGCATGACCTCAGTGTTGCTCTGTCAAAAACTGATCCCAGAATAGACATGCTTGTTGAAAACTTCAACCAGCCACACACCTCTCATTAGGACTGTGTGTGTTTTCTGCTCTACATCCGTGTGATTGTTTTTGGAAATATGTTTTATTTAAAATGAACCTTTATTTAAAATAGGTAAGTTAGTTAAGAACACATTCTTATTTTCAATGACGGCCTACCCGGCCAAACCTGGACGATGCTGGGATAACTGTGTGCCGCCCTATGGGACTCCCAATCACGGCCGGATGTTATACGGCCTGGATCAATCAGTTTATTCCAGTTCAGAATAAAAATGATGACTTCTATTTTAACAGCAACAGCTCCAACCTAGACTGTCTTTCGGCAATAATTTCTACAGTAAGATGTACAGTAGGCCTGAACATTTTATCTGTACTGTTACTTAGGGTTGCACTATCAAAAATCCTGCGTGTCTGTTCTGTTATGTATCTGTGTGATGTGATTAATCAGTTTGTTCCAGTTTAGAATTAAAATGATTTATTGAATTTGAACAGCAACAGTTCCAACCTAGACAGATATGTAAGAGTTTTTAATGGGTGAAAATAAACATGAATAGTTATTTATATGGCAATTTAATTTCATAGTTTTTGTCTATATTGCATTTGTTTTAGGCATAAGGGCAATGAAATGTACCAATATTTACATATAGTTGCATTTGTTCCTAAACTTGGGTTCCAGGAAAACACCATTTCTAATTTGGGTCCCAGGCTGAAAAAGTTTAAGAACCCCTGATGTAAACAATCAACAGTCTAACTTTATTAGGTTTTTCAGCCAAACAAGACAGGTTTCATTCATAAACTGATTGTTTTGTAACATTATTTTGATGTTCAGATGGAATCACGTTCTGGGTGTGTCGGATTCAGACTGCATTTTTGCAACACCGGTAGCGTCGATCATGGAGATGTTGAGCGAAACCGCCGCAGAAAAAATCTGCAAGCTCTTTGAGGATGGCTCCTCCAATTCATATTTGGAAATAAAGCAAAGCGTGGCTCAAGAAATACAATGCTATGAAAGAAGAATTAAACATGAATTGAAGTAATCGAAACGAGAATGGAAGGACTAGTTGCCAGAGTGACAAAACCTACGTTCGGTTAGCCGACTACACTAAATTCCTAGATTCATGATGGAGTTGAGTGGCGATTATTGTTGGAGAACAAGTTCCAACGTCACATAAAATACAAGTTTAAAAAAAAATAAAAATCAACGATTTCCGGGTCCGTACGGGAGTTGCAGCGATGGGACAAGACTGTAACTACCAACTGGATAAAAATGTAAAAAAGGTTTCAGCACACAAAGTAAATGCGTGCTATTCCTTGGGTGCTAAAATGCGTAGACTGGTCTCATAGACTAGACGTAAAGAAGTAAATGTAAATCTGGGATACACAAATTAGTATGATATGTTACATTTGGTATGGTTACATAAAATTGATTACTTAAGGAAAAAACAACAAAGGTTGCTGTAAGACCTTGTTAGCCTGCTGAGCTAAGGTATCTAGACTGTTAGCCTGCTGAGCTAAGGTATCTAGACTGTTAGCCTGCTGAGCTAAAGTATCTAGACTGTTAGCCTGCTGAGCTAAGGTATCTAGACTGTTAGCCTGCTGAGCTACAGTACCAAGACACTGTTAGCCTGCTGAGCTAAGGTATCTAGACTGTTAGCCTGCTGAGCTAAGGTATCTAGACTGTTAGCCTGCTGAGCTAAGGTATCTAGACGGTTAGCCTGCTGAGCTAAGGTGTCTAGACACAGTTAGCCTGCTGTGCTAAGGTATCTAGACACTGTTAGCCTGCTGAGCTAAGGTATCTAGACACTGTTAGCCTGCTGAGCTAAGGTATCTAGACACTGTTAGCCTGCTGAGCTAAGGTATCTAGACACTGTTAGCCTGCTGAGCTAAGGTATCTAGACACAGTTAGCCTGCTGGGCTAAGGTATCTAGACACAGTTAGCCTGCTGAGCTAAGGTATCTAGACACAGTTAGCCTGCTGAGCTAAGGTATCTAGACACAGTTAGCCTGCTGAGCTAAGGTATCTAGACACAGTTAGCCTGCTGAACTAAGGTATCTAGACACAGTTAGCCTGCTGAGCTAAGGTATCTAGACACAGTTAGCCTGCTGAGCTAAGGTATCTAGACACAGTTAGCCTGCTGAGCTAAGGTATCTAGACACAGTTAGCCTGCTGAGCTAAGGTATCTAGACACAGTTAGCCTGCTGAGCTAAGGTATCTAGACACAGTTAGCCTGCTGAGCTAAGGTATCTAGACACAGTTAGCCTGCTGAGCTAAGGTATCTAGACACAGTTAGCCTGCTGAGCTAAGGTATCTAGACACAGTTAGCCTGCTGAGCTAAGGTATCTAGACACAGTTAGCCTGCTGAGCTAAGGTATCTAGACACAGTTAGCCTGCTGAGCTAAGGTATCTAGACACAGTTAGCCTGCTGAGCTAAGGTATCTAGACACAGTTAGCCTGCTGAGCTAAGGTATCTAGACTGTTAGCCTGCTGAGCTAAAGTATCTAGACTGTTAGCCTGCTGAGCTAAAGTATCTAGACTGTTAGCCTGCTGAGCTAAAGTATCTAGATTGTTAGCCTGCTGAGCTAAGGTATCTAGACACTGTTAGCCTGCTGAGCTAAGGTATCTAGACACTGTTAGCCTGCTGAGCTAAGGTATCTAGACACTGTTAGCCTGCTGAGCTAAGGTATCTAGACACTGTTAGCCTGCTGAGCTAAGGTATCTAGACTGTTAGCCTGCTGAGCTAAGGTATCTAGACGGTTAGCCTGCTGAGCTAAAGTATCTAGACACTGTTAGCCTGCTGAGCTAAGGTATCTAGACACTGTTAGCCTGCTGAGCTAAGGTATCTAGACACTGTTAGCCTGCTGAGCTAAGGTATCTAGACACTGTTAGCCTGCTGAGCTAAGGTATCTAGACACTGTTAGCCTGCTGAGCTAAGGTATCTAGACACTGTTAGCCTGCTGAGCTAAGGTATCTAGACACTGTTAGCCTGCTGAGCTAAGGTATCTAGACACTGTTAGCCTGCTGCGCTAAGGTATCTAGACACTGTTAGCCTGCTGAGCTAAGGTATCTAGACTGTTAGCCTGCTGAGCTAAGGTATCTTAGCCCCTCACAGCTAACGGAGCTGTGAGGGGAACCGCACCTCCGTACCTTCAGGCTCTGATCAGGCCCTACACCCAAACAAGGGCACTGCGTTCATCCACCTCTGGCCTGCTCGCCTCCCTACCTCTGAGGAAGTACAGTTCCCGCTCAGCCCAGTCAAAACTGTTCGCTGCTCTGGCACCCCAATGGTGGAACAAACTCCCTCACGACGCCAGGTCAGCGGAGTCAATCACCACCTTCCGGAAACACCTGAAACACCACCTCTTTAAGGAATACCTAGGATAGGATAAAGTAATCCTTCTAACCCCCCCCCCCCCCCCCCCCCCCCCCTTTAAAAGAGTTAGATGCACTATTGTAAAGTGGTTGTTCCACTGGATATCATAAGGTGAATGCACCAACTTGTAAGTCGCTCTGGATAAGAGCGTCTGCTAAATGACTTAAATGTAATGTAAATGTTCAAATCCCCGAACCGGCAAGGTGGAAAAAGCTGCCGTTCAGCCCTTGAGCAAAGCAGTTCGCTCCCCCCATAACATCTGCTGCCCGGGCACAGATGAAGTAAACGTCAATTAAAGCAGCTCCCCGCACCTCTCTGATTCAGAGGAGTTGGGTTAAATGCTGAAGACACATTTTGGTTGAATGCATTCAGTTGTGCAACTGGCTAGGTATCGCCTTTCCAAAAGGTTGCATGTTCGAATCTCGTCACAGGCAACTTTAGCAACTTTGCAACTGCTTATTACTGTTTAGCTGCTTTTCAACTCCTTAGCATGTTAGCTAACCCTTCCCCTAACCTTAACTTTATAACCTAACTCCTTAACCCCTAGAGCTAGCTAACGTTAGCCACAACAAATTGGAATTCATAACATATCATACGTTTTTGCACATTTGTAACATATTGTACGAATTGCAATTTGTTAACATAATGTACAAATTGCATTTCGTTGTGCTGAGCAATTAATGCTTTTTGAGGTCGTTTCGGTTATAATTTTTTTTGTCACATTTCGATTTCAAATAGTTTTTTCAACAATAAATGCATTATGAAATAATGAGATTACAATGATTTTAGAGCTTGTTAATGGAAATTCCAGAGTTTGTAACCCCAGAGGCGCAACATTGCGAGACTTCCAGGAATTACGAAACAGACCAGGCTGATGTTTGATAAGTCAATGAAAGAAGTGAAAAATTCTTCCTTAGTTGTTCATTTTCTCAAAATCTAAAGGCACAACCTAGATTTGAGCCAACATCTTAAGTAGTTGAACATGTTATTACTTCAACATCGTGAAAGTGACAAACTGACACATTTAAATTTGTCATAAACAACTTTATATCAAAGGAGTGCCTTTGAGTTCACGGCCTGCATATGCGCAGTTCGGCACGAGACGACCGTTAGACCCGATGACGTGTTTCTGCGCATGAGTTTAGCTAGCAAACGTCACCATGACGAGATCTAGTAGTGTGATGGGGGGTGATTTCATACGAAAGGTAGTGTCTCGGATTTACGTACAGAATAATACGAAATGCTCTGAGACCACGTTGCAATGCCAGCTATTCTTTGGTGCTGAAATCTGTAGTTTTTGATAAAAAATTATTTTATTTGATGTCGGAGCTCCATTCCGCCCACAATAGTCGCTGCTCAACTCCATCGTACATCTTGGAGTTGAGTTTAGTCGTCTACTGTGCGTGTACCCTATCTGGCTAGCTACCAATTAACTTGCCAGACCCATTGAATGCACCCACCAAAGTCTAAATTAGTCCTTGATAAGATGGAAAGAATGAAAATCAGCAGTGGATTTCTAGGTCAGCACAGGATTCGAGGTCCAGATTTAAATTTGCCTAGAACCATGAACTCCAGTGTCCCAGCCTAGTAGATCTGAGTAACAGAATGTGGAGTTGGCTATCACTTGCATGCTAACTTAATCTAATGATACATTTATAAACCAAACAACCACATCTGACCATTGGTCAGGTGGTTTGAAGTTGTAGTTTGTGACATAGATTCACTCACTCATTTGTCATCCTTCTGACAGAGAATGGCAATGTCTCACTTTCTCCAGGAGAGGGAATCCTCTGCATGCAAACTTGCAATTTGACTGAGGATGACCACAACACTTTTAGAATGCACTGTGCTGGTGAGCCCACTACATCACTTTTTGTTGTTGTGAACACTTGTTTTTTATCCACTACATCACTTTATATGACTATCCATAATATTCCACTTGAAAATATCAGAATAATATTCCTGAATGAAAAACTATCTGTTTATTTCTACAGGAGGCAAGCGCCAAATTCCCAGGAGTCAAACAAGAGCATGTTGGGACGGTATTCATGAAATGGGCACAATGAGCAGTGGGACCAACACTGCTCTCAAGTCAGAGGCAGACACTGAGGGAATGATCCAGACAAAACAGCAGTCAGGAGCTGAACACAGTGAAGGTGTCTTCCTAAGTCTGAACCCAATTGTTTTTTTGTATTTTTAATTCGGCCTCGAAGACTCCTCGTGTTCCTACGCCACAGACACCAGAAGACAGTCGACGCAGTTCTCAGACACCCCAGCGAGAGCAGCACCGCCACTGCATCGATGCCAGCATAGCTCCAATACAGATTCCCCCAAGACAGGCAAGGAACCGCTACACTGCGGCAAGACTTTAAGCCGATACCCAGTGCTAGAGGCACATGAAAGCGTGTACACAGTGGAGAAGACGTATATGTGCGACGCGTGCGGCAGGGGTTTTCGCAAGTCGGAAATCGCAACATGCACCTAAAGCTCTGTGGCACCCACATTGGGTTTCCCTGTGACCTCTACTAGTCAGGGTCAATAATGCTGGTCAATAATGCCGGCATCAACAGGCTTTCTATATGTCACCCAGCATCAATTGGAGGTAGCTGTAGTTGGATACATGGCATCTCTACGCCAGCCAGCTCTCCCTCAGACACTTGCCTGGAGGCCTGGTCACATCAAATACCTCGGGGCAGAATCACATCAGCATGTAAACACACCTCACTTCTGGAGCGATCAGACCATTCAGGCCACACCTCTGAACACACCTTACTACAGCTCACCGGTAACTATCATGTGAACCAGCGGTATTCAAATCTTACCCTATAAGGTCTATGGCCTGCTGGTTTTCTGTTTTACCTGATAATTAATTGCGCCCACCTGGTGTCCCAGGTCTAAATCAGCCCCTGATTGAAGGGGAAGAATGAAAAAGACAACAGTGGAACTGGCTTCGACATCTGGGGGGTCCGTATCCACAAAGTGTCTCAGAGTGCTGATCTAGGATCAGTTTAGCCTTTTAATTCATAATGAAACAGACTGAATGGACAGATACATTTATTAAAAACACATTCCACCATATACTAATATATATTTTGATATGAGGAAGAAAAGCCTTATGCATGTATTTTATTTAACTAGGCAAGTCAGTTAAGAACCAATTCTTATTTACAATGACGGCCTAGGAACAGTGGGTTAACGACCCTGTTCAGGGGCAGAACGACAGATTTTTACCTTGTCAGCTCGGGGATTCAATCTAGCAACCTTTCGGTTACTGGCCCAAAGCTCTAAACACTAGGCTACCTGCCATCCTGAACAGTGAATTCCAAAATGATTGACACACTTGATAAAGATGAGCAAAAATTACTGTATGAAATAAATAATTTAAATACTGAGCTATATTGTATACAAAAAAAGGGGGGAAATTATATTATTTTATAATAATACAATTGCGCAGGGAAAGATTTAGTTTAACAAGTAATATTTTGCTTTCTCAAAAAGGGTAGAGGTCCAAATTATTGACACCCCGGTTTTCAATACGTCACCTTGCGAGGATAACAGCACTGAGCCTTTTTCTAAATTGTTTTATGAGTTGAAGAACACATTGGGATCTTAGACCGTTCCTCCAAACAGAATCCTTCCAGATCCTTGATATCCTTCGCCTGCGCTTATGAACTGCCCTCTTCAATTCAAACCACAGGTTTTCAATGGGTTTCAAGTCCAGAGACTGAGATGGCCATTGCAAAATTATGATTTTGTGGCCAATTAACATGGATTTTTAAGAGTGCTTGGGGTTATTGTCTTGCTGGAAGATCCACTTGCTGTCAAGTTTCAGGCTCCTATATCTAACATTTCCAGGTGCTAGTTAACGTTCATGATGCCGTTGGCCTTAACAAGGGCCCCAACGACCAGTGATCGTGCATACACAATCCCTCTCATAACATTATTTCTATAGAGTTACTTATAGCTCTCTGTGGTTCATTACAGCTGGAAGGTCCTCTGTTCTGAGACCATGGCAAATGTTGTCCACGTATGTTTTGTGTGGTTTTCCCAGAGGTCTTCGTCCATGAGAGGGAACCCACAGTATGAGACTGCTGGCAGCCAGCTCAGGATGTCTTGACACACTGACCAGCAAATATCAGCCTCCTGGCACTGATCTTCTCACTGATCTTGGGTAGACCTCCCTACAGCTATTGGTTGGTCAGGTATTGAAACCAGAGGACCCTTTTCACCTCTCAGCATCCTGGTGTAGCGACCATTTAGATGCTGGACAAGGGCAAAGAAACACACAATAATTGTTTAAAAAATATATCTACCTTATTCTGCCAACAAACAAAACTGTTTCAGTTAAACATTGTGCTTCCCTAAAAAGCCACAACACTATATATAGATGGATGGGCTTCCAGTTGGTTCAACAATATAATCATTACTGTATTGGTCCTTTATCAAAGAGACATTCAGGAGGATTCCCATAAGGAGAAATAACACTGACAGAAACTATAGGAAAGCACCCTTCATAGATACAACCACAGTTGGTCCTGCTGTATGCAAACAACCCCTTCCCTGCATACAACTCAGACCTGGGCCAAAACACAGGAGAGCACCTGTACTTGGTAATATTCTAGACGGGTTCCTAGTGTACAAACTAGTTTAAAGTGAAAACTTTACATTACATTTGGATCGTTAATTTTAAGAACAAATCCCTAACTGAAAAACAATGGTCTTTTTTTTATTTACAACATTTTAATCACAGCGTAGTTATCACAAAACAACCACTAACAGGTCCTGATCATCATTATAAAGAGACACATTTCAATTAAACAAACCTAACGCAACAATGCTGTAACGTTAGTAGCATCATTCACCGACAACACATTCAATTGTTTGTGAAGATAGATCACTGTAGTCTGAAATAACACCTGTAAATGTGAGGTTCCAACCTAATGTTTTGTCACAGTTTAGGGCAGACAATCAGGAACGTGTACTTTTTAATCTGTATGACATCATAGGGTTGTTGTAACATCACTCAATTAGCAGAGGATAGCCACAAACACTTCCACAAACTGTGTTTGCAATTGTGTGATTACTACTGGCTGAGTAGTGACTGCTCTCTAGTGGAGGAACGGCAGGACACAATTTTTGGCTGCGTTTAAACCCTGTTCTGATTCCCCCCACTAATTGGACTTTTGACTAATCACATCAGCTATTTTGCCATTAATTGGGCAAAATATCAGAATTGGGCTGCCTGTGTAAACTCAGCCTTCCACTTGATTTGAATAGTCACATTTACTAAAGTTTGTACCATTTTCTTCAATAGGGAATATATCCTCAAAAACCAAGCTAAAACATGAAACGGTCATCATTACACTTTACTTTTTTTTTATTTATTTACTTACTATCACTTTTGTTTGACCTTTTCATCCAATCTTCCATGTTAAATTCCCTCTGAAAAATCTTCTGGTGCTAATTTAGTAAATCTGCTTCTACGTTTACACAGGCAGCCCAATTCAGATCTTTTGCCAATTATTTGCATATATGATAACTAACTGATCATTTTCCTGATGTTTAAACAGCACAAAACCACACGGAAAATATGATCTTTTAACTTTCGATTTATACCACATCCATATGTGGATCTCAAACCTGATACAAACCAGATCCTCCACAACTGACTTGCCTGGACGATCAGATCTGATGTTTTTTAGTTATTTTTACAGGTCACCTGCCGTTACCATGGCAGGAAATGAGCATACATGCAGTAAAGAGGTCACTGGGACCCAAAAGGTGGGGGAAGAACAACTGACCACTCTTGTTGAAGCCACGGAAAATCAAGGCTGACCGCAATACTGCAGGCATTGCTAGCAGAAAACTGGATCCCCCATTATAGTGAATAGAAAAACTGCCATTTTGTGGTCAATCTTCATGTAAATAAAACAATGTTTTGAAAACCAACATGGTACCAATAATTGCTTCTAATACACCGGATGTATGTCCTTGAACCGATTTATTTTTTATTTTTAAATCGCACACAGAGAAAGTTAAGGATAATTGAGTTGCCAATGGAAGCCTGCGGAACCCCGGCCAGCCTTTAACTAAAGTTACTCATTGAGAGGGCGTAGCACTGAGCTTGCCTGCAATGCCACTTCCTGGAGTAGCTCAAACTGCTCATGTTATGTCTCCATGAGACTCCATTTTAACCAACTTCAATTGGTTTCAATGCGCTATGAAGTCTTCTCAATAGGAATGAATGGTGTCACGTGATCGATGGTTTTGTCCATTCACATATACTCTAATTGGGGAATGTGCAAGGACGCCATCATTGTCGGCCATTAAAAACAATCTGATCTAACAAAGTGGACATTTGTTAAATCCGTCATGATTTATGAGTTCTAACAAGCCCACAATGTGGTTACTAACACCATATTTGGATATATTTGGTTGGCTGTTTTCACTGCATAATATTGAGAAGTTATTTTGGGGGTTTAGAAATGTTTTCTGCTAAATGCTAACTTTTGTTTGTATAAGCTGGTAGCATAGCTAGGCATATAGAAATCGGTGGTGGTAGTTTAAGCCGTTTTTAAGTGTGATGCACTTGATTGTTGATGATGATATGAACATGTATTGGGGTTGACATCCATACAAGCATTATACCTCAAGATTTTTACCCCAACATTGTGCAAAATACACACATAAACAATAGCCTAAAAGTAGGCTAAATTTGGTGGGTGGCAATGAGGAGATTCTGAATCTTTCCCCCCACGAGGAGTTAATGTGCATGGTGGCTCCATGGCGTTTCCATTGTTTTGGTTGAATTCCATTGATCTCTTTACCGCATCTATGCGGTACTTCAGAGGCTACATTAGTTTGAATGTGGAAAGGTGATATGGGTCACCTGTAAAACTGAGTTTGGGCAGTAACAAAAATTGGATATAGAAAGAAAATCTGAGTTGGGTTCTTAGGGTGGCTGTGTAAACATAGCCCAAATGCCTTATTTATCCATCATAAACTGGATTGGTAAGATCTGAATCAAACCCATTGAATTAATAGAAGTAAATCAAAACTAGAGCTAAAACATGAAACAAGGGGAATGTTGACTTTAGGCAGGGAAAGTTACAAGTCGTTGAATTCAAATAAGAGTCGGAAGGGCCATGTTTAAGATTACGCCAGTAAAAAGTGGTATTGTATCACCAGTTGGGTTATGAGAAGGGAGGATAGATAGAGGGAAGACACTACAAAAGGCAACCCTCTTCCTACGCAATAGACCACTAGACACAACAAGGTTCAATAAGAAGGTCAATGGCCAGACTAGGGTGGGAAGTCACTAGCCATTTTTCAAAGTACAGCAGAACACTCGTGCTGACTCCGATGTGTAGACACTAGTGTTCTGCGTCCCAAATGGAACCCTATTTCCTATATAGTGTACTACTATTGACCAGGTGCCATTTGGGATGCAACCAGTGTCTTCCATGGTGGGTTGTCAGAGGGTAGGGTGAACAGAGCGTCAGTAACACTGGTGGTTGAACATAGATCACACGCCATGGCAGGAGCGTCCACCATAGCAGTTTTGGGTTTTTTGTTCCTCACGGAATGCCACTCGGTAAGATTTATTTAGATTTTGATTGGCTTTGGTTCATATTGTGCATAATTCTACTTCCTTAACACCCACATACATTGTGATGACATTTAATGTGCCATTTGGTGTATTCTGCATGCACCTGCATGTATGTTTGTGTGTGCATGCATCGTCTGTCTCTGCATCCAAATATAGTTCATATCAGATTATATCATAACAGGTTTCTTTATTTATGTTATTGTTGAATGTACTGAGATTAGCATTTGTAGGCTAACACATAAAATGAACAAACGTGTTCCTTTATCTTATCTTGAAAACTGATAGAACGGATCATTCTGATCCGTTAAATGAGTTGTATAGCCTGAGAGAGTGAACAGAGTCCCCCTCTCCCCCCTGTCCACTAGGCTCCAGTGCAGTGTGGGGAGATGGTGGGGCGTCTGCAGGCTGAAATGGAGGACCTGGTGAGGGTGATCAACGACCAGCACCACTACATCCAGGGGCTTCACCTCAGCCAGGCCCAGAAGCTGCCTCAGATCCCCCAGACACACCTCCAGACTGGGGGCCAGTACAAAGGTCAGGCAGGGGGTAGAACCCCATAGCTCCTGTTGTTAATGTGGAATTCTATGGGTAGAACATAGAATTAATGGAATGTCTTTTTACTGAACTGAATTTAGTTTTTTTGTGTGATTCATGTTTGATTAGCTATTCAATTTAGTTTTTAAAACAGACATAAATAGTCAAAGACAATGTGCTGTATAAGGAATGGATTGGGTGCCATTTGGTGTGCATGCACTGTAACAATGTCCTCTGTGTGTTTAGACTGTGCTGAGATATATAAGGATGGGAACTCAGTTAGTGGCCTGTATATGATCAGACCGGACCAGGCTCCCTCCTCTTTCATGGTGTTCTGTGACATGAGTGATGGAGGAGGCTGGACTGTCTTCCAGAGAAGAAAGGACGGAACGGAGTCCTTCGACAAGTAGGTGGAAAGAAAACACCACTATCGACTGACAGGTTGATCAAATTAAATCATTTTAAGTTTTGATGTATTTTACGTTAGATATCCTAACTAATACCTTTCGGTTTGCAACAAATTGTCATGGTATGCTTTCTCAAAGCTCCAGCACAGATCAAGTATTGGGAGCAGAAAATATTTCTGGTATCAGATTGTTCTCACATAGAAACTTCATTGGGAGGAATGATGTTTAACATGCTTTTTACACTTGTATCACAAAACATGTTTTTGAAAATCGTGATAAAAGGGCCTAAAGTGGCTTCATGTAAGACTTACATGTCTCCTGTAAGACCTTATGACCTGTGATCCCGTACCAGATACAGACAACATCATGGTGTCATCATACTCTTTATAATGTGATCTAACTGATGGAATATGTTCAGACTCTGACATTCACATTCATTTATTCAACACTATAAATATGAATATGAATATCTCAAAACTACATTTTTTTATTAAAAAAAAGACATTGTTTGGAACAATATACTCTACAAGTACATCATATTTCCAGAGTGGGCACTTTGGTACTTTTAATGATATAACTCAAACATCTTTCCTCCCAATTACATTTTTGTGAGAATTGCCAAAACTATCTGAGATACCAAAATATTTTCCACTCCCACTATCGTTGGTTTCAGGTTTAGCGTCACTTGCATGTGGGTGTGTCTCCCTCCCTCTACAGAGCGTGGGTGGAGTATAAGCATGGTTTTGGAGACAGCGAGTCAGACGGAGAGTTCTGGCTAGGGAACGACCCCCTACACTACCTCACCTCTCAAGGTGAAGAGGAAAACCTACAACTAGGGCCAAGAGCTTTTCCCCACCACTTGATCTGACCAGGAAAAACTCCCGGCCCCTAGGAACAGGCTGTAATAGTAATATGACCCAGAGTTGTTCCTGGCCTTAGTCAGGTTATAACTAGGACACAGAGTTTTCCTTGTCAGGTAACAACTCTTGGCTAGAAAAAACATCTAAAAGGCATGTGGCCAAATTCACATGGAATGTACCTAATAATGACAATGAATTGCTTTTATATTACATAGAGCTTTTAACTACAGTAGATCTCAAAGAGCCCTATTTCCAATTTGAGATAAGTTGACTTAAAATGGACTCAAGTCCAAAAATGTTGACATAAGTCAATCTTTTAATGGCTTAAGTCCTTGTTAAGTTTACTTATCTCAAGTCTGATCGTGGCCCCGAGTGCTTTACATTGTACGAGGCCACAGCAACTCAACTCATCCACCACCACTACTGTCTCACCCACCTGGGTGACAATTGGTGGCCACTTTGGCTCTTTATGACCCGTATTTGACTCTGTTTTCTAGGCGACTACAACCTAAAGATCAACATGGAGGACTTTGACGGAAACCAGCGCTTCGCCAAGTACAAAAACATGAAAGTGGATGATGAAAAGGTACACGTGAACACAACACCACGGTCTTTACTGCAGACATCCCTCACATGGAACAGACACGGTTTTCCCATAACACTGGGTGTCACTATTTTGTCTACTCTTGTTCAAACTGTACCAAAGGCAGTTCAGATCTTGATAGAACGTTAAGAACAAGGACGTGTGTAGTATTTTGCCTTCTTTTTTAACCCAACACACCCCCCCTTCCCTTTCTTTGTTGACATAAGTCCTTGTTCGCAAAAAACCAAACCAATCTACCGTTCATACTGTATAAACTGGGGATTACCAGGACTAGTATACAGAGCATGCGCTGATCAGCTGACATTTGCAACCTCTCCCTAACTATGTCTGTAATACCTTTAACATGTCAAGTTGACCACCATAGTTCCTGTGCCCAAGGACGCCAAGGTAACCTGTCTAAATGTCTACCGCCCTGTAGCACTCACAACTGTAGCAATGAAATGCTTTGAAAGGCTGGTCATGGCTCACATCAACACCATCATCCCAGACACCCTGGACCCACTCCAATTTGCATACCACCCCAACAGATGACACAATCTCTATTGCACTCCACACTGCCCTCTCCCACCTGGATAAGAGGAACTCCTGTGTGAGAATGTTGTTTATTGACTACAGCTCAGCGTTCAACACCATAGTGCCCTCCAAGGTCATTACTAATCTCAGGACCCTGGGACTGAACACCTCCCTCTGCAACTGGATCCTGGACTTCCTGATGGGCCGCCCTCAGGTGGTGAGGGTTGTCAACATCACATCCACCACACTGATCCTCAACACGGGAGCCCCTCAGGGTGCGCGGTAGCGCACAACTCCAATACCGTCATTAAGTTTGCTGACGGCGGTAGGCCCGATCACCAACCACGATGAGACAGCCTATAGCAGGGCTCTCCAACCCTGTCCCTGGAGAGCTACCTTCCTGTAGGTTTTCATTCCAACCCCACTTGTAACTCACCTGATTCAGTTCATCAACCAGCTGATTATTAGAATCAGGTGTGCTAGATTATGGTTGGAGTGAAAACCTATAGGATGGTAGCTCTCCAGGGACAAGGTTTGAGAGCTCTGGCCTATAGGGAGGTCAGTGACATGGCAGTGTGGTGCCAGGAGCTGATCGTGGTCTCCAGGAAATGGTTGGCCGAGCACGCCCCCATCCACATTGACGGAGCTTTAGTGGAGCGGGTTGAGAGCTTCTAGTTCCTCGGTGTCCACATCGCTAAGGAATTAACATGGTCCATACACACCAACACAGTCCTGAAGAAGGCATGACAATGCCTCTTCCACCTCAGGAGGCTGAAAAGATTTGTCATGGGCCCTCAGATCCTCAAAAAGTTATACGGCTGCATCACTGCTCGGTATGGCAACTGCTTTGCATTCGACCACAAGGTGCTAGAGAGGGTAGTGCATATGGCCCAGTACATAATTGGCCGAGCTCCCTGCCATCCAGGACCTCTATACCAGGCGGTGTCAGAGGAAGGCCCTAAAAATGATAAAACACTCCAGCCACCCAAGTCATGGACTGTTCTCTCTGCTACCACACAGCAAGCGGTACCGATGCATCCAGTCTGGAACCAACAGGACCCTAAACAGTTTCTACCTCCAAGCCATAAGACTCCTAAATAGTTAACCAAATAGCTACCTAGATTATCTGCATTGACTCTCCCCTTTGCACTAACTCTTTTGACTCATCACATACACTGCTGCTACTGTTTATTATCTATCCTGTTCCCTAGTCACTTTACCCCTACCCATATGTACATATCTACCTCAATTACCTCGAACACCTGCACATCGACTTGGCTATGTACACGGGGTACCAGTACCAAGGTATCGCTACTCATTGTGCATTTATTATTACGTGTTATTACGTCTTATTTTATTTCTCTGCATTGTTGGGAAGGACCCGTGAGTAAGTATTTCACTGTTAGTCTACACTTGTTGTTTACGAAGCACAGGACAAATAGAATGTGATTTGAATGTCCTTGAGCAAAGGTCCTGGGGAAACCAGCAATCCTCTTCATTCACCTACTCATATTAGCCCATTCTGGAACAAGATCAATATTTGTAGACAGCAGTATTCAGAAAGATACACCTCAGCAGTGCTCTGTTTAGGAGAACATTGACTGTGTTACAGTATAAGCATGTTGGTCTATCACTCCTGGTCCTCAGCCTATTACCTAAAGTTGTGGTACCTTTTACACTAGGCGTGGGGGAATTCTGGCCCAGGACTTCTGCAGTGTGTGCACACCAATGTAGGCATTTGTTTGAGGTCTAAATTGAAGACCACAATTAGTTGAAATTTGAGATCAGGTGTTAGGTTAAAGGGGATAGTTAAGTGATTTTACATAGTTAAATATTCAAAATCACTGAATTATTTCCCCATAAAATACTTTAAAAAACTACTCCCTAAAATACTCTTCTTCCCCCTCCAGAACCAGTATAAGCTTCATCTGGGTGAGTACACTGGCAATGCGGGGGACGCCCTCCCCGAAGCCCACCCCTCTCCCAGTGGGCAGTGGAACAGTCTAGGAGCCGGTCAACAGGGAGTCAAGTTCAGTACCTACGACCATCCCAACAAGGACGATGAGAAGTGTATCCGCCATGACATGTCAGGGTGGTGGTTCAGCAAGTATGACCTTCTGCATTACTGTGGAGATTTAGTTACCTCTGAACCACAGAGTATTGGCCTCCTGTATTACTGTGGAGATTCAGTAACCTCTCAACAGAGTATTGGCCTTCTGCATTACTGTGGAGATTCAGTAACCTCTGAACAACAGAATATTGGCCTCCTGTATTACTGTGGAGATTCAGTAACCTCTGAACAACAGAATATTGGCCTCCTGTATTACTGTGGAGATTCAGTAACCTCTCAACCACAGAGTATTGGCCTCCTGTATTACTGTGGAGATTCAGTAACCTCTGAACCACAGAGTATTGGCCTCCTGTATTACTGTGGAGATTCAGTAACCTCTCAACATAGTATTGGCCTTCTGCATTACTGTGGAGATTCAGTAACCTCTGAACAACAGAATATTGGCCTCCTGTATTACTGTGGAGATTCCGTAACCTCTGAACAACAGAATATTGGCCTCCTGTATTACTGTGGAGATTCAGTAACCTCTCAACCACAGAGTATTGGCCTCCTGTATTACTGTGGAGATTCAGTAACCTCTCAACAGAGTATTGGCCTTCTGCATTACTGTGGAGATTCAGTAACCTCTCAACAGAGTATTGGCCTCCTGTATTACTGTGGAGATTCAGTAACCTCTCAACCACAGAGTATTGGCCTCCTGTATTACTGTGGAGATTCAGTAACCTCTGAACCACAGAGTATTGGACTCCTGTATTACTGTGGAGATTCAGTAACCTCTGAACCACAGAGTATTGGCCTCCTGTATTACTGTGGAGATTCAGTAACCTCTCAACAGAGTATTGGCCTTCTGCATTACTGTGGAGATTCAGTAACCTCTGAACAACAGAATATTGGCCTCCTGAATTACTGTGGAGATTCAGTAACCTCTCAACAGAGTTTTGGCAAAAACATTTATTTTCCACATCGACTCGCCTACATATTTATTTGGACAGAGAAGCTAAAACTTTTAATTTGGCTCTATACTCCAGCATTTTGAGAGAAAATGTTTTGTATGATACAGTATAAAGTAACACCTTTTTTTTTTACCATTTAGAAATGAATGCAACCCCATTTGAAGGTATCATAGGTACTTGGACAAATTCACTTATAGTGTATACAATTTAGTCAAGTTTAGTATTTGGTCCCATATTCCTATCCCGTCGTGACTACACATTTGCAGTTTGATTTGGTTATGTTTTTCGCGTTATGTTTACAGATAATCATGAATGAGTCGTGAATAATGACAAGTTACAGATGCACAAAGATCATGCCCCCAAAATATGCTAACCTCTCACCATTACCAATAACAGAGGATACAACAAAACCTGCTAACCTCTCACCATTACCAATAACAGAGGATACAACAAAACCTGCTAACCTCTCACCATTACCAATAACAGAGGCTACAACAAAACATGCTAACCTCTCACCATTACCAATAACAGAGGATACAACAAAACATGCTAACCTCTCACCATTACCAATAACAGAGGCTACAACAAAACATGCTAACCTCTCACCATTACCAATAACAGAGGATACAACAAAACATGCTAACCTCTCACCATTACCAATAACAGAGGATACAACAAAACATGCTAACCTCTCACCATTACCAATAACAGAGGATACAACAAAACATGCTAACCTCTCACCATTACCAATAACAGAGGATACAACAAAACATGCTAACCTCTCACCATTACCAATAACAGAGGATACAACAAAACATGCTAACCTCTCACCATTACCAATAACAGAGGATACAACAAAACATGCTAACCTCTCACCATTACCAATAACAGAGGATACAACAAAACATGCTAACCTCTCACCATTACCAATAACAGAGGATACAACAAAACATGCTAACCTCTCACCATTACCAATAACAGAGGATACAACAAAACATGCTAACCTCTCACCATTACCAATAACAGAGGACGGTAGCATTTTTTTTTAGGGGTATGATATTTATGCCTCCAACTTTCTCACTCATTATTCACGATTATCCGTAATCATGGTAGCATCCACATTAATGTAGAATTGTTGAGAAATATTATATTCTTATTTACACTAAAAGTAACAACAAAATGACACAATACATTATTTTCCCTTCTTTTCTATTGGGCAGAACATAATCTGAAACACAACCAAATCAATCAATGGTTGCGTGCCATCGACAGTGTTATTGACTGATAGATTGCGATAACATATGATATGGTTAGCAGGTAAAATACTTATCCAGGAGTTGTAAGATCTGGCAACGTCCAAGCAATGGAACGCGACCTATTACTATGAATCTCAGATGTTGGTGTCATTCTGCGTCTCTCCACCAGGTGTGAGTCTGGCAACTTGAACGGTCACTACTACAACGGGTCGTACCAAGCGGTGATGGATGACGGGGTGGTCTGGTACACCTGGCACGGCTGGTGGTATTCAATCAAATCCGTAGTCATGATGATCCGGGCCTCCGACGTCCATCCGGCTGGATCCAACTGACCAGAACGCCAGACGACATCGATCCTGTTGAGTTTTTCCTCAATTAGGATAGGCTAAAGGTGGCGTTACGTCATAGAGAACATCCAATCATAACAATTTTGATGCTAATTGAGGTAAAACAGTAATTCTGCTCATAGATTATTAAAGGATTACATTTATTTTCATCATCAATTGCACACCAAAAATGTATTTCAGCTTTTAACCCAACCCCTTTGAATCAGAGAGGTGTGGGGGGCTACCACATTGGGTTCCAGGGGAGCTGTTGTTGTGGGGGGGTCCACTGCCTTGCTCAAGGGCAGAACAGATGTTTTATCTTGTTGGCTCAGGGATTCCAACTGGCAACCTTTTGGTTATTAGCCCAACGTTTTAACTTGCTCGGCCACCTGCTGCTAGCCAATATGCATATGAACTACACATCCAGCCCAAAGCAGGAGGTTTAAAACATACTTTCTTAGTCGCCAATGTAGCATGTCTAACTGTTAAAAATAACAACGTGAATGTGACTGTTGGGCGATTTTTACATGTTTTTCTTTTATAAATAATGGTACAATTGTGTACTTTCCACTCAAATATTTTCTGATTGTGACAATTTGAATAAAATGTTATGATACTATGTTCAACATTTACTTTAACAGAAATATTGCCTATATTTCCCCCCCAGAGTTATCTTGCACCCAGAATGGGCACATTCCAGGTCGTTCTCTCTGGCACCCAGACTGGGCACGCTCCAGGTCGTTCTCGCTGGGCACATTCCAATCTCAAAAGAGACTGCTCTAATCATATAAATGGGCTTCCTCAGACAAACAGTTCTCCAGACATTGTGAGATCTAATCTACTGCACTAAAGACAACCTGGAACACACCCATTTATTTTGTGTTTTAAGCCAACCCTTAAAACATTCACTAGTTTCTACCTGTTAATACTGCAGGCAGAAATAAGACACTAGAAATGACTGAGTGTGCAAACAAACCAGTATTACATTACCGAGATACAGACAGAGCACCAAAACCTCACCAGTGAAGAGATCTGAGAGAGTGTATTATTTCCATGTTAAAGTAGAGGAGATTTGAGGCCACTGAGGTAGGTGTTAAATGGGTGATCTGTGCCCTCCAGGGCGGATTCCCTTCTCTAGGGACTACTGCACAACAACAAGATTGAGCGTGTGCACACACACACACACTGCTTCGACATAGCGGTCAATCATTTTGACAGGTAAAAGACTTGTGTGTAACCAATCTATTCCAATGTATTACATCATCCAAATACCTTATTAACCATATCCACTATTTAATTATGTATTTATAGAGGGATAATAAAGATAACTTTGACCTTGATTTGTTTATTTACCTTTTAAAATTAAACAAAATGATGGTCAGTTTGAGGCATTCTCGGAGAAGTGGAGAGGTTTGAGATAACATTGGCTCAACACAAAGTTTTGGATTGGGAACATTGAGCGATAAAGCACAGATGGGTAAATACATTCCACAGTTTTATTAAGGTAGAGAGATGAAGGGTTGGGATTAAAGTTCACTTTAACTCTGAATATCCGCGCCCAGATATGGACTGTTTATACAAGGGGTCAAAAGCAAGTGCTCGTTGGATAAAGCTCTGCTCTTCAATAAGTCACCCTAAAAGTCCTCAAAAACGCTCTATACCAAAGATGGTGGAAAAATGAAGATGCCCTACTCAGGCCGTTTACCAGATATTTTTTTTAATTGACTATATGAACCAGAAAAAAGGGAATGCGATGTCTCACTTCCACTTCCGTCTCTGGCCTATACCATTTTCAAAACTACATCCAAAGTTTTTAGCACAAACTTTATTAGGGGAGCGGGGAACACGATGCACAAATAAAAGGAGAATCAAAACGAGCTGAGAAGCTATGTACAAACCCTGAGGTTTAAGTTGCCTGTTCTTTCTCTCTGCTGAGGGGAAAAAAGTGAGAGAAATCAGGCAGAAAAAAAGGCAGAATTGTCCTACGCTTTAAGTAAGTGCATCTGTGCAACATTGTCTTCTCTTTCTGGGAGCAAAGAAAACATCTGTACAAGTCATTGTGGGCAGAAGCCAAAACTGCAGCGTCATCATATGAAGTAGTCCCATCCGTATTTGGAATAGCTTTGTCTCCTTGAGAGGCTGGGGTTGGTGATCTGGGGGGTAGGAGGTAAGGGACTGTAGAGGGGGGTTGTCTTTAGGGTGTGTTGGAGGGGATATCCACACAAACACTTTCTCTCCCCCCACACACACACTCTCTCTTTCTCTCTCTCCCCTTGGTGTCCAGTTTGGGTTATCTGGTGGGCGAGAGTGGGGCTGCGGCGGTGGGGAAGGAGGCCGAGTTGCCGGGCGAGTGGAAGGGCGAGGAGGGCGAGAGGCGGCGGGGGCTGGCCAGGTCTCCATTGTGCAGCTTCCACAGCAGCTCCTCATTCTCCATGGAGAGACGCTTGTTGACCTTGGACTCCTTCTGCAGGGTCTGCTGCAGCATGGCCTGCTCACTGGACAACTGCCTGCAGGAGACACAGAGAGGGGAAGAAACACACAGAGAGGAGAGAGAGGTCAGAGAGGGGAAGACACACAGAGAGGAGAGAGAGGTCAGAGAGGGGAAGACACACAGAGAGGAGAGAGAGGTCAGAGAGGGGAAGACACAGAGAGGAGAGAGAGGTCAGAGAGGGGAAAACACACAGAGAGGAGAGAGAGGTCAGAGAGGGGAAGACACACAGAGAGGAGAGAGAGGTCAGAGAGGGGAAGACACACAGAGAGGAGAGAGAGGTCAGATAGGGGAAGACACACAGAGAGGAGAGAGAGGTCAGAGAGGGGAAGACACACAGAGAGGAGAGAGAGGTCAGAGAGGGGAAGACACACAGAGAGGAGAGAGAGGTCAGAGAGGGGAAGACACACAGAGAGGAGAGAGAGGTCAGAGAGGGGAAGACACACAGAGAGGAGAGAGAGGTCAGAGAGGGGAAGACACAGAGAGGAGAGAGAGAGGTCAGAGAGGGGAAGACACACAGAGAGGAGAGAGAGGTCAGAGAGGGGAAGACACACAGAGAGGAGAGAGAGGTCAGAGAGGGGAAGACACACAGAGAGGAGAGAGGGGTCAGAGGGGAAGACACACAGAGAGGAGAGAGAGGTCAGAGGGGAAGACACACAGAGAGGAGAGAGGGGTTAGAGAGGGGAAGACACACAGAGAGGAGAGAGGGGTCAGAGAGGGGAAGACACACAGAGAGGAGAGAGGGGTCAGAGAGGGGAAGACACACAGAGGAGAGAGAGGTCAGAGAGGGGAAGACACACAGAGAGGAGAGAGGGGTCAGAGAGGGGAAGACACACAGAGAGGAGAGAGAGGTCAGAGAGGGGAAGACACACAGAGAGGAGAGAGAGGTCAGAGAGGGGAAGACACACAGAGAGGAGAGAGAGGTCAGAGAGGGGAAGACACACAGAGAGGAGAGAGAGGTGAAGACACACAGAGAGGAGAGAGAGGTGAAGACACACAGAGAGGAGAGAGAGGTGAAGACACACAGAGAGGAGAGAGAGGTGAAGACACACAGAGAGGAGAGAGAGGTCAGAGAGGGGAAGATACACAGAAGAGAGAGGTCAGAGAGGGGAAGACACACAGAGAGGAGAGAGGTCAGAGAGGGGAAGACACACAGAGAGGAGAGAGAGGTCAGAGAGGGGAAGACACACAGAAGAGAGAGGTCAGAGAGGGGAAGACACACAAAGTGATGGTGGTTCACTGAACATCATCTATTACACCAACACAGATAAACAGACACAGAGGAACACACACATTCTTAGAACAACATTCTATATGATAGAAACCCTGCTGGAAGGACAGATGGTGAAGATGAGGATTCTGGAGAGAGATGAGTCACTCCTCTCTGCAGTACGTACTTGGAGAGTGCGGTGTGTTTGTCCATGCGGGCCCTGTAGTCTTCGTTCTCCTGCTGGACTTTGTTCAGGCGCTCCTCCAGCTTCACGTTGCTCTCCATCTGGTGCCAGACAGACAACACAAATGTAAAAGTTCAAATGAGATATTTCTCTCCGCTCCTGTACTTGAATCATGCCATGATACTATGTACTTGTTTGCATGTATAGATTTGCTCTGCAGCATCGCATTAATGGAAACCAAGATTGTTCTCAGGGCAGGCCTATGTTTGAGTCGCGTCAGGGACAATTTTAGCATTTTAGCTAACCCCTTTCCTAACCTTAACCTAATTCTCCTAACCTGCCACGTTAATTCTCCTAACCTGCCACGTTAATTCTCCTAACCTGCCACGTTAATTCTCCTAACCTGCCACGTTAATTCTCCTAACCTGCCACGTTAATTCTCCTAACCTGCCACGTTAATTCTCCTAACCTGCCACGTTAATTCTCCTAACCTGCCACGTTAATTATCCTAACCTGCCACATTAATTATCCTAACCTGCCACATTAATTATCCTAACCTGCCACGTTAATTCTCAGGAGAATCGTCTTGGTTTCCTCTAATGCAATACAGCGATTTGCTCACTAGATCATGTGACATATGCAATGACTCTGTAATAGAAGCCTGGTGTCTGTGCTCACCATTAACACTGATGATGGCTTGATGCAGAAACGTTTGTGTTTTGTTTTCAGCTTATATTTATGCACAATAAACTTCTGGGCACCATAATGTCCCAATAGCTGTGGATGATCTCCTCTTTTTAGACAGTGTGCAGGTCTCCACCGCTCCTAGACAGTTTAGGCCCAGGATTCTGATCAGCACTTTGAGACAAAGGTTTTTGTTTTACTAGGTTGCGTGTTCTGAAGCCTCCGGCGAGGCAGACACAATCTTTCCAATCATAAATCAATATTCGTGGTGTATTTATGCAGTTTTGTTTTGCAGCGAAATTACTCTTTATGTGGTGACTCCCAAGACTGAAGACAATCTATCATGAGGTTGAACGGGAAAAACAAACCGTTACCAAAACACTCCGCCTTCACAGGAATGTGTGTGTGTGTGCACATCTTATAAGGGATGACATAAGATGGCGCACCCTTTCAGTGATGTACAGAGAGAGCTAGCAACAGCGAACATACACAGCTCAGGGCATGTGCGAGTGTGTGGGCGCGTTGTCATCGACGTGCGTGTGCGTACTCACCAGCTTGTCCATCTGCATGAGCTTCTTGTCTTGTTGGTGAAGCTGCTTGGTCTTGATCTCCAGAACCACCTTAAGACTGTCCAGCTCCTGTCCCAGATACAACACATGGGAGTCCTTCTATAGGGAGAGAGGGAGATAGAGGGAGAGATAGAGAGGGGGAAGAGAAAGGGGGGGGGGAGGAAGAGAGAGAGAGATTTTCATTCACAAACCAGTCCTATTCCTAACCTCTTCTATCCCCTACAAACTGTTGTTCCAGACAAACAACAGTCATTCAATAACCCACTTTAAGATGGATGATTGCAGTACCAGAGTTGAGGGTTTGATTCCCAAATGAAACCAAATATGCATGAGTCACTGTGGATAAATCCCCAAACACAGCCATCTCAGAAACGGACACAATGACCAGAGCTGCATGTCCATTAGCAACCAGCAGGGGGCAGTATTCCACCAGTATAAAGACCATAAGGCCCAAAAACAACAAAAAAGAAGCAGTAAACTTGGACATCTGTCTCACAGCAGTAGTATTGTTGACTGAGGTACACAGTGTAACAGAACAATAGCATTCTTCAGCACCTTCCTGTGTCCATGGGGCTCTGGGCATAATTATGCCACAACATAGGGTACCATCATATTCCTTTCACCTGGTTCTTCTCTGCCAGAATCCTCCTCCTCTCCTCCTCCGCTCGCAGCTTCTCGCTCAGCGCCTCGTTCTCCAACGTGAGGTCCTGGATTTTCTCCTGTTGTGGGTGTGTGAGAGAGAGAAAATGGTTGAGAGAGAGAGACTGTTAAGTCAACGCTACAACAGTGTTACTCCCTGATACTGAGTGTATATAAGACAAACAGAAGATAGTAGTAGTATCTTTATTGGGTAAACGTGTGGTAAGGCTGTGATCAGGGAGGTAGAGGGAACATGGATCTCACAGTGAGAGTGGCCTCCGTTTCCTTTAGTGTTTTGTCCAGGTTCTCCAAGTCCTGTTCCAGGGTTTTCCTGAGCTCTGCAAAACAACACACTGAGTCAATGATGGAGGAAAAGTAGTCACTTATTCACAAATTAAAAAACTTTGGATTAGTAATTTCTCATGTGAAAACCAACCAAGTGTGTGGATGCCTGAGATGGATGGATTGATGGGTGGATTGATGGGTGGATTGGTGGGTGGATTGATGGGTGGGTTGTAGGACAGAAGAACAGCGGGATGAATTTCAATGAGTTCTGTGAAGGTGTGTGGTCGTGTGTCCTCACCTTGGGCGGCGGTGTCGTAGGTCAGTCTGAGCACGTCCATCTGCTGAGCGTGGCTGGCCTCAGAGTTTCTCCTCAGAGTCTCCTGTCTGCTCCTCATCTCCTCCAGCTGACAGAGAGAAGAAGAAGAAAACGGATTTGATTGATCATTCTAATTCCCATGGGCTGCTCTCACCAGTCAGTAATACAAGTACGCCATTACATGTTTAGCATCAGTTACGGGGTGAATCTCAATAGTCTAAGGTTTCCTCTGTATATTTCCAATTCATACTACTAAAGATTCCCTCCATTATTATGACACATTTCAAATCAAATCAAAAGGTTATTGGTTGCGTACATAGTTTATCAGATGTTATAGCGGGTGCAGGGAAATGCTTGTGTCACCAGCTCCTAACAGGGCAGTTCAAATGAGAAATAATACAATGAACTATGTGGAGAATCCAGTATTTAAATACACAGTGTGAAAGCAGCATAAAAGAAACGGGAAGTGTTTTATGTCTCTATATACATGGGACAGCAGCATTGGCTGTGTGTGTATGTGCAGTAGTCTGCGTGTGTATGAGGTGTGTGTTTTATGTCTCTATATACATGGGACAGCAGCATTGGCTGTGTGTGTTGGTGCAGTAGTCTGCGTGTGTATGAGGTGTGTGTTTTGTGTATGGGAGTACTTGTGCAAAAAAAGTATCTGATTTGGAAAAAGCTCATGTGGATGATTTATCGCTGATTGAATTACCAGTTAGATGTAGGACATAGAGGACTCAGGAAGTAATACTACGTGCCAATTCATATTCATCCACGCCGTCCCGTTCTACCGCTGATGACATCAGGGAGTAATAACCATGGCAACGGTCGTAAATCTCGGGAAGCGTTTACGAGTTGGGCGCTGTGTGTGGTGCGGGTAACAGCCAATGGAGTATTTCAGAAGTGCACTAATGCTGTGTTCACATGCTAGTCGGAACTAGGAAACTCCGACTTGCTAACAGGTTGTAGTTAAACACGTTAGCAAGTTGAACATTTCAGAGTTCCAACTGGCACGTGAACGCGGCATGAACCACAGGATGCGAGTCATAACGATGACATCACACCAACCCTATCCCCTCGGCCCCCAGCAGCCTTAGAGGCGGCGTATCAATCGCTAATAGCTAAAAACTCAATAATGTGTTTATAGTGCGCTGATGTTGATCAACGCTGGCTCTATGCCTTTGTTCATGTTCTGCTTGGACTGCCTGTGTTACACACGTGTGACTTACTGGGTTCAAAACCCGGACTTCTCCCCGCTGTAAGACTTGTGTTAGCCCTCTGAGCTAAAGCCTAGGCCTTAACTCAGAGAGCCAACACGAGTCTTTATGTCTTAAGGCAAGGTTACTCATCATCATCATCTATGTCAAGGCCATCAGACTGTTAAATAGCCATCACTAGACGGCTACCACCCGGCTACTCAACCCTGCACCGTAGAGGCTGCCGCCCTATACACATAGACATGGAATCACTGGCCACTTTAGTAGTGGAACACTAGTCACTTTAATAATGTTTACATACTGCTTTACTCATGTCATATGTATATACTGTCTTCTATTTTACTGTATTTTAGTCAATGCCGCACTGACATTGCTCGTCGTAATATTTATATAAATATTTATATATTTTTTAATTCCATTCTTTTACTTTTAGATGTGTGTATTGTTCTGAATTGCTAGATACTACTGCACTGTTGGAGCTAGGAACACAAGCATTTCGCTACACTTGCAATAACATCTGCTAAAAATGTGTATGTGACCAATACAATTTGATCAGTGAGCAAGACTTGCGTTGGCTCTTCCCCCCCCCCGAGGTAAAACCCCCTGACTTCAGCTCGGCGGGCTAACACACTTGTTCAGGTACACAAGCTCAGTCACCGCCGCGCCACTGACCTGTTGCTCCATGAGGGCGCGGCATTTGTCCGCCTCCTCCTGATAGGCCTGGTGCACCTTGTCCCACTCTGCCTGGTAGAAGGCCTTGAGCCTCTCCTCCAGGCCGCTCAGCTCAGCCTGGTGATCCCTCTGGACTCTCCGCACTGCCTCCTCCAGAGACACCCGCACCTCCTCCTTCTCCTTCTGAAGCCGCTCACAGCACTGGGACGAGGAGACTGGAGAGGGAGGGGGGGGGGGGAGAAGGAAAGGGAGAGATGGAGAAAGAGACTCTGTCATCGTCACTTTGTATTTTAGAATTCACTTTCAAAACACAATTAACCAGAATGAGGCTCTATGATAAATAATGACTTCACTGTAATAAGAGGGGGACCGTGTTGGAATAACATCTCCAAACGGCCAATTGGTGTTTTTGTAACAGCTTTGCACAAACACCATTTGGATATGAACATCTGACGACGCACTGGAAAAATGCATGACTGTTCCAACATTGCGCAATCCAACCCTAACCTCTATCTTGATGAGAATCATATGCACCCTTTCACACAACACTTTACATGTCCGCTGAAAACTAAGGCTAAGATTCCAGGACCCATTCAACCAGGCTCTGAACTAAAAAGCCCCTTCAACAGCAGATCTCCATTGAACGTAATTGTTTTGCCCAACCAAGAGTAGAATTAGTGTGGGTCTAGTAGACTATAACCAACATCTAATGATAGGACTATATTTGAATACATATGTAATGATAGACCCATATATGTAATGATAATAGCAGATTCCCACAGCGCAGCACAGAGCAGCCTGGACAGTTGACATTTCCTCATATCCTCCCCTGTGGGATTAACTCTGAGGCCTGTTGCCACGGCGATGTTGTCATAAAGGCCGGCAGCTGTAAGCCCGTTAACAGACAGGTCCTGTCTTTATTATGGGGTAACTAACAGAAAGGGGATGTGCGTGTATGTATGTATTGTGGGCAGGTGTGACTGGCATGTGGCCCCCGTATTATGACATCAGCGCTGCCCCCCCCCACAAGTTGTTTCATAACACGACATCATGGGTCAAGAAGGAACAAGGACGGGAGCTGGAAAGAATGTGTATCTAAGGGCAGATCTAGGATCAGGATTTACTCAAGCCTGTTACTGTAGCCATTATCAGCTCAAGATAAAATTGATCTAGGGTCAGATTTAAAGGGATAGTTTGGGATTTTGGCAATGAATCCCGTTAATCTACTTCCCCAGATGAACGTGAACTTGTGGATACCATTTCTATGTATGTGTCCAGTATGAAGGAAGTTGGAGGTCGTATCGCAAGCCAGTGCTAACCAGCAGAGACATACAAAATGGTATCCATTAGTTCATCAGACTTCGGGGAAGGAGATAACGGGCTTCAATGCCAAACCTGAAATATCCCTTTAACTCAATCCGCAAATTTGAACTGTGACCATTATCCACTCATTTATAAAGAGCCTAGAACTGTTAACTGTAAAACTGTCGGAAAGACAAATAAAATCCCTGGAAGTCAGACTGACAATGTTCTTTCACTAGCTTGAAGAGAAACGTATTGACACAGGTTCTGCTGGTCAAACATACAGTAGACATAGCAAAGAGACTTGTTAGCACTTCTCAAAGTCTGACGTTAACAGGCAGAGTTTTGAAGGAGGTGGTGAGAGTGAGATTCATACATTCCACAGTCATGTGTAAAAACAGGGGTCAAGGTTCAACAAGCACACCAAAGCCCTCACTCATCAAACAGATGGTAGTCGATGCATTTTCTGCTGAGGTTCGGTGGGAAAAAAAAGTGCATCTATGCACGTGTTTGCATTTAGGGGGAGAGGGCTTGGTACGGCAGTTAAAGGGTGTGTCCGGGCTTGCACGAGTGTGTGTGTTGAGACCGAATGGTTTTCACTAGAACTGTGTAGTAAAAGTATGTTTGTATAAAATGTGTGTGAGAGAGAGAAGTGTATGAAGGAATAAAACCACAGAATTGTAGTGTTGCGTGTGTGTCTATCATGCATGCGAGTGTGTGTGCCTGTCTGTTTAAAGAGAAGGGGGCTTTCTAGCTCTCTATATCCCTGACAGCAGACGGCCGTTGGTATTGTTCATCAGAACCACTACCGTTGGTATTGTTCATCAGAACCACTACCGTTGGTATTGTTCATCAGAACCACTACCGTTGGTATTGTTCATCAGAACCACTACCGTTGGTATTGTTCATCAGAACCACTACCGTTGGTATTGTTCATCAGAACCACTACCGTTGGTATTGTTCATCAGAACCACATTGTACAGGCGTTCCAACCAGATGCCTCTAAGGCATCTTGCACAGTTGGCGAGGTTTGAAGAGGTCTGGCAGGACGTCTGAGACGGTCATGGGGCACGTGGGTAAAGTGAAACGGCGCACGTTTCCTCTCCATTTCGTAACACATTACAACATCTGGGGTCTGGGCCAAGTCGAAGGAACAGAACTGAACAAGCCCACTCCTCTGGAACGCCACTCTGACATCATTGGCGGAACAGAACGGAATGCCTTGTAATGTATGAAACGCATCCATAACATTGAGTGTTTCAACATGTTCACAAACGCCTTCCCGCCTTGTTTGAAATGATCACCACTAAGAAAAATGGATAGCTGTGAGCAGGGATTCTATCACATATTATTGACCTATCCAGTCGTGTCAGATCAGGGATCATCTTGAAGGGAGGAATGATGCACGTTTTTACAATTGGAAGTATTTGAACATTCTAAAAACATCTAAATTCTGGGGAAACATGGATGGAAATGTTGTCAACATGTCAGAGTGTACTACAACAGGGTTCCCCAACTGGCGCGCAGATGAGTTTATTTGGTCCCCCATGTAACAAATTAAAGAGTGACTAAAAACACCAGCAAATCAGCTCCAAGTGATTTTTATTTTGTTCATAAGTCTACCCCACGCATAATATATGTATGTGATTGTATCCAAATGTAAGCAAGGTTTGAAATGATTGTGTTTTAGTCAAATATTATATCTGTTTGGGCTTCATGCGGCCAATTTGCAGTCTACAAAGTATTTGTAATTGTGTTCTGGCCCCCTGACCATCTCCTCAAGAAAGAAATCATCCCGCGGTGTAACCTAGTTACTGATCCCTGCTCTACAACCACCAGACGTTTCTCCAGAATTAGTCTGAACACTTCCTCCTAAAGAGAACAGCCCCCTTCCCTGACAAGCAGCTCCACAGCACTCAAACCCATTATGTTAAGACTATTGTCCTGTCACGACAGTGATGTAGCATGTCTCCATACGGGGAAACAAAGATGATGCTGCAGAGAGACTACCACTAACTACTGGTGGTGAATGCTTGGCGGGAAAACGTTAAGTCATGCTTGGAGGAAGACCGTGGACAAAGGAGACTGTCTGCCTGTATCTGTAATTATTAAGGCTTTATGACCGCTGCACGGGTTACCAATAACATCAGTTCAATGCATTTCACACGTACTTGCACGCAAACAGGTGTACACACAGGCACACACAGTTTTGCAAAACATGCCGAGGCTTGCATTCACGCTTCCCAAATACAGCATGCCTAGGGGGTGGGGGCTAATAACAATGTCTACACAGAGGCAGAGAAGCACACAGTGCTTTGGATGGCAGTTGACGACCTGATAAGGCCTTAATGATAAGCAAACAGGTTAGGGGAATGAGAGTGAAACAGAGGGAAGGTTCATTCACATTGAGTGTTGTGAGAAAAAAAATACTTGTTGGCTTCACTCATAACAAGACACAATTGGCAGATTAAATGTTTTCCTTGATCATTTTCTTATTTACAGATTTTCTGCTTCGTGCAAACACTTGCTCTTCCTTGAGCAACAGACGCGTTGATAAACGTGCGTATGTAAGAGGTAGAGGGGTGGACGAGCAGCGGGGTGAAGTGAAGACATGCTTGAGGTGGTTTTTTCTTACTGAGTTCATCGCGCAGGTTAGAGAGCTCCAGGGACAGTCCTTTCTTCAGCTTCAATGTCTCTTCACGCTGTCAGAGAGAGAGAGAGATACGATTAGTTATTAAGTCAATGGAAAAACTATTCCTAAACTATGTGAGACTTTCGTTTCAAGTGGAACCAGACAATCGTTTTACGTCAGACATTATGACTCGACTGACAGTCATCTTTCCACAACATCATTCCTTGGCACCAATAGCTTCTTAGACTTGGAACAATTAAAGGCTTCAGTATGGTGACCTAATAACAGTACAACACATTCCTATAGGCGTGTCGAGGAATGCTGTAACTTCTAACAACAACCTACAATAACCTACATTAGCCTGCTGGGTAGGCTACAGAGACTGAGTCAGTACAGTTCTGAGAGCAGCATTTTCCTAGCCTGGTCCCAGATCTATTAGTGCCGTCTTGCCATCTTCTATGGTGCCGTAGGAGTTGGCGAGACAGCACAAACGGATTTGGGAACCAGGCTAGCGTTTTCAGCAGCCGTCTCAACAGACACTGTTTTCCTTCTGACACTGTATCCATTTCACTCCGTTATCATACTGTGGAGAGACGACTTTCAGGGTGACTTAGAAGTGACATAGGGCATCTTAGAAACAGGGAACACGTGCTATGAAAACTCATCTGACACAGGCCTACGCATTAATAAGTAGATAGTTTGAGTCTAAAACACACACACGCTTCCTCTCAGACGTCACGTACACAAATTCTCTCATGAACCTGTTCATTCTTAGGGACTCACACTCTCCTACATATCAACATGGTCTCAACATCCTGAAAGGATGGAAGGCTACACCCTGTACTAATCCAACCCAGAGCTCTCACACACACACACACACACACACACACACACACACACACACACACACACACACACACACACACACACACACACACACACACACACACACACACGATTCTCTGAATGGTCAAAGAGACGGTGCTGTAATAAATGTCCACACTCTTTAAAACAGAGACACAACGATCACTTCATAACCGTCTCTATTTGACACATGGCATGATGACATACTTTATAGTCAGGAATCCAATCTGTCAGCTGTAAGTGAACCGATAGAGAGAGAGATAGAGTGATAGATAGATAGAGAGAGAGAGTGATAGATAGATAGAGAGAGAGTGATAGATAGATATATATAGAGAGAGATAGAGAGAGAGTGATAGATAGATAGAGAGAGAGTGATAGATAGATATATATAGAGAGAGATAGAGAGAGATAGAGAGAGAGTGATAGATAGATAGAGAGAGAGTGATAGATAGATATATATAGAGAGAGATAGAGAGAGATAGAGAGATAGAGAGTGATAGAGAGAGAGAGAGAGAGTGATAGATAGATATATATATAGAGAGATAGAGAGAGATAGAGAGATAGAGAGTGATAGAGAGAGAGAGAGAGAGTGATAGATAGATATATATATAGAGAGATAGAGAGAGATAGAGAGATAGAGAGATAGAGAGAGAGTGATAGATAGATATATATAGAGAGAGATAGAGAGAGATAGAGAGATAGAGAGAGATAGAGAGATAGAGAGAGATAGAGAGAGAGGCCAAACAGCCCGCCAACAGATGCGCAAAACAAAAAAAACAAAAAAAATAAAGCAAACGGAGCGAGAAAGAGAGAGAGAAAACAAACACACCTTTCCTTTCTTTGTGGTATGTGGAGGAGACTTCAGGCAGGCGTTGCTGCTAGAGGAGCCCATGTTATTCCGCCTGGGCTGCCGAAGGGCCAAGTGCTATAGCTAGGAGCTCCACTACAATGTGCCTGGTCGGAACCTCCTCCTCTCCTCCCCCTCTCCAACACCAACCACCTCCACCACTCCACTCTCTCGCTCAGGGAGCTGGTCTGTCTACATCAAATAAACTCCCTCTCCAAGGAGTACTCAAGCCCTGCCTAGCAGTACCTCCCCACCTCCAACCCAGCCGCCCTTGGCCAAGCTCCAGCACACGTGTATTTCCCCTAGAGACAGGGCCTGGAGCTGGGGGTCTGGGGGAGGTGGAGGGGCTAGATGAGAGTGAGGTCAGGCTGGGCTAAGGCCCTCTGCTCTGGGCCTCGGGTGCTGCATGGTCAAGCCTCTCTGGTTCTCTGGTTCCTTTAAAAGAGCCAGTGGTTGTACAGTACATGTGTCTGTGGGGCTATTTCATTCATAAACATTAGCAGCACTAACAACACTCACTAGGTTCTACTTTTCAAAGACATGACCTATAGGGAATCAAAGCGAGATTGGCCATTGCCTATTAGCTAGCCTGCTACATAGTTACAGTGGAGATGCTCAAACTGGTGTGGTATAGCGGTCACCTAATAATCCCCAGTTTACAATTGGCTCATTCATCCCCCTCCTCTCCCCTGTAACTATTCCCCAGGTCGTTGCTGTAAATAAGAACGTGTTCTCAGTCAACTTACCTGGTAAAATAACAGATAAATTAAAAAAGATAGCGGAGTCCTATTAGGCCTAATAAACTGTTTTTTTATGCCATCTTTGACTCGTGTCCTTCACGTCAAAGCTGGCTAATCCATTCCATTTCTGGCTTGGTTTGCGCTGTAGAATCTTCTACGTGGCGCTTTCAAGTGCTCTCGGCGGGCCAAGATATCACTGGCATTCTCCCTTAGATAAGACTCACACTAATAGAGAGTCTGGCACTGTAGAGTCAATAGAAAGCTTATAATGCTATCACTGAAGAGATATTTCACTGCCAAGACTCTCTAAATAGCCTCCTAGCTAGCCAGACGCTACCCAGGAAATGTTCCCTACCAGGGAAATGTACTCGGATGGAGGGATGAGACAGGAGGGCTATTCTCCACTCGTTTACAGCCCGAGCAGGAGAAAGAAGAGGATTCATCCCTCCTCCACACTATTACACTACAAGTCAACACTGTATGTACACCAGGAGATATCCACGTAGTCTAATCTAAAATAACTGATGGCACCGGATCATGGGTGTGTTCATTAGGCACCAAATGGGAGAAAACATACTGAAACAGGTAGGGACTATAACAACGCTTTAGGTTTTTCCCCCAAACGTTTCACTACTGTGTGCCCTTATGAATGCGACCTGGGTTAATCTAGGGGGACATTTTAAATATAATTGTACTAATCACTCATTAGTATTACTACTCTGTTAGAGAGTTTTAAGTTTGCTCTTGTGTTTAGTTGGCTTGACAACCTCTACTACATTCAGAGAGCTCATTGCTGTTCCTCAGATAGGAACCTCTCTTCTCCCTCTATCAGGAGGATTACGGTAGGGCCCGAGGCTAGGGGGCGGGGTTATTGATGCTCACAGGTGATGTGGTGGAACCCAACAGCCCCACCCCTTTACCCTTGTCCCTGCCTTCTCTCCCCGCCTGCAGGGAGGCTTGAAACTGCAGCTGGTGCATTAGTCCCCCAGTCCCTCCTCCATTTCTCTCCCTCCCCCATCTCCCCTTCAATCCATCTCTCTAATCAATAGAAAGCCAGAAAAGCATTCCAGAGCTGTCTGTCTGTCTTCTCCACAGAGGGGTGTTCGGTTAGAAAGTAGAAAAGGAAACCAACCGGGCTGAAGCAGGAATCCCTTGACTTGATACAGTACTTGACAACGGATAATCAATTTGATAAAGACACCAACGTTGTCTGATTCAGAACAGCATATTGGAGAAGATTTTCTACTATCTAAATGTCCGCTCAGTTCACAGTCTGTTACACAACAACACCTGTGGAGGAGTGAATGTTGTGGAGGAGTGAATGTTGTGGAGGAGTGAATGTAGTGGAAGAGTGAATGTTGTGGAGGAGTGAATGTTGTGGAGGAGTGAATGTTGTGGAGGAGTGAATGTTGTGGAGGAGTGAATGTTGTGGAGGAGTGAATGTAGTGGAGGAGTGAATGTTGTGGAGGAGTGAATGTTGTGGAGGAGTGAATGTTGTGGAGGAGTGAAACCACATGGTTGTTTTTTTGTCTAGGAGATGAAACCAGGTTTATAGGAGATAGTGATGGGAGAGAACACAGACTATCACACCACTCAGACATAGAGATAGTGATGGGAGAGAACACAGTCTGTCTCTCTGTCTGAGTGGTGTGATAGTGATGGACAGAGAGAGAGACTTGGTTCTCTCCCATCACTATCTCTCTGTCTGAATGGTGTGATAGTGATGGGAGAGAACACAGTCTATCACACCACTCAGCAGAGAGACAGTGATGGGAGAGAATACAGTCTATCACACCACTCAGACAGACAGATAGACGGTGTGTGTTAGTGTGAAGCTCAGTGTGTGTAACACCTCTGGTCAGGTAGGGTCAGCAGACGGTAGGCGTGGTCAACATCACAAGACTGGATGTAGACCAACCCTCCCTCCCTCCATGTATCCATCTTTCCCTCCCTTATTCCCTCCTTTAAACACATAACCGTGCTGTTACGGTTCTTCATTGGTACCAGATGTGGGGTAACATATCAGATACACTTACAACATGACAGCAAGTCCCATTTGTGAGGAGAAACTAAGGACTAAATCAGCTTTAGGACATGGTAGAGAGAATGAGAGAGAGAGAGAGAATGAAAGAGGGAGAGAGAGACATAGGGAGAGAGAATGAATGAAAGAGACATAGGGAGAGAGAATGAAAGAGAGACGGAGAGAGAGAGAATGAAAGAGAGAGAGGGAGAATCTGGAGAAAGAGGTTGTGAGCTGCACATTCCCTAGCCAGTTGTCATACATATGAAGAATTCCAAAAGTTCACTTTGCCCTCATAAAACTGTTAAAGCAAGGTGAGCCAGTATACTTTATAAACGCCCAGGGATTTCGGCGCCTGGAGCAGATCATCACTGCTATTCCAAACATGTTCCTGCCGTACCAGAATAATTAAAAGTATGACAAAGATAGATGTGGAAATGCCTGTCATGAAAGGATTTACAGAGTAGTGAAACCTCATTCTCTCTCTGTGTTAGTAGATTCTGGTCTATAATGAATGTTTTAATTTGGGGATGATTCCTCTCAATCCTAAATACACAAAGCGTATAATAAAAAATCTCCTGCAGAGTTTAACATGTGTTGTCAAGAGATGTCACTTGATCACAATGAGCGTTTTCAAACAGACAGAGGAGGGTAAAGATCTCTGCAAATATTTACACAGTAGCCTATCCAAGTCTGGGATTCTGTGAGTGACAGGCGGTATTATCCACACAAGCCACACCCACTCGCCTGGCTGGACCATTCGCTGGCTTAAAACACTGATAGAACACACTCTCAAAGACATGAACCAGGAACTCAGTTTGGTTCAACAGGATCCTCGTCTTACAAAGCCACACTATATAAGATATGGATTGGATTTTGTAGGATATTGATAGGGGATAGCAGTGTTATGATTGAGAGGCTACTTTTGACTGGAGGCAGTCACACACACACACACACACACACACACACACACTTAACTGCTTGTTTTAGCAGTGGACAACAAAAAGCAGAGACAACAGATACTTCAGGCATGCAGCCAACCACAGCATACCGTTGACACCCACTCATCAATAGTCATACATAGTTCTGGATGGAAAGGCGTTATGTATTTGATGACAGCAAGGGACCCTAAATGGTGAGTGGGTGTGGTGAGATTACTGTCCTTCCTGCCTCCTCCTCCTCCGTCATGTAAACAGAAGCTCTGCAAGTCAACCAACCAACACCCACTATATCTATATTGCTACATGAATAATATCCATGGCACTACTCAAACACACACAGAGGACAGATATGGTTCCCTGACCTCTATAACGAGACCATAGTAAAAACAGACAGAGGACATTCCTTTAGGTCACCAAGCACCTAACTACAACAAACAAAGCAAATAAAATGTTATGTCACATACGCCGAATACAACAGGTGTAGACCTTACAGTGAGAGGCTTACTTACAAGCCCTTAACCAACAACGCAGTTAAGAAAATAGAGTAAAGAAAATATTTACTAAATAAACAAAACAAATAATTATAATTACGAGGCTGTATACAGGGGGTACCGGTAACAAATAAATGTGCACGGGTACAGTTTAGTCGAGGTCATTTGTACATGTAGGTAAGGGTAAAGTGACAGAACAGCAGACCAAGGTGCAGTAAAACCCAGACATATTCCAGTGTTACCTCGGTGAAGAGGTGCTGCACCACGGTAGCCAAGGCCTCTATCCTGCGGTTGCCCTGCTCCAGGAGCCGTCGGAAATGCTGAAGGCTCTGGTTCTTCTTCTCACACTGGGCACGGTAGTGGGCCACCGTGGCCGGCTTAGCCTCCACTAGAGCCCGGGCCGGGCGGGATGCCGAGACCACTGGTCCCTGGACTGGGAGAAGGACGGCAGAGACTGGGACCAGGTCTGGTTGGGACGGCTGGGGTTGGCTGGGTCCTCCTACCTGAGTAGTGGTGCTCGTCTGGGAGAGGGTCCTCGCCAACGGCGTCCCCCGCGCCTTGTTCTTGTCCACTGAAAGAGAGCAAGGTCGGTTGAGTGTGCTGGCCACGATGTTTAGCATGGTCTCTCGCATTCCACTCTCCACAACCCACTCACACACATAAAACCTAGAAATACAACACAGACACACTAGCATGCAGGAGGATACGCCTTAAGGTCTCTGAGCAGACACCGACTGAAACCCCAGTGGAGCTAAGAAACAGTGCAGCAGTGCATGCTGGGATAGCTCTGTAATGATGGGCCCCGAGGTAGATTCCAAGGATCCATTACGAGTGCATTAGCATCAAGCCACAGTGCAGTTAGGAGACAGAACCATCCACTCCCTCCCTTTCTCCGTCCATCTCTCCCCCCCTCCCTTTCTCCGTCCATCTCTCCCCTCCCTTTCTCCGTCCATCTCTCTCTCCCCCCCTCCCTTTCTACGTCCATCTCTCTCTCCCCCTCCCTTTCTCCGTCCATCTCTCTCTCCCCCCCTCTTTCTCCGTCCATCCCCCCCCCTCCCTTTCTCCGTCCATCTCTCTCCCCCTCCCTTTCTCCGTCCATCTCTCTCCCCCTCCCTTTCTTTCATCCCTCTCTCCCTCCCTCATTTTGCTGTCTCTTCTTCTCTCCCTCCATCCCTCTCTCATATATTTTGCTGTTTCAGAGCAAAGTGGACCATGGAGATGTCATGCCTGACTGAAGCTGCATGCCGTGTTTTATTAAGAGGGCAAACTGGCCCCAGCTCTTGACCCTACAGCAGACTGTCAATAGAGTTAACCCTGATATTGATACTTCACGTTGATCATCATTAATAATTGTATCAATAATGCCATACCAACCATCTCCATCTTTCCCGAAAGCAATCAAATATAAATTGTGTTAGTAAAGCTCTCTTTAATAGTGTTTGCATATAAAGACGTCCACCTGACACAGTCAACTCAATGAGAGGCAGAGTGCTATAACACTATGTGAGTCCCATCACCACACCAGCTGAGCTATGACCTTCTCCCTAAGAGGGTTAAACACTGTAATACTGCCCCCTTATGGCCACCACGCTGTCAATAACCCCTCACAGTCATAGAAACAGGCTTCATGTGTCACCTTGAGGGGCAGTCCTGGTGCTAGAGGGACACAGTGTCAGCAGGCTTTTCAGCTCACCACTAACACATCGGATTCTAATAATCAACTAATCATGGTCTTTAAATCTTAGATCTCAGTTTAGACAGGGCTGGAACAAAAACATGCACACACACACTGTACTGTATGAGGTTTTGATCTACTGTATCAGCCTATGCATACACCATCTGTCTAGCTCTACAATAACCAGAATGGAGCTCAAACTCCATCTGTCTAGCTCTACAATAACCAGCATGGAGCTCAAACTCCATCTGTCTAGCTCTACAATAACCAGCATGGTGCTCAAACTCCATCTGTCTAGCTCTACAATAACCAGCATGGAGCTCAAACTCCATCTGTCTAGCTCTACAATAACCAGCATGGAGCTCAAACTCCATCTGTCTAGCTCTACAATAACCAGCGTGGAGCTCAAACTCCATCTGTCTAGCTCTACAATAACCAGCATGGTGCTCAAACTCCATCTGTCTAGCTCTACAATAACCAGCATGGAGCTCAAACTCCATCTGTCTAGCTCTACAATAACCAGCATGGAGCTCAAACTCCATCTGTCTAGCTCTACAATAACCAGCGTGGAGCTCAAACTCCATCTGTCTAGCTCTACAATAACCAGCATGGAGCTCAAACTCCATCTGTCTAGCTCTACAATAACCAGCATGGAGCTCAAACTCCATCTGTCTAGCTCTACAATAACCAGCATGGAGCTCAAACTCCATCTGTCTAGCTCTACAATAACCAGCATGGAGCTCAAACTCCATCTGTCTAGCTCTACAATAACCAGCATGGAGCTCAAACTCCATCTGTCTAGCTCTACAATAACCAGAATGGAGCTCAAACACCATCTGTCTAGCTCTACAATAACCAGCATGGAGCTCAAACTCCATCTGTCTAGCTCTACAATAACCAGCATGGAGCTCAAACTCCATCTGTCTAGCTCTACAATAACCAGCATGGAGCTCAAACTCCATCTGTCTAGCTCTACAATAACCAGCATGGGCTCAACAGACACACTCATATCAAACAATTTACTAATCCAATCTCCAATTACATTGCATTATACTATTAGTCAACAGCCATATCATTTATTAACAGTTTGACACTAATCTGCCATTTTGGGTTATATATATATTTTCTTGTCATGCTATTTTCTGTTTCTAAATTCAATGCATCAGTGTGTGTGTGCATAGGGACACCCGGACAGACAGTGGTGGGACATGCTTGAGTGTGTGTGTGTGTGTGTGTGTGTGTGTGTGTGTGTGTGTGTGTGTGTGTGTGTGTGTGTGTGTGTGTGTGTGTTAGTGGGTAATTTGCGCTCTGTCAGTGTGTCTGCCTCTTCTAATGGCATTGTGGTTGACTTCCCCACACAGACACACTAGAGACTTTCCGTAACACAAACAGAGTTTCAACGCTTCCTGGAGCATGTCGCACCACTGCCAGTCTGGATGTCCCCATGCATGGCTGGAGCTAACAGGGGGAGTGGTGCCTACTTTCATCCTGTTCCACAGCCTACAACAGCACCCAAAAGACAACACCACACCCACAGGGGCATCCTGTGGGTGACTGCTAATCACAAATCTCTTTTAACACACCAGGGAGGGGAAACCAAAACATCCTCCCAGGAGGCAGGCAGGCAGACACACACACCACCCACATGAATAGTCTTCATTCAGAAGCATAAACTGTAATTTATGACAATCATCTCGGTTTACTTCAATGAGGGCGGAAACTTCTGAAGAGAATCAAAACAAAGGCCATGGAGGTTTATCTGATCTGCCTAAGAGGCTGATGTCACTGGACCAATATATACACCACTATTATATAACATGTTTGCCAGTAGTATTTCTGTTTACTGGGAGGATCTTCAGATATGGCTATTTTCATCATATTCAGCAACATATCGTCACCTTTTACAAAATGTATCTTGCTTATTTTTTCTCCGTTCTCCTTTCTGGAGGGAAAAAGAGTCAAGCGGACATTTTGCAGAGTGTGTACCTGGGATCTGCCATGCAGGCTGATAGAGGTTCAGGGCCCAGTCTGTGAGAGAGATGTCAGTCAGTTAGCCACTTAGCATGCAGTGGGATATTATGTGCATCCCAAATGGCACCCTACTCCCTATTTAGTGCACTACTTTTAACCAGTGCGCTATATAGGGAAGGTGGTGCCATTTGGAACATATTTTACAAGTTAGAAAAAAACATCTCTGGATGGAAGTTGGGCTTGGGCACAGATCTAGGATCAGCTTTTCCTCCACAAGTCATGACCGTAACTATCATGGGGAGAAACACTAAACTGATCTTGGATCAGTGTCTAGAGGAGACTTTAAGAGGTGCTACTAAAAGGGATATCGAGGAGAGATGAGAGGCTGGATGAGAGGAGGAAGAGGACGAGCGGAGAGGGTGTCTTTTAGTTGAGGATGGCGTGTGTGGCTGTGTGTGTGTGTGTGTGTGTGTGTGTGTGTGTGTGTGTTAGATCTGTCATCTGAGTAGATCAAACCCTTTTGAAACGTATTCCCAACTGAACTGAAGCCATGTTGGTGTTTGAATGTACTGTAGTTTGCCAGAACGTAGAGTGAGAGTTGGACAGAGAGCCAATCCCTCATCAACTGCACAGTATTAATTACACTCTCCTGACTGCTGCTCCAATGGGCTGGGTGGCAAAAATACAACCCACTTCATAGGATGGATTACTGTGTGTGTGTGTGTGTGTGTTGGGGGCAGTAGCTTTTCCACCCAGATCAGCCTTTCACAGCGCTGAGGGGTGTGCAAAAGCTATTGCCAAAATTATGACCCCCACCCCTACACACACACACACACACACACCCCACAGCACTGTGAAAGGCTGATCTGGGTGGAAAAGCTACTGCCCCCAACACACACACACACACAGTAATCCAATCTTAATCCATCCTATGAAGTGGGTTGTATTTTAAATTTGCCAGCCCATTGGAGCAGCAGTCAGGAGAGTATAATTAATACTGTACAGTTGATGAGGGATTGGCTCTCTGTCCAACTCTCACTCTACGTTCTGGCAAACTACAGTACATTCAAACACCAACATGGTTTCATTTCGGTTGGGAATACGTTTCAAAAGGGTTTGATGTGCCAGCCAGTGCCAGTAAACAGTGCCCATCACTTGTGCGCACACACACACACACACACACACACACACACACACACACACACACACACACACACCCACAAGGTAGCCCGTAGTCTTAATCTGGGTGGGATTAAAGATGCCCCCTGCCGTGCTCAGATGAAACATTAAATCTAGAAAAATGAAAAGTGTGAATCTGACGGCATTAATCCGCAAACTGCATCTGCAGCAGATTTGTCAAATGAGGATTTTGATGTACAGTATTTAAAAGATGTGATGTTAGCAGCATTGGATGCACCCATGTAAAAGCCTGCTGGGCCATAGGCAGGAGGGCGAGAGTCTATGGGCTAGCCTGGCCTATAATGGGCTTCACAGAACATCTTAAACGGCTGTTATCTCAGTATTAGACGTTATCTCTTTGACAACCTTGAGGTGACTATGGAATATAAGTATGATTAGAACTGAAGTGTAAGACACATTGTAAATAAACCAAGCCCACAATAAGGCTGAGAA
This sequence comes from Salvelinus fontinalis, assembly GCF_029448725.1. NCBI lineage: Eukaryota > Metazoa > Chordata > Actinopteri > Salmoniformes > Salmonidae > Salvelinus > Salvelinus fontinalis. The sequence continues at coordinate 13,640,701 of NC_074696.1, forward strand.
CTTCTCATATACCACCCTGTACCCCATATAGTGTACTGTTTCTGACCAGGGCCCTATATTGACCAAGGCCTATACTCGGCCTTGTCTCAGGATGGTAAGTTGGTGGTTGAAGATATCCCTCTAGTGGTGTGGGGGCTGTGCTTTGGCAAAGTGGGTGGGGTTATATCCTGCCTGTTTGGCCCTGTCCGGGGGTATCATCTGATTGGGCCACAGTGTCTCCTGACCCCTCCTGTCTCAGCCTCCAGTATTTATGCTGCAGTAGTTTATGTGTCGGGAGGCTAGGGTCAGTCTGTTATATCTGGAGTATTTCTCCTGTCTTATCCGGTGTCCTGTGTGAATTTAAGTATGCTCTCTTCTTTCTTTCTTTCTCTCTTTTGGAGGACCTGAGCCCTAGGACCATGCCTCAGGACTACCTGGCATGATGACTCCTTGCTGTCCCCAGTCCACCTGGCCGTGCTGCTGCTCCAGTTTCAACTGTTCTGCCTGCGGCTATGGAACCCTAACCTGTTCACCAGACGTGCTACCTGTCCCAGACCTGCTGTTTTCAGCTCTCTAGAGACCGCAGGAGCGGTAGAGATACTCTCAATGATCGGCTATGAAAAGCCAACTGACATTTACTCCTGAGGTGCTGACTTGTTGCACCCTCGACAACTACTGTGATTATTATTATTTGACCATGCTGGTCATTTATGAACATTTGAACATCTTGGCCAGGTTCTGTTATAATCTCCACCCCACACAGCCAGAAGAGGACTGGCCACCCCTCATAGCCTGGTTCCTCTCTAGTTCTCTTCCTAGGTTTGGGCCTTTCTAGGGAGTTTTTCCTAGCCACCGTGCTTCTACACCTGCATTGCTTGCTGTTTGGGGTTTTAGGCTGGGTTTCTGTACAGCACTTTGATATATCAGCTGATGTAAGAAGGGCTATATAAATACATTTGATTTGATTGGGAACAGGGTGTCAGTTGAGATGCAGATGCAAGTGAACACATCCCAGGTGACACGGCTACAGACTCCTAGAAAATCTAGAAGGACCCCTGGCCCACCTGCAGTCCAGTCAAAGTTCATTAACTGCAATAACTGGGGCCTCGTAGACCGTGTCGCTCGCCTAACGAGGTGACTGAACTCCCAGCCCTGCTGTATCCATGGCAACACATGGAGAAATATCGATGTCAGAGGAGGCTACTGAGGGGAGAATGTCTCATTATAATGTCTGGAACGGAGCCAATGGAATGGTATCAAACCACGTGTTTGATGCCATTCCACCTATTCGGCACCAGTCATTACCACAAGCCCGTCCTCCCCAATTAAGGTGCCACCAACCTCCTGTGGTCGGTGTGTGGAGTGAGTGAGAGAACATGGGGTGTCATTAGCACATGTGTGCCTAGCAACACTGAACTGGGGTCCTTATAGTGCTTCACTGATTGGGTCCACCCAGCAGTATGCCTGTACAGACATTTTTACTGACCTGTTTTAAATTAGCCTACATACCTAAAAACAGGCTGCCTGGTATAAAAATAAAATAGATTTGATATCTGTTCATCACAAAATATGCCACATAAATATGAGAACCAGAAGGCATGGCTGGCTGAATTCATTAGAGAATATATACATTCCTTTAGAGAATGTTTAATCTTATCGCTCCCAAAATACCACTAAAAACTCTCCAGTCCACCAGACAGATTTCAGAAAGGGAACATCTCTCCCTCCCTCCTTTGGAATATTCTGTCCTCATTTCACCAGATAATTCCCTCATCAAGCGAACGTTGAAAAAACATTGAGGTTAGCTCTTGCACGAATGGGCATCCTTGCCGCAGAGCAGGCAGTGACTAAAGCCTGCTGTAACCTACATTTCTCTCACAGCAGAGCAGTGGGTCTCTAAACCACTAAGATGGAGGCCGCCCTCAGGCAGACACGTGCAGCCTGAGCTTGGATACAAAACAACACGTCATATTACGGTTTTACTATTACACACTCCGTTTCACTGCTTGGCAAATATTACTATTCTAGCCGGTGTAGATAAAACCATTTAATAACAGAGATAGTACGCAGCCAGATATGTGCAGTCTAGTTTGAATACAACAACAGCAGGCCAGGCTAAAGTACAGGTTTCAACAGACAAAATGCCAAAGACTAAATAGCAAGAAAAAAAACAACTCAGTAAATAGATGTATAACCATTTGAAACAGAGGGAGGAGTCAAGCTCGTGATTGACACAAAACCAGCATGCCAGCCCATAGTACTGCTTTTCAATAGGTACAATGACACAGAACACAAAGAAAAGGCCTGTTCCAGACAGCCTTAACATAGTGGTTTAATAACAGAAAGATGGTCAGGCTACTAGGAGCCAGATGAGGCTGAGTGTCTGGGTACCACGAGGCTGAGTGTCTGGGTACCACGAGGCTGAGTGTCTGGGTACCACGAGGCTGAGTGTCTGGGTACCACGAGGCTGAGTGTCTGGGTACCACGAGGCTGAGTGTCTGGGTACCACGAGGCTGAGTGTCTGGGTACCACGAGGCTGAGTGTCTGGGTACCACGAGGCTGAGTGTCTGGGTACCACGAGGCTGAGTGTCTGGGTACCACGAGGCTGAGTGTCTGGGTACCACGAGGCTGAGTGTCTGGGTACCACGAGGCTGAGTGTCTGGGTACCACGAGGCTGAGTGTCTGGGTACCACGAGGCTGAGTGTCTGGGTACCACGAGGCTGAGTGTCTGGGTACCACGAGGCTGAGTGTCTGGGTACCACGAGGCTGAGTGTCTGGGTACCACGAGGCTGAGTGTCTGGGTACCACGAGGCTGAGTGTCTGGGTACCACGAGGCTGAGTGTCTGGGTACCACGAGGCTGAGTGTCTGGGTACCACGAGGCTGAGTGTCTGGGTACCACGAGGCTGAGTGTCTGGGTACCACGAGGCTGAGTGTCTGGGTACCACGAGGCTGAGTGTCTGGGTACCACGAGGCTGAGTGTCTGGGTACCACGAGGCTGAGTGTCTGGGTACCACGAGGCTGAGTGTCTGGGTACCACGAGGCTGAGTGTCTGGGTACCACGAGGCTGAGTGTCTGGGTACCACGAGGCTGAGTGTCTGGGTACCACGAGGCTGAGTGTCTGGGTACCACGAGGCTGAGTGTCTGGGTACCACGAGGCTGAGTGTCTGGGTACCACGAGGCTGAGTGTCTGGGTACCACGAGGCTGAGTGTCTGGGTACCACGAGGCTGTGTGTCTGGGTACCACGAGGCTGTGTGTCTGGGTACCACGAGGCTGTGTGTCTGGGTACCACGAGGCTGTGTGTCTGGGTACCACGAGGCTGTGTGTCTGGGTACCACGAGGCTGTGTGTCTGGGTACCACGAGGCTGTGTGTCTGGGTACCACGAGGCTGTGTGTCTGGGTACCACGAGGCTGTGTGTCTGGGTACCACGAGGCTGTGTGTCTGGGTACCACGAGGCTGTGTGTCTGGGTACCACGAGGCTGTGTGTCTGGGTACCACGAGGCTGTGTGTCTGGGTACCACGAGGCTGTGTGTCTGGGTACCACGAGGCTGTGTGTCTGGGTACCACGAGGCTGTGTGTCTGGGTACCACGAGGCTGTGTGTCTGGGTACCACGAGGCTGTGTGTCTGGGTACCACGAGGCTGAGTGTCTGGGTACCACGAGGCTGAGTGTCTGGGTACCACGAGGCTGAGTGTCTGGGTACCATGAGGCTGAGTGTCTGGGTACCATGAGGCTGAGTGTCTGGGTACCATGAGGCTGTGTGTCTGGGTACCATGAGGCTGTGTGTCTGGGTACCATGAGGCTGTGTGTCTGGGTACCATGAGGCTGAGTGTCTGGGTACCATGAGGCTGTGTGTCTGGGTACCATGAGGCTGAGTGTCTGGGTACCATGAGGCTGAGTGTCTGGGTACCATGAGGCTGAGTGTCTGGGTACCATGAGGCTGAGTGTCTGGGTACCATGAGGCTGAGTGTCTGGGTACCATGAGGCTGAGTGTCTGGGTACCATGAGGCTGTGTGTCTGGGTACCATGAGGCTGTGTGTCTGGGTACCCTGAGGCTGTGTGTCTGGGTACCATGAGGCTGTGTGTCTGGGTACCATGAGGCTGTGTGTCTGGGTACCATGAGGCTGTGTGTCTGGGTACCATGAGGCTGTGTGTCTGGGTACCATGAGGCTGTGTGTCTGGGTACCATGAGGCTGTGTGTCTGGGTACCATGAGGCTGTGTGTCTGGGTACCATGAGGCTGTGTGTCTGGGTACCATGCGGCTGTGTGTCTGGGTACCATGGGAGTCAAGCCCCTCTGGGCTTCACGGTTAGAAGGAGCCCTCTGCCTTGCCGGCTATTCACCAACACGCTATGGTGGAGCCACTAGCGTAGAAAACACACACACAGACACAGAGAGAGTGGCATCTCTTTTGTATACATGGCAGCTATACACAACAGTGAGAAAACCCCCTGGTAAAGAAGGACTGCAAGGCAACAATGGCTGCCGCGGCACGGGGGAAGAAATAGGGAACGGGGGAAGAAATAGGGAACGGGGGAGATAAGACAACGGAGGAGGGGTACGATGGATGGAGTGATGAGGTGTGTGTGTGTGTGTGTGTGTGTGTGTGTGTGTGTGTCTCAGACCTGCATGGAACACCACAGTGGTCTTCTTGCATCCCGAGAGAAGTTGGAGATTCCGGAACAATCCTTTGGCTGTCAACTTCACATGGAAGTTAGACAGAGAGAGTCTAGGAGACCATAACATGTCTCTGGTGAGAGATTCCTCTAGTATAGACGCAAAGAAAAAAGGAGGGAACAATGAGAGGGAAAGTGAAAAAGAGAAATCCACTGTCTCTAGTCTTTAGTCTCTAGGGTAGATACTCCTCCAGACTAGGTTAGTCTCCAGGTAGAAACTCTTCCAGACTAGGTTAGTCTCTAGGTAGATACTCCTCCAGACTAGGTTAGTCTCCAGGTAGATACTCTTCCAGACTAGGTTAGTCTCTAGGTAGATACTCTTCCAGACTAGGTTAGTCTCTAGGTAGATACTCCTCCAGACTAGGTTAGTCTCTAGGTAGACTCTCCTCCAGACTAGGTTAGTCTCTAGGTAGACTCTCCTCCAGACTAGGTTAGTCTCTAGGGTAGATACTCCTCCAGACTAGGTTAGTCTCTAGGGTAGATACTCCTCCAGACTAGGTTAGTCTCTAGGGTAGATACTCCTCCAGACTAGGTTAGTCTCTAGGGTAAATACTCCTCCAGACTAGGTTAGTCTCCAGGTAGATACTCCTCCAGACTAGGTTTGTCTCTAGGGTAGATACTCCTCCAGACTAGGTTTGTCTCTAGGGTAGATACTCCTCCAGACTAGGTTAGTCTCTAGGGTAGATACTCCTCCAGACTAGGTTAGTCTCCAGGTAGATACTCCTCCAGACTAGGTTAGTCTCCAGGTAGATACTCCTCCAGACTAGGTTAGTCTCCAGGTAGATACTCCTCCAGACTAGGTTAGTCTCTAGGGTAGATACTCCTCCAGACTAGGTTAGTCTCCAGGTAGATACTCCTCCAGACTAGGTTAGTCTCCAGGTAGATACTCCTCCAGACTAGGTTAGTCTCTAGGTAGATACTCCTCCAGACTAGGTTAGTCTCCAGGTAGATACTCCTCCAGACTAGGTTAGTCTCCAGGTAGATACTCCTCCAGACTAGGTTAGTCTCCAGGTAGATACTCCTCCAGACTAGGTTAGTCTCTAGGGTAGATACTCCTCCAGACTAGGTTAGTCTCCAGGTAGATACTCCTCCAGACTAGGTTAGTCTCCAGGTAGATACTCCTCCAGACTAGGTTAGTCTCTAGGTAGATACTCCTCCAGACTAGGTTAGTCTCCAGGTAGATACTCCTCCGTACTAGGTTAGTCTCCAGGTAGATACTCTTCCAGACTAGGTTAGTCTCTAGGGTAGATACTCCTCCAGACTAGGTTAGTCTTTCGGGTAGATACTCTTCCAGACTAGGTTAGTCTCTAGGTAGATACTCCTCCAGACTAGGTTTGTCTCTAGGTAGATACTCCTCCAGACTAGGTTAGTCTTTCGGGTAGATACTCTTCCAGACTAGGTTAGTCTCTAGGTAGATACTCTTCCAGACTAGGTTAGTCTCTAGGTAGATACTCCTCCAGACTAGGTTAGTCTTTCGGGTAGATACTCTTCCAGACTAGGTTAGTCTCTAGGTAGATACTCTTCCAGTACAGGTGAGGAAAAGGAGGGAACAAGAGAAAAAGACTCCCAACAAAAACAAGTCCAAAAGCGCATCTACACCACTCCCAGATAGAGGGCGAGAGAGAGAGAGAGAGCCACACCACTCCCAGATAGAGGGCGAGAGAGAGAGAGAGAGCCACACCACTCCCAGATAGAGGGCGAGAGAGAGAGAGAGAGCCACACCACTCCCAGATAGAGGGCGAGAGAGAGAGAGAGAGCCACACCACTCCCAGATAGAGGGCGAGAGAGAGAGAGAGAGCCATACCACTCCCAGATAGAGGGCGAGAGAGAGCGCCACACCACTCCCAGATAGAGGGCGAGAGAGAGCGCCACACCACTCCCAGATAGAGGGCGAGAGAGAGCGCCACACCACTCCCAGATAGAGGGCGAGAGAGAGCGCCACACCACTCCCAGATAGAGGGCGAGAGAGAGCGCCACACCACTCCCAGATAGAGGGCGAGAGAGAGCGCCACACCACTCCCAGATAGAGGGCGAGAGAGAGCGCCACACCACTCCCAGATAGAGGGCGAGAGAGAGCGCCACACCACTCCCAGATAGAGGGCGAGAGAGAGCGCCACACCACTCCCAGATAGAGGGCGAGAGAGAGCGCCACACCACTCCCAGATAGAGGGCGAGAGAGAGAGCCACACCACTCCCAGATAGAGGGCGAGAGAGAGAGCCACACCACTCTCAGATAGAGGGCGAGAGAGAGAGAGCCACACCACTCTCAGATAGAGGGCGAGAGAGAGAGAGCCACACCACTCTCAGATAGCGAGAGAGAGAGCCACACCACTCTCAGATAGCGAGAGAGAGAGCCACACCACTCTCAGATAGCGAGAGAGAGCCACACCACTCTCAGATAGCGAGAGAGAGCCACACCACTCTCAGATAGCGAGAGAGAGCTACACCACTCTCAGATAGCGAGAGAGAGCTACACCACTCTCAGATAGCGAGAGAGAGCTACACCACTCTCAGATAGCGAGAGAGAGCTACACCACTCTCAGATAGCGAGAGAGAGCTACACCACTCTCAGATAGCGAGAGAGAGCTACACCACTCTCAGATAGCGAGAGAGAGCTACACCACTCTCAGATAGCGAGAGAGAGCTACACCACTCTCAGATAGCGAGAGAGAGCTACACCACTCTCAGATAGCGAGAGAGAGCTACACCACTCTCAGATAGCGAGAGAGAGCTACACCACTCTCAGATAGCGAGAGAGAGCTACACCACTCTCAGATAGCGAGAGAGAGCTACACCACTCTCAGATAGCGAGAGAGAGCTACACCACTCTCAGATAGCGAGAGAGAGCTACACCACTCTCAGATAGCGAGAGAGAGCTACACCACTCTCAAATAGCGAGAGAGCTACACCACTCTCAGATAGCGAGAGAGGTACACCACTCTCAGATAGCGAGAGAGGTACACCACTCTCAGATAGCGAGAGAGCTACACCACTCTCAGATAGCGAGAGAGCTACACCACTCTCAGATAGCGTAGGGGGGAATAATACACTCGAGCTGTACCCCCAGCCAATAGAAAACGAGAGAAAATGGCGCCAAAAATAGCATTGTTTTTCTGCCACCTGCAGTAGAAGCTGTAACAGTATGGAGAGATAGTCCAGGTCTAGTCTGTAGTAGAATCCTCAGAGAGAAAGGACGAAATGTAGGCAGAAACACCGATGATGATCTCTTCTTCCCCTAGTGATGCCTCACACACACACACTGCCGCGGACACAGACACACACACTGCAACAAACACACACTGCAGCATTTGGGACCAATAGGCGTTAGAGGTTCACTCTCACACACACGGTTAGACAAAGCTCAGCCTCGGCATCTCTGTGTATCTCACACTGGTTCTTTCGATAGTACTGTGAAGAAAACACACAGAGAGATGCTGCTAGGGATGGAGGGAGGGAGGGAGGGGGAGGAGTGGGAGGGGGAGGAGTGTGCGCAGAGCGGCAAGTGGGCGGGACCTGAGAATAATATCTCTCTCTCGCTCTCCTTCACTCCCAGGGTGAAGATGTGAGGGGGAGGATGGATGGATGGAGGGAAGAAAAGGAGAAGAGAAGGTGGGAGGATGCAGATGGTTCATACCGAGGTTCCAACTGATGGGAGAGCAGAGATAAAGGAGAGAAGAAAAATGTGGATCCTTGAAAGCAGGAGGCCCCACCCCTCTCCCGTCACTCCTCTCTCCCGTCACTCCTCCCTCCCCACCCCTCTCTCCCCACCACTTCTCTCCCCACCACTTCTCTCTCCACCACTTCTCTCTCCACCACTTCTCTCTCCACCACTTCTCTCTCCACCACTTCTCTCTCCACCACTTCTCTCTCCACCACTTCTCTCTCCGTCACTTCTCTCTCCGTCACTCCTCTCCCGTCACCCCTCTCCCGTCACCCCTCTCCCGTCACCCCTCTCCCGTCACCCCTCTCCCGTCACCCCTCTCCCGTCACTCCTCTCTCCACACCCATCACTCCCCACCCCTCTCCCATCACTGATGAGTGACACTGTTCTGCGGGGTGGCTGTACAGGCAGCCTGTGAATGGCTGTCCGTTTCCATCATTCAGCTGCTCTTTTCCCTGTCTGGAGAATCCGCATGGAATACACACCACAGGGGGTATATGGATGATGAGGCACAGATAAACACTGGACCATAGAGAAGGCTGGGATTCAATGCGACTGACATTCTGTTGGGGGTTTATGAATTTAATTCATGCTAATAGATAGTGATGTCCCAACAACACCTATAAAATGGTTTGATAAAACTGCGCTAATCAATAATGACAAGATACGCATTGGAGCACATTGAAGGGTGTGGTAGTGAACAGGGCATATGATCAAATGTGAGTCAGGGGGTGTCAGTCACATGATGGCACTTCCTCCTCTTCCCCCTGTTATGATGTGGAGGGGAAGGTTAGTGTTAGGACATAGACAAACACACTCTCCAAGATACACTTCCACACTCCACCACCAGGGGGCAGCAACCAGGTCTAGATGCTGAGCCAAGGCTTGATAAGCACATCAGGTGCTGACAATTAAGGTGATGTCACAGTGGCAGCTTGGGGAACCTACTTGTTTTGTTAAGGGTTTTCGTACATTTTTGAGTCTTTCGTTTGGGAAGGCCTTTGGTATTTTCCTTTTTGTACATACTTAAGTTTCAGCACCATCTGAAGAAATAATAATTTGCTTGGACTGGCCGACCCAGAGGTCAAGAGAGACAAAGCTGGCCCTGGGCCAAGGCAAGGTTGCTCTCTCCCTGGGCACAGTACATTCAACATTGAGGTGCATACGCTGATTTCTCACACATTCATTCAGGTTACAGACCATGTAACTATGTGTAACAGTTTATCTTCAGTCCCTCTCCTCACCCCAACCTGGGCTTGAACCAGGGGCCCTCTGCACACAACATTCACCCACGAAGCATCGTTACCCATCGCGACACAAAAGCCACGGCTCTTGCAGAGCAAGGGGAACAACTACTTCAGGTCTCAGAGCGAGTGACGTCACCGACTGAAACGCTATTAGCGCGCGCCACCGCTAACTAGCTAGCCATTTCACATCGGTTACATATGTAACTAGGCCTAAGACCCCTAGACATAATGAGTCAGGTTACAGACCATGTAATTATGTAACTAGGCCTAAGACCCCTAGACATAATGAGTCAGGTTACAGACCATGTAACTATGTAACTAGCCCCTAGACATAACGAGTCAGGTTACAGACCATGTAACTAGGCCTAAGACCCCTAGACATAACGAGTCAGGTTACAGACCATGTAACTAGGCCTAAGACCCCTAGACATAACGAGTCAGGTTACAGACCATGTAACTAGGCCTAAGACCCCTAGACATAACGAGTCAGGTTACAGACCATGTAACTAGGCCAAAGACCCCTAGACATAATGAGTCAGGGTACAGACCATGTAACTAGGCCAAAGACCCCTAGACATAACGAGTCAGGTTACAGACCATGTAACTAGGCCAAAGACCCCTAGACATAACGAGTCAGGTTACAGACCATGTAACTAGGCCTAAGACCCCTAGACATAATGAGTCAGGGTACAGACCATGTAACTAGGCCAAAGACCCCTAGACTTAGCCAATGCAACAATATTAGTAGGCTAGTTAATGTGTTTGTAACACCCCTTTCCCCTCCACATCACTCTCTCCTCTCCTACGAGGCAGCCGTGGTTTACAGGGACAAGGTCACTCCAGAGAGAAATCTGTGTGAGTGAGTGAGAGATGGAAAGAGAGAGAGAAGGGGCGAGAGAGACGGCAGTTGGGTATGGCCATACCCGAGCTCAACACCAATTTGAAAAAGGGTACTAAAATCCTTCCAATTCCTTTTAAAAGGATAACTCAGTTTAGCGGTATTAGTGGACTCAGGGCCACCGGAAAATCTGTGGCAAGGCGGCATTTCGTTTTCAAATCAGGTGTGGCAGCGCCATTTTTGATTTATACTTTACAAAAATATAAACGCAACTAGCGTGGTTACACATGGTCTGCAGTTTTTAGTCCGGTTGGATGTACTGCCAAATTCTCTAAAACGTTGGAGGAGGCTTATGGTATATAAATTAACATTCAATTATCTGCTCTGGTGGGCATTCCTGCAGTCAGCATGCCAATTGTATGCTCCCTCAAAACTTGAGACATCTGTGGCATTGTGTTGTGTGACAAAACTGCACATTTTAGAGTGGCCTTTTATTGTCCCCAGCACAAGCTGCACCTGTGTAATGATCATGCTTTTTAAATCAGCTTCTTGATATGCCACAACTGTCAGGTGGATGGATTATTTTGGCAAATAAGAAATGCTCAAACAGGGACGTAAACACATTTGTGCAAAAAATTGGAGAGAAATATGCTTTGCTTTTGCGCGCAAAAGCTCATGAGACCAAACATGGGACCAAACATTTCAGCTCATGGGACCAAAACAGGTTACATTTATATGTTTGTTCGGTATAGTTTAATAGCAAAGTGCTGTTTTTTTAGACTCATTTGCCTCATGATTTCTCGAACTCAACGCACAATTTCTCTGTCCTTCATATCAGAGTTCAGCTACAGCGCCTTGCGTGTCTCAACCAATCAGATTCACAGAAATCGCAGGTCGCACGGGCCGAGCACAGCGCACAAAGCTCAAGGGTCTCTCTCTACTTTCCTCTGGTATTTAGCAAGCGTGATAGCACATCACTTCCCACACAAGCAAAAACTCTTACATAAATGTAGCAGCCTAAACACCAGCCATCTGACATGCTGTATTGCATGGAAATGAGACTCTTTTTCCGTCTGATCAACTGTAGACTAGGCTACTAACAATAACAGCTGCATAGTGTAGCCTACTATGCACCCTGTTCCTCTGGCCAGGGTAAACGAAGCGGTAACATTATGTATTTATAGCCTATTTGTTCGTGAGGAAATGTGAATGGGATCAAATTTGGTTTATATTCAAATTTGGTCTGACTAGGCTATCTAGACCTTTTCCAATCCAAAATGATTAAGTGGAATGAATCAATAAACACAGTAGTCGACAGACTGATTTGTAATTAGGTCTACAGTTGCATAGCGCAGACTATACGCAACCTGCATAAAGCAAGCTCAGCCCTGTGTTAATGTCCAATCATGTTGCTTCTCTGTGTCAGTGTACAGGAAACCAACATAGTTCTGCTTTAAAATATAACTCATATTAACAAGTACAAAGTTGCTGAAGTTTGACAGGGTTTATCCTCCTACTCAAGGCCAGGAGTTTTCCAGGAATGTTTTAAAACCCCGGGACCTGATTAGAAATACTCTGGTCCCATCATAGCCCATATGAATCCTTTTTACAACATACTAATCACATCATACTGTAAAAGGTCCAGAGTTTTACCTGATTAGGCTACCAGATCAGGAAAAACTACGTACCACACCACTCTGGGACCTATGGTGCCACCTCTGAGCAGTCTGACTTTAGGACCATACGGACACCTCGGAGCGGAAGGGCAGTAAATAAGCTTCAACTCCTTGTCACTTTGCCATACCCTAGGTTTCGCTAAAATGACACCCCTGAAATGCATGGTCCTGTATCCAACAATGTGACAGAACTAACAAAAACAGTATTTTAGTTTGACAAATGAGACTCGAAGAATCTCCAAGTGGTCACTTCATGTAAGAGCCCCACTTGAGAAATATGTTCTGAGCTACAAGACAAGACAACTCCAGTTCAACTCAGCCCTGAAGTATAAATAGTCCAATAGCAGCGCTGCACTGATCCAATATCTAAACTTAGGCAGCGAGCAACAAAATGAATAAAGTCTGTCTTATAAAAGAAAACTGAAAACAGGCATCTTGCCAGACCGCTTCAACAGCCATTGTAACCACTGGCCTGTAAAGCCATTGTTTTGTGTGTGTGTGTGTGTGTGTGTGTGTGTGTGTGTGTGTGTGTGTGTGTGTGTGTGTGTGTGTGTGTGTGTGTGTGTGTGTGTGTGTATACTGTTTACGTGTGCAATACTGTGTGTGTGTGTGTGTGTGTGGTGGTATGCCGACGGGGGTGACAGCATGTCTGCAACTGGTGGCTCCCCACAAACCCCCAGTGGGAGTTCCTGATGCAACCGCAGCAGAGAGGCAGTCAGGCGCCAAGGCCTAGCCCAGTCAAGACCAGCCCAGGCTGGGGGAAGGGACTAACCACAGACCCATGCTTGACCAGGCCTCCAGGAACACATCCACACTTCAAAGCCTCTGTGAGATGGCCTAAATTTGTTAACTAAAAACACTGTACTTTCTGCTTTTTAAAAGACTGATTTGGGATCAGCAATCGCAAACCCAAATCTAACCTCAACTCTTATGTGCTGAGCAACAAAAACTAATCTGAGACCTGTTGATAGGAGCACGTTCGGACCACATGTCCTTAGTAGTGGCATTGTTGCCAACTGCAAACAGTAGAGACCGCAGGACGAATGGCCCTAGTGTCGACACATTACATTGGACTCAAACGACTGCCCTATTCTTCCCCTGACTCACCACACGGTGCCAACCTGCCGGTTAAAACAGATGGGCATCGTCACATTAGAGCACACATGTCCACAACAATGCAAAGTCAAAGGTGAGAGAAGTATTTGAAGAGACGCCAGGGCGCTGTTGACGTGTCCGTCCGTCATCTGTGACGAGCCTGGATACCACAGCGCTGTTTTACCATACATGCACACAGGGTCTGTGTGTGACAGAGGCAACAGTTTAGCCTAGTTTCACTCCAAGTGATTTCCATCAGTCCCCTGTATCCCTATAATGACAGGAAGTGTTCGGGACACCATTCTTTGTGTGTTTGTTTACCCTTGTCACGAGCTTGTGAGCTCCGAGCTAGTCAGCCAGAACTCACAACCCAAGCGCTCCTAATGACCCACACACACGTGGGAATGCTTTCCAAATCGCTAACACGTTTTTACATTCTACAATTTATAATTGTCTCCCTCTTATCTCCCCAAATAGGCTGCAGACGTCCATAACTGTGTTTTAAATAGAAAACCTTTGAACTAAACACAGTGACTTAAAACCAGTGGTGGAAAAAGTATCCAATTGTCAAACTTGAGTAAAAGTAAAGATACCTTAATAGAAAATGCATCAAGTAAAATTAAAAAAAAACAACAACTGTAAAATACTACTTCAGTAAAAGTCTAAATGTATTTGATTTTAAACATACTTAAGTATCAAATGTAAATGTAATTGCTCAAATGTACTTAAGTATCAAAAGTAAAAGTATAAATAATTTCTAATTCCGTATATTAAGCAAATCAGACGGCACCATCTTCTTTTTTCTATATTTTGTTTACAGATAGCCAGGGGCACACTCCAACACTCAGACATCATTTACAAACTAAGCATTTGTGTTTAGTGAATCCGCCACATCAGGTATTAGGGATGACCAGGGATGTTCTCTTGATAAGTGTGTGAATTGGACTATTTTCCTGTCCTGCTAAGCATTCAAAATGTAACAAGTACTTTTGGGTGTCAGGGAAACTGCATGGAGTAAAAAGTACATTATTTTCTTTAGAAATGTAGTGAAGTAAAAGTAGTTTTCAAAAATGTTAACCATAAAGTACAGGTACCAAAAATATTCTTAAGTAATTTTTGAAAGTTTTTAAAACTTAAAGTACTTCACACCACTGCTTAAAACATCAGTGAAATGAAATGAGGTTAAAAGTTAGTTCATAGTTATATGAACACTTTCGGATTATACTGTATATTGAGCTAGAATTAGTCAGTCAGCCATCTGTGATATAACAACACTTTTGACAACACTGGTCAAGGGAAGTGCACTGATACGACGTGCAAGTGATATCGTCCTACTTCCTGTTCCTGTCCCCTAATCTTTTGAATGGGCTAGCTTGACGTTTATATCATCAAATTCATGAAAACTAGGTTGTTTAAGATATAGACAGTACCAGTCAAAAGTTTGGAAACACCTACTCATTCCAGGGTTTTTCTTTATTTTTACTATTTTCTACAATATAGAATAATAGTGAAGACATCAAAACTATGAAATAACACATATGGAATCATGTAGTTACCAAACAAGTGTTAAAAAAAACTCTTATGGATCCATCCCTTTTTTTCAATTTTCGCCTAAAATGACATACCCAAATCTAACAGCTTGTAGCTCAGGACGTGAAGCAAGCATTTTCTTGATACCATTTAAAAGGAAACACTTTGAAGTTTGTGGAAATGTGAAATGAATGTAGGAGAACAACACACTAGATCTGGTAAAAGATAATACAAAGAAAAAAACATGCGTTTTTTTTTTACCATCATATTTGAAATGCAAGAGAAAGGCCATAATGTATTATTCCAGCCCAGGTGTAATTTAGACTTTGGCCACTAGATGGCAGCAGTGTATGTGCAACGTTTTAGACTGATCCAATGAACCATTGCATATCTGTTCAAGACTGCCCAAATGGTTCATTAATAAATGTTCAAGTTCATAATTGTGCACTCTCCTCAAACAATAGCATGGTAGTCTTTCACTGTAATAGCTACTGTAAATTGGACAGTGCAGTTAGATTAACAAAAATGTAAAGCTTTCTGTCCATATCAGATATGTCTGTCCTGGGAAATGTTCATGTAACTTATAACCTCATGCTAATCACATCACCCTATGTTAGCTTAACCATCCCATCACCATGCCCATTGAAGACCATTTAAAAAGCTTACAAAACTTCAAAAACTAAAGTAAAAAAACTTCAAGGCTACTTCCTGGAAAATGACGCATCACTTTCATACTGTATATTGAGGCCATTCGGACACCCAACATTTTTCTAAATAAGCGGTCATGGATCCTTCTGACATTTAAGGAAAATGCAAGGCTGAAAACCCTAACCGGTTGAGGCCGGGAATGTTCCAATCCAGCGTGTGATGACGCTGGAGCGCTACCATGGTAACTGGGGGCCTACACTCTCCTGTGGTGTGGGTGCTAAAGTATAACTGGTGTGTGGAGGTTTGCTCACAATTCAACAATAACCATGACACCTGTATGGGTGAGAATTAAATTGCCCTCAAGTCTCTTTTTCATTGATTTCATTGATTGGCTGAGAGCCGTTGTATATAAGACTGTATACAACGGAAATGATAAAAGTTATTTTTACGGTTCTAATTACGTTGGTAACCAGTTTATAACAGCAATAAGGCACCTCAGGGGTTTGTGATATATGGCCAGCATACCACGTCTAAGGGCGATGTCCAGGCACTCCACCGTGGTATAATGGCCATATACAACACCCCCTTGTGCCTTATTGCTTAAATATACTTCAAGATCCTTGACTTTAGTGCCTTCTAAGCAACCCTAACTGTTAAGTAGAAAAACACTAAACATTAGCAGACTGAACCCAGGCACAAAACCCAAACAGAACTCTTACCTGTGGCAGCAGCTGTGGGGCGGTTGAATCTGGCCGAGCCGGCCCTCTGAAGTGGGTTCTGGGCCTGCTTGCCTGCTACCTGGCTGGTCACCGCTGGAGTCTTCAGCCCTATGGTAGAGAAATAGTGAAACACCATGTCAACAGACAGACTAAACCGAACTGTAGCCTTGTAGCAGAGACTACCAGGTTATAGGGCTAGTGTGGTTTTATTAAGTAGTACCTCTGCCTACCCAAGGACGTCAGAGGCCAAAAATCAGTTAAACACCTAACTGAGGAACTAAATTTAACCTTGCACAATACCCTAGATGCAGTTGCACCCCTAAAAACATTTGTCATAAGAAACTAGCTCCCTGGTATACAGAAAATACCCGAGCTCTGAAGCAACCTCCTAGAAAATTGGAATGGAAATGGCGAAACACCAAACTGGAAGTCTTCCAACTAACTTGGAAAGACAGTACCGTGCAGTATCGAAGAGCCCTCACTGCTGCTCGATCATCCTATTTTTCAAAATTAATTGAGGAAAATAAGAACAATCCAAAATGTATTTTTGATACTGTCGCAAAGCTAACTAAAAAGCAGCATTCCCCAAGAGAGGATGGCTTTCACTTTAGCAGTAATACATTCATGAACTTCTTTGAGGAATAGATCATGATCATTAGAAAGCAAATTACGGACTCCTCTTTAAATCTGCGTATTCCTCCAAAGCTCAGTTGTCCTGAGTCTGCACAACTCTGCCAGGACCTAGGATCAAGGGAGACACTCAAGTGTTTTAGTACTATATCTCTTGACACAATGATGAAAATAATCATGGCCTCTAAACCGTCTTGTTGCATACTGGACCCTATTCCAACTAGACTACTGAAAGAGCTGCTTCATTTGCTTGGCCCTCCTATGTTGAACATAATAAACGGCTCTCTATCCACCGGATGTGTACCAAACTCACTAAAAGTGGCAGTAATAAAGCCTCTCTCGAAAAAGTCAAACCTTGACCGAGAAAATATAAAAAACTAAATTGGCCTATATTGAATCTTCCATTCCTCTCAAAAATTACAAAAAAATCTGTTGCGCAGCAACTCACTGCCTTCCTGAAAACAAACAATGTATATGAAATGCTTCAGTCTGGTTTTAGACCCCATCATCGCACTGAGACTGCACTTGTGAAGGTGGTAAATGACCTTTTAATGGCATCAGACCAAGGCTCTGCATCTGTCCTCGTGCTCCTAGACCTTAGTGCTGCTTTTGATCCCATCGATCACCACATTCTTTTGGAGAGATTGGAAACCCAAATTGGTCTACACGGACAAGTTCTGGCCAGGTTTAGATCTTATCTGTCAGAAAGATATCAGTTTGTCTCTGTGAATGGTTTGTCCTCTGACAAATCAACTTTAAATGTTGGTGTTCCTCAAGGTTCCGTTTTAGGACCACTATTGTTTTCACTATATATTTTACCTCTTGGGGATGTCATTCGAAAACATAAATGTTAACTTTCACTGCTATGCGGATGACACACAGCTGTACATTTCAATGAAACATAGTGAAGCCCCAAAATTGCCCTCGCTAAAAGCCTGTGTTTCAGAGATAAGGAAGTGGATGGCTGCAAACTTTCTACTTTTAAACTCCGACAAAACAGAGATGCTTGTTCTAGGTCCCAAGAAAGAAAGAGATCTTCTGTTGAATCTGACAATTAATCTTGATGGTTGTACAGTCGTCTCAAATAAAACTGTGAAGGACCTCGGTGTTACTCTGGAGCCTGATCTCTCTTTTGACGAACATATCAAGACTGTTTCAAGGACAGATTTCATCCATCTACGTAACATTGCAAAAATCAGGAAACTTTCTGTCCAAAAATTATGCAGGAAAATTAATCCATGCTTTTGTTACTTCTAGGTTAGACTACTGCAATGCTCTACTTTCCGGCTACCCGGATAAAGCACTAAATAAACTTCAGTTAGTGCTAAATACAGCTGCTAGAATCCTCACTAGAACCAAAAGATTTGATCATATTACTCCAGTGCTAGCCTCCCTACACTGGCTTCCTGTTAAGGCAAGGGCTGATTTCAAGGTTTTACTGCTAACCTACAAAGCATTACATGGGCTTGCTACTACCCATCTTTCCGATTTGGGCCTGCCGTACATACCTACACGTACGCTACGGTCACAAGCCTCCTAATTGTCCGTAGACTATCTCTCTCATTATTATTATTATTATTTGACCATGCTGGTAATTTATGAACATTTGAACATCTTGGCCATGTTCTGTTATACCCAGCACAGCCAGAAGAGGACTGGCCACCCCTCATAGCCTGGTTTCTTCCTAGGTTTGGGCGTTTTTCCTAACCACCGTGCTTCTACACCTGCATTGTTTGGGGTTTTGGTCTGGGTTTCTGTACAGCACTTTGATATATCAGCTGATGTAAGAAGGTCTATATAAATTGATATCTGTGTAGTAGTGGAGCTTGGGTCTTGAAGGAGAGCTCAGAGATTTAGCCCCTGTGTCCACCTACTACAGGGTACAAGCCCCTGTGTCCACCTACTACAGGGTACAGGGTGCATCGGCGGTGAGTCATTGCAGCGTGTGTCAAAGTTATAGTTGAATTAAGAAAATTGAAACCAATAAGAAAATCAGACTGGCCTAGATAGAATGGAATAAAACATATTGGTGCTCATATGTTTACACTTCAACCCAGCAGAAACCCACAGGGAAAATCAACTAACATACCGACTACTGTATCCATTAACTGTCAGTGGTCACTGCTGCCATGGCAACATGACGTCGCTACATGATGTACTGTACTCCATCTACCCCAAGCTAATATTACTCATATCCTGTGGGCACTTCCAGAGGCCATAGAAATATAATCTCTGTTTATCTAACCAATTTAAGGGAGCGCTATATTCACTGACACACATTATAGTGGAGATAAAGTTTAGAAATGAACCAATCATCTTTCAGGATTAGACCCACCTGTTGTATAATTGACACAGGGACTGAGGTTGGTTGGTAATACAATCCTGGACCTTTAATATCCCAATCTATGTGGTTCTGTTGGAACAACACATTGGGTCTAATCAGACGAAACCAACACATTGGAATACAAATATGTCCATATTTTAGCTAAAAGATATTCAAGTCAAGAAGAGGGTGTGGTGTGCAAATCAAAAGCACCAGAGGAGACATCCTCATCTGGGTTTAATAAAACTAGTCCATCTGATCCTGATCAGAGAAACACATCACAGAGACGGAAACTGATTCATTAGTGAAACTGGCTAGTGATGGTGAGCATGTTTAGACACGGCAGCACATGTTTCAATGCTAACTATGCTCAGACCATCAGACTTAAAGTGATAGGCTTCCAAATCAAAAGGTTAGCGAGTGAAAGTAAGCATACACCAAGGATATGTGAAAGTATTGTGTGTGTGTGTGTGTGTGTGTGTGTGTGTGTTCACCTGTTGCAGTGCTTCTCCCTGGTAGTGAGGGGGCTCTGGTTCGGAACCCCAGTGGCCTGGTAGTGGTGGGGGCCTTAATCGACCCCTGGGTTCCCCCTGGAGCTGTAGGCTGGCTGGGCCTCTCATCTGGTTTACAGCCCCCCACCACTGGAGCTGGGACTAGGACAGAGAAAGACAGGGATGATGACAGTTAATACCAGAATTAAGAATGAACTACTAGAATTAAGAATGAACTAATAAAAATAGTCTATTAACCACTTGGAAATAGACAAACTCATTCAAACCTCACTCAACTACATTGGGTTTAGATTGAGTTGTTCAATACTCAAAGATGATTGGCTCGCACGTGTAACTTCAGCACACACAACATTCTATAATAGAATTGTGTTATTTGACGTGTATCTTTTTTGACATGGAAAGACCCAAACGGCGTTCCATACTTCAAAACTGAAAGATGATAGTTCTACAGTATCAAAACTGAAATGGTCTCCGTTGTGAATAAGCGTGTGTGGGCAGATAGCCAACCTCTCACAGCCCAAACGAAAAGAAAGAAAAAACGCTGTTTACATGGCATAATTCCCCTCGTTAAGCTAAATGCACATAACGCCGATTACCTACCAAAAAGGGGAATAATCTCTGGTCCTAATTGTCTAAATGATTACAATCATCAGACTACTGATTACAAATGTCTCAAAACGCTGCATAAACAATATTATCTGCATTAGCGACAGCCGTCTGTAGCACAATTAGAGCAACGGGAAACGAGTATGTTGATGTATTTAAGGCGCAATGGTAGATTGATTTGAGTGATCACTGTGTGTGTGTGTGTGTGTGTGTGTGTGTGTGATTAGTTCCTCTGTAAACAGAGGCGGCACATCGCCATAGCAACAGTATCTTGGTCGTCATCCGATCACCATGACAACCTGCTCATCCAACAGTAGCCATAGGTCTTCTACCTCGGCGCTGAGTCATTGCAGTGTGAGTGTGAGAGCGAGAGAGAGAGCGTGTGAAAGTGTGCATGTGTGGAGAGAGAGCGAGTGTGAGAAGAGTGAGAGAGTGCATGAGAGCCAGGAGAGCGATGGAGAGGAGAGCGAGAAGAGCGATGGAGAGGAGAGCGAAAAGAGCGATGGAGAGGAGAGCGAAAAGAGCGATGGAGAGGAGAGCGAGAAGGAAGGAATAAAGGTGTTTCTCTTTTCTCTACTGTTCTGTCACTAAAGGAATTCCAGGTTTCAAAGGAATTCCTACAGCAGGTCTCATCCATGTCTTCATCTCTCTCTGTCATCCCCCCTTTCCCCTCCTCCCCACCCTCCTCTTCAACAGTGATGGCTGTACTGTAGTGAACAAAGACAACCATTGTCCACCTATCCCCATTTAGACCAAGTCACACAGGGAGGTCATGTGATGCTGTTGATAGTATTATTCAGACGTATCACATTAAACCAATAGAACACTGGGCTATCACATTAAACTATTAGATAGTAATAGAAACCTCACTCTCAAACTCAACTCTACACGTTCAACGTGTTGTGTGTTCATTTCAATATAGATTTCCTGATAAACTGAGATAAAGCAACTATACATGATCCAGTATTGAAAGCAACTATACATGATCCAGTATTGAAAGCAACTATACATGATCCAGTATTGAAAGCAACTATCCAGTATTGACTGGTTCAGTGTAGCAAGCCAACACTGTGGTGGAGCTGAATAACACCTCTAGGGACATTACATCAGTGAAGTCCTGACAGCAGACTACAGCAGGGCTGTACAATAAGCATGTAGACTTTCTGGAAACTAATATTTACTCAGTGAAATGAGTTAAATACATGTGTGTGAGTAAGAGTCAGTCCTCACCCTCCTCCACTCACACCTCCATCTTCCTCAACACACAACCACCCTCCTCCTCCACCTCTCCAGCAGCTACAGTAGATGGAGGAGCAGATGTAATCCAGAGGTTTATGATGCCGTCCAGACAAAGCCCCGGGATATGTGGGTCAGGAGAGTACCCTGTCCACCTCTCTGATCACACACAGAGAGAGCCTGGGCAGATGTGAACTCTGACCTTGATGGAGAAACCAGGAATGCCACTGCAATGAGGGGCCAGATTCACATGGACATTCTCTTCAGAGTCAAATGGCAGGGGAGACTCATGGAATTGTAACGGGAGGTCAAAAGAGTGTGTGTGTGTGTGTGTGTGTGTGTCTGAGAGAGCTAGTGGCAAGAGGAGGATGTGAATCACCAGCAACAGGAAGACCACACCAATGAAAACCACTGCTTGCACACTGAGTGTGCTGTGTGTTTGTGTGAAGGCCTTCTGTGTTGCCGCAATGTAGGAAGAATAACTCAATACGCACACACAGTCTCACACACACTCAGTCTCACGTTTGCTGGGGGCTGCTGTAGATCCATTACTTTCGCTGGCGGCGCTGCCCAGAGAAGAGGAGCTAAGGCTTGTGGGTAGGTTCTTCACGGGCAGTTTGGACACGGCGGCGGCGGCAGCCGAAAGCCGAGCAGCACCTAACCCCTGGTTGACGGATGGCTTTGGGTTAGAGGTCACCACAGTAGGCCCAGGCAATCCAGAGGGTCTGTCTGTGACACGCGGCTTGGGGATACCTGGGAAATGTAGGAAAGGACCAACAGGGTTCATCAGTTTCAGGTATTGGGAGAAGTATTCACGTCTGTATCAGTGTATGAATCAATGTCCATAATATCAACATGTCAGTACACTGAAAATTCTAACATAAGATATCAGTATCATATCAATACAAAGATCAGGGGCAGTATTTATAAGAATGCTGATTTAGGATCAGTTTTGCCTTTAAGATTAAGCCTCTCTCAGCATCTGCAGAACACATAAACCACTAGTCAGGATGTGTGTGTGTGTGTGTGTATATAAACATGCCCTACTAGAAGATACATATTTATTTATCTAGTGACACAGCTGAGCTAGCAGAGGAAGGATGAATAGGAGAGAGGGAGGGAGTGAGAGAGAAAACCCCCTCTGGCACTGCGTACATACAGAGACGTATAGAGAAGTGCCCATATCAGCACAAAGTAAGTGGACATACAGTAGGGTGACATTAATAGATATATACAGACATATCAGCAGGTTTTAGACAAGCTCTCTCTCTCACACACACACACACACACAGGTTAGGGTGCAGAGATGTGTCTCCAGTGTGAGGTGAATGAGGTTTGTGACCTCCAGTCAAAGGTTCTGAAATAGAACAGAGTTGGTCTTTCACAGAGAGAGGGGTTATGTTCCTATTGGCTGGCCCCTGTAGTGTTGCTGAATACTGTAACAGAGCACTGGGCCGCGTCTCCTTAACGTAATAAACTGCAGTGACGCTAACAGCACTGTATAATAACATGATATGACCCATCTGGATACATGGCTAGTCTTACACCTCAGAGCAGACCTGGGCCATGTTCAGTGGGCCACAACATGGCAACACGTGCCTAGTTAAATAAAGTTTTTTTTTTAAATTTTAAAATGTACCTGGAAACTAAATTCTTAGTGTTATGGTACAAGTTAATTAAGTACTTTCCAGTTTCACTCTGTTTGAAATAGTTTCTACTAGCTGATATTGAACAGGACCCTGGATAATATAGGCTATTCCAGATACTTGAGCTGCGTTTGGATTTAGCCCCCACACAAGATGAATCACACGCACGACGCTAATACCTTTTGACATATTCATTTGACCAATGTCTGGTACAATGTCTGTGAATGACCCACGGAGCCTAATACTGTAGTTGAATCAGGTCTGGTAACCCCTGGGCTGTTCTCCAGCTTAGGGGAGGGCTTGGTGGGAACTAACAACACATCCTCCTCCCTCCTTTCCTTTTTCTTTTTTCCCAGTACTTAATCAAAACATGCTTCCCTATCAGTAGGAACACCTCCCCAAGGACCTATGGCTCTTCCCTTTTCACACCACTGCCCTGTGTGTGTGTGAGAGAGACAATAGCAGAGATGTTGTTTGTGTGTGTCAAAACTAAAGGATGTGTACATGTGTATCCAGGACAACGCCCTGAGTGGACCTGTGGGTTTCGCCACCATCGGCTTTGCTCATCAGAGACAGGAAAGAGAGGAAGAGCACTGCTGTGTAGAGATTACTAGTAGGATAACAATGATCTGCTGTACGGTCAGTTTGACGTTTTCCCTCATGATGGTCAGGGTTAGGACTGGAGCAGGGCAAGCTGGTCCTGGATCTGTGTGTACAGGAAACGTCTAGGTCAAGCTGTTGGATAGTACAGTAGCACGACTGAATAGACCTCCTGTGTACAATTTTAGTTACTGCAGTACCACCAAAATAGCCCTTTGACAGTGAATACATACTGTAGGAACGCCTTCTTAATATTGAGTTGCACCCCTCCCCTTTGCCCTCAGAACAGCCTCGATTCGTCCTCTACAGTACAAGGTGTTGAAAGCGTTCCACAAAGATGCTGGCCCATGTTGACGCCAATGCTTTCCACAGTTGTGTCAAGTTGGCTGGATGTCCTTTGGGTGATGGACCATTCTTGATACACACAGGAAACTGTTGAGAGTGAAAAACCCAGCAGCGCTGCAGTTCTTGACACAAAACAGTGCGCCTGGCACCTACTACCATACCCCGTTCAAAGACACTTATATTGTCTTGCCCATTCACCCTCTGAATGGCACACATACACAATCCATGTTTCAAGGCTTAAAAATCCTTCTTCATCTACACTGATTGAAGTGGTTTTCACAAGTGACATCAATAAGGGATCATGGCTTTCACCTGGATTCACCTGGTCAGTCTATGTCATGGAAAGAGCATAATGTTTTGTATAATTGAGAACTTATAGCTGTGTGTTGGTTGCCTGAATGTCTTAGGAAGATACACATATACATGTTTATGTTACCTAGGCAACATTAGGAGTTGTGTGTGTGTTCACCTTGCGGTGAGTGTTTACAACAAGGTAAGAATGAACACAAGCATGTCTTTGAACACAAGCATGTTGCCTCAGTAACCACACAAGACATTAGGCCAAGCATGCCTCCAACGCAATCATCAAGTTTGGAGATGACACAACAGGCTTGATTGCCAACAACGACGAGACCGGTGAGGGCTCTGGGAGTGTGATGCCAGGAAAATAACCTCTCACTCAACGTTAACAAAACAAAGGAGATGATGGTGAACTTCAGGAAACAGCAGAGGGAACACCCCCGTATCCACACCGACTGGACCGCAGTGGAGAAGGTGGAAAGATTCAAGTTCCTGAGCGTACTCATCACTGACAAACTGAAATGGTCCACCCACACAGACAATGTGGTGAAGATAAGGCAACATCGCCTCTTCAACCTCAGGAGGCTTAACTTTTTTTGGCTTGGCACCTAAAACCCTCTCAAACCTTTACAGATGCAGAATTGAGAGCATCCTGTCAGGCTGTATATCACCGCCTGGTACGGCAACATTTTTTACACCAAACCAACTGGCAGTGTGGTGCCAGGACAACAACCTCTCCCTCAATGTGAGCAAGACAAAAGGAGCTGATCGTGGACTACAGGAAAAGGCGGGCTGAACAGGCCCCCATGAACATCGATGGGGCTGTAGTGGAGCGGGTCGAGAGTTTCAAGTTCCTTGGTGTCCACATCACAAACAAACTATCATGGTCCAAACACACCAAGACAGCTGTAAAGAGGGCATGACAAAACCTTTTCCCCTCAGGAGACTGAAAAGATTTGGCATGGGTCCCCAGATCCTCAAAAAGTTCTACAGTTGCACCATCGAGAGTATCCTGACCAGTTGCGTCACCGCCTGGTATGGCAACTGCTCAGCATCTGAACGTAAGGTGCTACAGAGGCTAGTGCGAACGGCCCAGAACATCACTGGGGCCAAGTTTCCTGCAATCCAGGACCTATATAATAGGCGGTGTCAGAGGAAAGCCCATAAAATTGTTAGAGACTCCAGTCACCCAAGTCATAGACTGTTTTCTCTGCTACCGAACGACAAGCGGTATCGGAGCGCCAAGTCTAGGACCAAAAGGCTCCTTAACAGCTTCTACCCCCAAGCCATAAGACTGCTGAACAATTAATCAAATGGCAACCAAACTATTACATTGACCCCCCCATTTGTTTTGTACACTATGCATAGATAATAAACAGCGAGTAGCAGCAGTCACTTCACCCCTACCTACATGTACAAATAACCTCTAACCTGTACCCCCGCACACTGACTCGGTACCCCCTGTATATAGAGTCGTTATTGTTGTTATTGTGTTATTTAATTTTTACATTTTACCTATTTTTTATTCATTTTTATTTAACTTTAGTTTATTCAGTAAATATTTTCTTAACTCCTCTTGAACTGCACTGTTGGTTAAGGGCTTGTAAGTCAGCATTTCACAGTAAGGTCTACACTTGTATTCGGCGCATGTGACAAAGTTTGATTTGAACTGCACCGCCTGCAATCACAGGGCACTCCAGGGGGTGGTGCGGGCTGCCCAACGCACCCCCGGGGGCTCACTACCTGCCCTCCAGGACACCTACAGCACCTGATGCCATAGGAAGGACAACAAGCACCCGAGCCACTGCCTGTTCACCCCGTTATCATTCAGAAGGCGAGGTCAGTACACAGGTGCATCAAAGCTGGGACTGAGAGACTGAAAAACAGCTTCTATCTCAAGGCCATCAGACTGTTAAATAGCCATCACTAGGACATTAGAGGCTGCTGCCTATATACATAGACTTGAAATCACTGGCCATAAATTGAACACTAGTTACTTTAATAATGTTTACATATTTTGTATTACTCATCTCATATGTATATACACTGTATTCTATACTATTCTACTGTATTTTAGTCTATGCCGCTCTGACATTGCTCGTCCATATATTGATATATTCTTAATTCCATTCCTTTACTTAGATTTGTGTATTGTTGCGAAATTGTTAGATATTACTGCACTATCTAACAAGTAATGTCAGAGCTAGAAACACAAGCATTTCGATCCGCCCGCAATAACATCTGCTTAACACGTATATGTGACCAATAACATTTCATTGGATTTGAAACAAATGATGGTGATTGAGTAACAGACAGCCTTTGAACTCTTATTTGGGTGGAGAAGGTTTCTGAATGTAATTCTCAAAGACGCCTTTTCAACATGGCCAGAGTTCGGGGTCAAATTTGGCACCGTTTTTCAAAAACAAGCAAACTATGGTCCGCTCAGAATTTGACCTTTTCTGACAAGACGCAGATCTGGTTTTCTGATAGATTCATTCTTCCACACACACCCTCAAATCCAATCCACCCCGGAATCCCAACTGTCCCAAATCACACACTGCAGCCTAGTGGTTATGGAAACAAATAGTTAAATTACAGACAGGCTATTGTGGGGGAATTCCGACCCGGGTTAAGCGTGTGTAAATGGAACGCAATTCCTTTTTTTAATGCACTTTTCTCTCCATGCATATATTGACCTTAAGCATGAGAATAGCATTCTATTCACCTGCTATTCAATGGGGCTGGAGCTTGAATTAATGAAGGTGTGGAGGAGGTGTGTCTACAGATTCACTGTATTAATGAAGGTGTGGAGGAGGTGTGTCTATAGATACACCGTATTCATGAAGGTGTGGTGGAGGTGTGTCTACAGATACACCGTATTAATGAAGGTGTGGAGGAGGTGTGTCTACAGATACACCGTATTAATGAAGGTGTGGAGGAGGTGTGTCTACAGATACACCGTATTAATGAAGGTGTGGTGGAGGTGTCTACAGATACACCGTATTAATGAAGGTGTGGTGGAGGTGTGTCTACAGATACACCGTATTAATGAAGGTGTGGAGGAGGTGTGTCTACAGATACACCGTATTAATGAAGGTGTGGAGGAGGTGTGTCTACAGATACACCGTATTAATGAAGGTGTGGTGGAGGTGTGTCTATAGATACACCGTATTAATGAAGGTGTGGAGGAGGTGTGTCTACAGATACACCGTATTAATGAAGGTGTGGAGGAGGTGTGTCTACAGATACACCGTATTAATGAAGGTGTGGAGGAGGTGTGTCTACAGATACACCGTATTAATGAAGGTGTGGAGGAGGTGTGTCTACAGATACACCGTATTAATGAAGGTGTGGAGGAGGTGTGTCTACAGATACACCGTATTAATGAAGGTGTGGAGGAGGTGTGTCTACAGATACACCGTATTAATGAAGGTGTGGAGGAGGTGTGTCTACAGATACACCGTATTAATGAAGGTGTGGAGGAGGTGTGTCTACAGATACACCGTATTAATGAAGGTGTGGTGGAGGTGTGTCTACAGATACACCGTATTAATGAAGGTGTGGTGGAGGTGTGTCTACAGATATGCTGTATTCTGACCTTGACTTAATTCCCTCATAATTTGTCCATCTTTACCTGCAAGGAAACCATGAATGTCTACCTACCCGTTCCAAGTGGAAAAAAAAATAATTTTTTCAGACAGAAATAACACCATTCTCCATGTCATTTACAACTTGATAAGAGCGATCGATAAGAGCTAGGTAAATGAGTCCTCCGTTTGGATCAGGGGATTGTAAATATAAATGACTTGTTTTAGATCCATTTTACATTATAGTCGCGGGAGACAAACGTTAAACCAGTCATTTGGCAGTAACCTGAAGCATTATCAACAAATCAACTTTCCCACAGTAAAGTTTATGAAATGCTTTGGCATTATTCCGAATTTTAATTGTACCGCATTTTAACTTTCAGGGATGGTTACTCTCGAATGTCTTAATTATAGGCTACCCCGACTTTCTCTGTTTCCTTTTCTATCGTGTTACATATTAGCCACTATCAGTATCAACTGTCAGTAGACCGAATAACCACACATATTCAACCGCCAATTTACTGTTAGTTACCTTCAGGTGGTATAGCCTATATTATCATTCCATTGTTTCGTTTACATTCATTTGCTTCCTCTGTAAACGCCGTCACGTCCGTATGGTTGCTGAGGATCATTAGTATCAGTTTATGTAATTTGTTTTTACATGTAGGCTAACTAAATTGTTATGGAGCAGAGTGCAGACCAAGCCGTAACAGTTAGAACCTGATGGTTAGTGCAGGTAATAGGTGAGGGTATAGCCTACTATTGTACATTTTTCTCCCTGTTATAATTCTATGGCCACTAATCTTGCAACCTTACCATGGGTTGGCAAACTGAAGGTGGCAATTTTCAGGATGAATCAAACCATAGTATATTTCATTAAAGGCTCTCCAAACCGGTTTTATGACTCAAATACTTTCTTAACCTACATAATTGACAAAATCAGACTATTTTTAAATCTGCCAATTGGTGCTAAAACTGGGTGGATTAAGAGCGTTGGGCCATTAGCCGAAAGGTCGCTGGTTCGAATCCATGTCCCGACTACGTGAAAAATATGCCGATGTGCCCTGTGCCCTTGAGCAAGGCACTTAACCCTAATTGCTCCTGTAAGTCACTCTGGATAAGAGCGTCTGTTGAATGACTAAAATGTAAATGTAAAACAGAGATGAAAATGCATTAATTTAGATGGCTTTCTTTCATTGATCCCTAATATTCTGAACCTGTTCTCTCCATATATTCTAGTGAGTCGGTCAACAGAACTCTAAATCAAAGGTACACCGTATTTAAAGGGATGGCTTAAGATAAATGTACTGAAAACCCCATTGAATGAAAATGCAGAGTGCGTTACGTGACTGAATAAGGTATGTCTGAATACCAAACACTGAGAAGTGCGTAGGAAAGGCGTACATTTTCTACGTCTGAAGACTAGATGGAAGAGAACATGTTGATGTCTCGCGTAACTAAGACTAAGTCCCAAAAGACACCCTATTCCCTATGTTGTGGACTACTTTTTACCAGGGCTCATATGGCTTTTGCAGTGCAGTGCAAAATATAGGGAATAGGGTGGCATTTGGGACTTCCTCCCAATGACCCACGTCACACTAACAGTAGTCTCAATTTCCTCACACAAGAAAAGCCTTGTGTGTCTGGGGACCGAGAGAATCAAACATTAGATCCAACCCCTCTGGCAGAAGGAAGAGAGGACCCGAAAGAAGGAAGAAGGAGAAAAAGACCCAAAAAGAGAGAGAGCGAGAGAGAGAGATCGAGAGAGAGAGGGTTGCAAATACTTTTCAACTTCCTCCGAGGACACACAGAGGGAAGTTAGAGTAAAATTCGACCGCAGACACGCATGGTCACACGCACAGCACACAGTCAGTGTCTCGCATTTTAAATGGCTTTTAAAAGATGCAGTAGGTTACATGTGGTGAGGGAACATGATGAGAGAGAGAGTGAGATGAAAATAGAGAGCGAGTTATCTTATGTAACTCTGCGCAGAACTGAGACAGATCCAAGCAGAAACACACAGTCTGGAGATCGACACACACACTACCTTGTACAGCTAACCTTGTGAAGACATACAATTCAGTCCCATTCAAAATCCTATTTTCTTTAACCCCTAACCCCTAACCCGTACCTTAACCCTAAAGCTAACACTAGCTTCTATCCCTAAAACTAACCATAGCTCCTAACCCTAAACTTAATTCTAACTGGAGGTCGACTGATTATGATTTTTCAACGCCGATACTGATTATTGGAGGACCAAATAAAGCAGATACCGATTAAAAATCAGCCGATTTATATATATTTGTAATAATGACAATTACTCATTCAACAATACTGAATGAACACTTTTATTTTAACTTAATATAATACATAAGTCTCAAATAAATTATGAAATGTTCAATTTGGTTTAAATAATGCAAAACAGTGTTGGAGAAGAAAGTAAAAGTGCAATATGTGCCATGTAAAAAACTTTTAAGTTTCTTGCTCAGAACATGAGAACATATGAAAGCTGGTGGTTCCTTTTAACATGAGTCTTCAATAATCCCAGTTAAGAAGTTTTAGGTTGTAGTTATTATAGTAATTATAGGACTATTTCTCTCTATACCATATGTATTTCATATACCTTTGACTATTGGATGTTCTTATAGGCACTATAGTATTGCCAGTCTAATCTCGGGAGTTGATAGGCTTGAAGTCATAAACAGCACTCTGCTTCAAGCATTGCGAAGAGCTGCTGGCAAACGCAGGAAAGTGCTGTTTGAATGAACGCTTACGAGCCTGCTTCTGCCTACCACCGCTCAGTCAGACTTCTCTATCAAATCATAAACTTAGTTATAATATAATAAACACACAGAAATACGAGCCTTTGGTCATTAATATGGTCAAATCCAGAAACGATCATTTCGAAAACAAAACGTTTATTATTTTAGTGAAATACGGAACTGTTACGTATTTTATCGAACGGGTGGCATCCATAAGTCTAAATATTGCTGTTACATTGCACAACCTTCAATGTTATGTCATAATTATGTACAATTCTGGCAAATTAATTACGGTCTTTGTTAGGAAGAAATGGTCTTCACACAGTTCGTAACGAGCCATACCCTGACTCTGCTTGCACAGAACGCAAGAGATGTGACAATTTCCCAAGTTAATATTGCCTACTAACATGAATTTCTTTAAACTAAATATGCAGGTTTGAAAAAATATACTACAGTGTATTGATTTTAAAGAAAGGCATTGATGTTTATGGTTAGGTACATTGGTGCAACGACAGTGCTTTTTTCGCAAACGTGTTTGTTAAATCACCACCCATTTGGCGAAGTAGGCTGTGATTCGATGATAAATTATCAGGCACCACATTGATTATTTGCAACACAGAACAAGCTAGTTAAACTAGTAATATCATCAACCATGTGTAGTTAACTAGTGATTATGTTAAAATTGATTGTTTTTTATAAGATAAGTTTAATGCTAGCTAGCAACTTACCTTGGCTCCTTGCTGCACTCGCGTAACAGGTGGTCAGCCTGCCACACAGTCTCCTCATGGAGAGCAATGTAATCGGCCATAATCGGCATCTAAAAATGCTGATTACCGATTGTTATGGAATCTTGAAATCAGGACAGATTAATCAGTCAACCTCTAATTCTAACTCTAACACTAATTCTAACCCTAACACTAATTCTAACCTTAAACCCCATAGAAATAGCATTTGACCTTGTGGGTTGTTTTTGTTTGTTTACTATTCTTGTGGGGACTTCTGGTTAAACACGTCCACACACACAATCTCTCTGTTGCTCCATGTGTTTGTTTCTGTCTGGTTGTCTTGTTCGTGTGTGTGTGTGTGTGTGTGTGTGTGTGTGTGTGTGTTCGTGTGTTCGTGTGTGTGTGTGTGTGCGCGCGCGTATGGAGCGTGCGTGTGTGTGTGTGATGCGTACCAGTGTGTGTCTTGTTCACCCAAACCAGAGTGTGTTTAAGTGCCCTCATCTCTGCAGCAGCAGCAGGAAATGAGCAGGCTGACACTGCAGAGCTGAGAATGCCTTTCACATTCCACTACACCTCACTCACACACACACCTCACTCACACACACAGTTTCAAGTCTCTACACACACAGCAACGTCTGTTTTCTACACTTTGTCATTTATACACTTTATCAAGTTGCTGACACACAGAAAGACGTGTGTGTGTGTGTGTGTGTGTAGTCACCAGCTGGCTGACTTGGTCGTCCTCTCGGTGGAGACACACTCCCAGTGGTCTGGCCGTCCTTCCCCGTCGAAGGAGGAGCGGGAGGGGGCAGCCTGGAGCCAAAACTCCCTCCTACTGGAGCTGGAGAGGTGGGAGACAGGGAGGGTCCCCCGGTGTTGCTCGCTCCCCCGGCCCCCCTGCCCTTGACCTGGGGCAGCTGTCTGACCGATGAGGGCCCCAGCTTGGAGGAGACCTTCTGGAGAAAGAGCTGTCGTTTAGTTACCGCGTCCCAGCCCATGGGGCCCAGCTCGGAGCTGCGCACCGAGACCATGGTGTTGGCCATTCCAGAGTCGTAGGCAGAAATGTGGAAGTAGACGCACACAGGCAGGAGGAGTGAGAAGGAGGGGGAGGAGAGAGAGAGAGGAAATAGGAGTAGGCTGGAACTCTGAGGTAAAAAAGTTGCTATTGTATTACATTCCCTCTGGGATTCACTGCTGGGACCAGTTTCTCGCTCCCTCTTTATTCCCTCCCTCTTTATTTCCTCCCCCTCTTTCCTCCCCCTCTTTCCTCCCCCTCTTTCGTCTTCTGTAAACACAGGGCACATATGGAGTGAGTTTGCAGGCGAGTTTTCAAAGAAAAGACTTGACTACTATAAATGTTCAGACTATTCTGACGCTGTTCAGAACAGTTTGACAAATGGCCTTTGCCTTCATATGAGAAGTGTCTGAGAAGAAATCTGGTCGGGAGGACTGTTTCAAACTGAGAACAGAATGTGGCGGAACATTCAACAACCGACGTGTCACACACACCCGCAGATGTCAAGACATTCCAAAAGATGCTTGGGGTCGCTGCATTTCATGTTGTCATTCAACAGAACCCGAAAACTGGTCTGTGTTCAATGTTTGGCAGTATACTGCAGTGAATGATAATAGTTGACATTTAAACCCAAAGCCCTCCTTTAGCCATGGATTACTTTAGCCTGAATAACAACATAGCTAAATCATGTGATGACATGCTCGCAGCCAGACTTGCCTGAGGAACTACTCAATCACGCCACTCACAAACACAGGAAGAAACCTGTCAATGGTTTTAAAGGCAAAATACCAACAACAAACCACTGCCACTCCCTCACCTAAAACCACTGCTCCCACCGTTTAGAGATGAAACCAGCCTTGGGCTTGTTCTATACATGCGTCATATCATCCTGATAAAGTACAGTATGTTCCTGGTGACTGGAAATCTTAGTTCACTAACTGACTGTTGCGGGTACTAAAAATACATCTTTCCTAACTTCTTGGAGGAAATCACTGATCTGGCCAAGTTGAATTGGGTGAGGCCAGTCTGGTGTGTGGTCTTATATCATGTGACATGCAGATCAGTGATTATTACAAGGAAGAGAGGGAGGAACGAAGGAAAGATTCTCAAACTATTCAAACAGGGGCGTAATAGAACAACCCCCCCCCCCCCCCCCCCACACACAGTGTGTGCTACTTACTGTGCCGTTGCTTCTCCTTTGTTCTACAGGTGTCTCACCCCCTGCAGTGTCCTCTGTAGTACACCCTCCTGTAGTACCCTCTTCTCCATTTGGGGTTAGGGTCCTCTGGTGCCCATCCACAGCCAACTCTGAACCCAGAGAGCTGCTGGAGGTGGAGCGAATGCCATTGGCTAAAGTGCCCATCCTCCTCTTCTCGGATTGGTTAGAGACTCTGGGCTCTGCGTTTTGATTGGGGCTGGGTTTGGGGCTCGGCTTCAGCGAAGCTACTTTGGTTTGACCCAAAGACAACCTTTGTCTTTTGACTCCGTCTGGCGCTTTCTTTTCATTGGCCGGAGCAGTTTTTCCCTGTGTCTGATTGGCTGTTCTGGTTGTAGAGGCAGGCCTGGACATGACCTTAGACTTGACGTTCTTCAGGTCGGGTTTGGGGAACCTCTTGATGTCGGTCCTACCAGGTTTGGATGTCGTGGCGACCGCCGTCTTGGCGATGGCGGCGTTCAGTTTGACCCGAGTTGCACACGGGTGTTCCTTGGTCTTGCGGAAGGCGGGGTTTGCACCTTTGGACCCTTTGTTTGGAGACTGGGGAACGGTAAAGGGGGACACTGCCAAATTCACACCCTTGGAGACTTGTACTGAGGTAGAGGTCTGGGAGATTACAGTGAAGCCTTCAGAATCTGGAGACACTATAGTCTCACTGAGAAGAACCTCTAGTGCCACACCAGGCTCGGTGTCCGCTGCCTCCACCATGGGGAGAACATCCAGAGTGCAGGCCTCCTTGGGCAGATCCACCACCACCTGAAGCGCCTCTCTATCGGGCAGACCTGGTGAGCTGCTAGCTCCGGTCTGGAGGTTCTGGAGTTCCATGGTGACGGTTCCAGCATGAGGACTCTTCCTCCCCTCGAGGCCCTTACAGAGGTCAGGCAATTGGGCGGAGAGTGAAGCCTGGATGGGAGCCGTTGTGGAGGGGGAGGCCGTGTCCGAGTCCTCCAGGATGGACACCCCGCTGCTGGGGAGCCGCTCCGAGTCGCTCAGGCTGATTCTCCTCATCACCATGTCCGAGCTCACCGACAAGAACGACCCTTCCTCATCATCAACATCGTCACCGGGGATCTCCGTGGCCGCCGAGTCCGGAGAAGAGTCCCTTCTCCCACCGCTGTTGCTCGCCACACTGCTAACGTTGTCATGGAGATCGCCTTGGCTACCGTTGCTATGCTCTCGTATCCCAGCAATGCTCATGGCGAGGGTCAGGTTGTCATTCCAGGAGTCCTCATTAGCGTCCACGTAGACGGACACCGAGTTGTCGTTGGATTCCGAGACCTCTGTCTGAGGCAGTTCCGCAGCGGGTGAGACAGCGGCCATTTTGATTCGGGTCGACATCACGCATTCCATGTCGACGTCCAGGCTGCTCAGACTTTGCAGGGAGTCTGGGGAGGAAGAGGAGGAGGAAGAGGAGACAGGGAAAGCATTGCCATTTTGGTCACCGGTGCGGAGGAGGGGGAGCCTCATTGCGGAGCCATTCATGCCCCCGACGGGGACACGTTCCCCGGGCTGAGACACACTCATCTCTGGTCTTCGGGAGTGTGTGGGGAAAGCTGATGTCGCTAACTGCTAAAGACCTCAAAGCAAGGTCAAACCACGGAGAACTCCATGTTTACCTATGTGGGCAGACGTCTACTGAGCAAGGTGTTTCATTGATTAAAGCTGACTCAGATCAACACCAGTGATAAGAAGTCAGCAGTCCCTATAGGCCTAGGAGTCACAGAGTCACTGAGAGGTAGATATTGAAGTGCACTTTTGGACAGGTGAGGAAGTGAGAAGTGATCCCATTCTAAGGCTCCTTCAACTGACCCTTTAGTTCAGTCACTGGAGTAGAGTCCATACTCTTCAGAGCTCCTCCTCTGAAAACCTCTGGAAAACACAACGACAAGGAAACACAGGCATCAATATCACATCACAGTTAGCAATTTATTATCTCCAATGTCAAAAATACTTTATTTGACAGTGTCTATGATATGAACATAACAGTATGATAAACAGAGACAGAAAGACAGCGAGACAGACAGAGACAAACAGCGCGACAGAGAACTCTGCTGCTCTCTGTTGGTCAAACATAGGAACTGATTAAAATGGATATTACACCACAAAAAATGCACAACAAAAAACATTTCAACAAAAGCACAGTGTACCAACATAACCTAATTAGTTATGATGTGGAAACTCATGTAATGCTTGAATCCCAAATTCAAAAACCTTTTCTCTTGGAAGGACTTTCAAACAACTGATACCCTGCCGTTCATACAGTAGGTGGCATTACAATACGCAGAAAGCCGTCATAGTTTCCACTAAAAGTCATTAATATGGCGTTAAGAATCTGTTGCCATTTAAACAAATGAGGTCAACCATTTTAGGATGAAATATTGTCCGTAATTAATAAAACTGGCTTTAATACTCATAACCAAGGGGAAAGATGGTGGAAAGTTGGTCTGTGTAGTATTGACAGGGAGGTGTGAGCAATACAAAGAGCCTCACCACACTGTTACAGAAATGGCCTTTCATAAAAGCTACAAACAATAGCTCTGTTGAAGGCAGTGTTAGAAAGGCCATAGACGTACAGTAGAGTGCGTCCCAATGACACCCTATTCCCCTTTTAATGCACTACTTTTTAAGCAGGCCCCATAGGGCTCTGGTCAAAGGTAGTGGTGTAAGGAAATGTTTCCCAACTCCAGTCCTCCTTTCTGCTGTAGCCCAGGACAACCACATCTGATTCAACTTGTCAACTAATCATCAAGCCCTCAGTGAGTTGAATCAGGTGAGTTTGTCTGGGGGACTACAACAGAAATGTGTGCTGTTTAGGGTACTGGAGGACTGGAGGTGGGGAAAACTGCTATAGTGTCGTTTGGGACGTGCCAGAGGCCCACAACTCTACAGTACGAGGGTGAATGCAGACTAAACTGAATTAAGTGGAGAAACAGAAAAGGTCAGGGTGGCATTCATTAGGCACCAATCATCAGAAAACGGACTGAAACATGGCAGGACGGCCTGAACTTGTCCAATAAAAAAAACTTGTTTTTTTTTGTTGAATGAACACACCCCAGATCTTGTGCACATGATAACGATGAAGGGGAAAGTGTTCGCTTGCTGGGATACTGAAACACCAGATGGAGTCACTTTGCTTTTCCCAAGTAAACAACCGATATGCAGCGGGTTCCTGAGGGGGAAAGATCCGGAGAGAGAGAGGAACCTCCATTTACCTAGCAGTCCTCTGGGAACACGATGCGAGAGCTTGGTCTAAACGAGGAACAATCTGTAGCTCCATATCCAAAAACTAAGACAGATAGCTTGTGGTATACAGGCTAAAAGACTCCCTCCTGCCTGTCAGTGTGTGTGTGTGTGTTAATCTGGGCCAGAGTGAGAAAGAGACGGGCTATAAAAAGTATCAGTTTTATTTTCATATCCAGGACAGTGCTTCACCAATGAATGGCCCAGTGACAATAGGAAGCCTATAGAGACTATGAGCTCACTACTACACCTAAACAACAGTGAGAGTAACCGATAGTACTGCCTTACCAAGCGTGTTCTCGATAAAACTCTACCCCTATTCACTCCAACAACAACCTACTGCACACTCAAAAATCATCAACCAACCCAATACTTGTCAGGTTGTCATGGTATGTGATAATTAGTTCTTAAATCTGCAATATGTAACTTTTTTGGCGACCTGACCAAATTCACATAGAAATGCAATTTATAGATCGGTCATTCGCATCAGTCTAAGAAGCGGTAGACGTGTTCTATGTGCACTATTTCTATGCTTCCCGGATTTAAATGTAGTCTTTTACTTCTGGACACCAGCTTCAAAACAGCTGAAAATACAATATTTTTGGTTATAGAAAATATATTTCGCAGCGGTTTAGATGGTACAAAGACTTTACAACACACATTTTTTTTGTCACAAATTGAAATTAGGCACATTTTTGAATTTTAGCAACCAGGAAATGGTGGAGCGATTTCTGCATAGTGCATCTTTAACTGACTTGCCTGGATGAATATAGGTTGAATAAATAAGATTCAGGAAGCCATTCAAATGCACAGTGATGGCATTAACCACTTCATTCAGCAGGCTAATAGGTTATTCTAAATCCCATCACGGTTAATCTGATGTGTGGGACGCAGATAGCAGTAAGTGAAGACTGCAGTCACTGCATTGTTATCCAGCCAGTGACCATGTATAACCATGTATCCTCATCACTCTGCTGTTCTGAGTTGTGTTACTGGTGTTGTGGGGACTCTTCCCTCTGCTGTTCTGAGTTGTGTTACTGGTGTTGTGGTGACCCATGGAGTGTGACCCTGTCTCATTGCTAATGCATGAGTTAGGGCTGGGCGGGCGACTGCAGACCTGTGTGTGTGTGTGTGTGTGTGTGTGTGTGTGTGTGTATATCACACTGGCCTTATCAAACATGCATTAGCCCTCTGCAGTTGTGGGAACGCTAGCTGACAGGTGAGCTGGTACACCTGAGACAGAGTCCAATATAGAGCCACTGCCCTTTGGTATTTAGCTCAATACAGAACAGGTCACCTGAGAGGGAGGGAGGTACCACTGTAGCATTGTACAGCTCTGCCATGCTGGTGGGTGGGGGGTGGGGGTTAGTGTTAAAGGGTTGTTAGAGCTGAGGTTTAATGTCAAGAGAATTGTGTGTTTCCTATGACAAGTGTTTTGAAGGCTTCATGAATACTACATTAAGGTATAGTTTATCGTCAAGGTGTACCACATTGTCAGCTAAGAGCTGACGTGTAATCGATCTAAATAAATAAACAATAATTAAATAAACAAATGAATCATGTGACATGGTGTGATACATGTCTGTGTGGATGGAGGGAGCATCAGTCGGTCACAGCCAGGTAAAAGACTCAGGAGCCTTGGTCAGGGACAGGGTCAGACAGGTCTGGCCCCGGGTAACTATGCTCACCGTACGTCGACAATTGCCCAAAGTAACCTTGTAGGACACTCCCGAGCATCTGCACTCATCCTCTGTCATCTCAGGTGTCCTCTCTTAGCTCTTGCTTCTCCGCTCAACCTTGAAATCAAAACATCCAGCTAGCCAGCTGCTAATTAGCTAGCCAGCCAAACATCCAACTGACTTGTTTGACAGTTTTGAAATGGGTGGTGGTTTAAGACAATTGTAAAAAATGCAATAAAAAAACGAAATATTTACGCATGTTTCCCGTTATAGAACAGACCTGTCGTAAAACTGTACAAGCATGAAGAGCATTTAACCTCTGCCTGAATAATGCCCATCATTCACCTTGTATGGTGACAATAACACCCTTTTAGCTGTATATTTCAGAAGTATTGGAATTAGGCCAAGACATTTGCTGTAGGCCATCTGACCGTTTCTAAAACAGAAAAAAAAATGCTCATTATTTTTGACCTGTAAACAGATCGTTTGAAATCAATAAATGTTTTGCATTTACTTTCTCCAAACCTAAATATGCTGCACTGCCCACAAATTCTGAAATATTTGTTTACTCAGACTTTTTTTAAACTACAGCAGGCCTACTTATAGTGGTAGTCTACACACTTCAATGCAAAATATCAACTGTCCGTTCACCTGTATGTTATAAACCGCGCTCCCTTTCGGATGCATGGAGCAAAAATGTTAAATTATAATATCTAATAGGCCCAATTAAAATTAGAGACAGACATGGTAATTTGTTGTACGGCTACTTCGGGACTCATCATGGTCAGAAAAGGTGAGGAATTTATTCTGCAATGGTTATCACATGTATTGTGTTTGTACTCTACTCGATGAATTTTACGTCCCAGTAGGCTATTCAGACGTAGTCTACAAACGTCAATGGAAAGGTGAACCGACTGTTCTAGCACTTCCGATTGGCTTGCATTGAGCAAAATACTTAAACATACCGGTAGCTTTTCTATTTACTACTGTAAAGTGAGTCCAATTAAAAGAGACGAATGGTAGCCTATCCTAACTTGTTGTTGGCCTATAGGCTATTTCGCGAGTATTGAAACCATCAGTCAGAAAAGATGAGGAATTTATTCTGCAATGAACAGATTTCAAATTATTTTGTAATGCAAAGAAAATAAATTGATTCTCTTTCATCTCACTAACAGCCATTAATTGCATCATTATTAAATTTAGCTACCGTTTTTTTTGTTATGAATAAGTCATCATATATCCATGCACAAGACTACTAGGTTACTTTTCTATATTTGCAATACAAAACTTTAGAAACTACAAACTGTGTGTAAGCATGGTCTAAAGTTTGCGGGAGGAAAAGCACAATCTCACGTCAAGTTCAGTTTTTATAAATGCCTACTTTATGTACACATGTTTTGGGGCATATTTTGTGCACACAGAACATTTATACATGAGGCCCCTGGGGAGTATGAATTTGAGCATACTTACTTAACTACCATCCCAACCACACTCAAAGTGCACGGTTAGAGTTGACACCATAGTGTGAAAGACCCATCTAGTTCAAGTAGAGTGGCCCGCTTAGAGACTACAGCCCTCTACAATCAAATAGATCCTTACATATCACTGGATCAACTCCATTTAGTAAGAGCGACACCCACACTCCAATGACATCCTCCCATCTCTACACACTGGCCTATATATGATCATTAGAATTAAGGAAACAGCGAGTGGCACGTTTGGTCAAAAGGCTCTTGAACGGAGTCCAAGTCCCAAACAGTACCATATTCCCTATTTAGTGCACTACTTTTGACCAGAGTCCTATGGGTAACCCTATGAGCCCCGGTCAAAAATAGTGCACTTAGGGAATAGTGTGCCATGTGGGACTCCGACTGACATTATTGGCTTCAGTCAGAGCTGCGCTCCCAACATCTAAGAGTTGGTGTCCGTTCACATTACGCTCTTAGTCCCCCAGGGGGTTATGGGTAAATGTACACGCCTGGCGATTGTTGGAGGGGGGAGAGAGACCCTGGCACGCTTTAGTGCACGCCTGTCGAGTACTATAAAGAGCGGGAGGGGATGGAGAGGTGGAGGGGAAGTTGAGAGATTCAGAGGTTTAAAAAAGGCACCACTGAACTATTAGCCTAGAACTCATAACCTGACGAGGGAAGAAAACTAGAAAGGTACGCAAGCCAACTTTAGATTGAGACAACACGGCAGACTTAGCAGAGGTAGCATCAACACGGCAGACTTAGCAGAGGTAGCATCAACATGACAGACTTAGCAGAGGTAGCATCAACATGACAGACTTAGCAGAGGTAGCATCAACATGGCAGACTTAGCAGAGGTAGCATCAACATCAAGCTAAAAGGTCATCTTTAAGTGTCAATAGGAGATTGGGTATCAAAACAGACACTATCTGAGTTGCCGTGTACACACACACACACGTAGCCTAGATGGACAGTGATGATGTTTGGTAAGGGATTGAGAGTGAGGGTTTTAGAAACTAACCACTAGATCATGTTGGTAGTGGGGGAAGTGCAAGTCTCTCTCTCCATCTCGCCCTGTTCCGAAACACAGCAGAATTGCTGATGGATGACCACTCATCCGGAACAACAAGGAACTAAGATACCCAGAGAGAGATGAGACTGTGGGCCACACACGGTCTTCCTGCCTGGCTGCTGCAGTGTAATCATGTAAATTTTACACTTTATCCCCAACTGGTATTACAGTGGAGCAAGAGTTCACTAACCAGGAAGTAACCTTTAACATGATTAGTTTAATTTGACTATTGGTCAAATGGCAATAACGGAGTACATTGAAAACCAACTCCAGCACACTTGATCTTGATGCTCCACACACAGATTTAATTGATGGCTATACCAACGACTGGTCAATTGACCTCCATCAATAATAGACTAACACAGGCTAAAGTTACAGATCAATAATATACTATAACACAGGTTAATGTTACACAGCATAGGTCCAAATCATATGATACAGCCTACCTCCCAAGGTTCCTGGACAATACGCAATCAGACCAAACAACATCACTTCCTGTTGGAGACGAGACTCAAACTTTGGCAGTTACTTCAGCATCTAAGCTTAACTATTGCATAACGTCCTTTGAAGATCATGGAATGAAAAACAAAATAAAAGAGGTGAAAGTAAATCATTAGTAAACCAATACAGAAAAATATCAAAACTTATTATATATTATGAACCTTCCTCTCTCGTCATCCCTCTCCACAGACTCAACAGAAAACCTGCCTCTCATTCCAGGAAGATTAGTCTAGGTTTCCTCTTTACCAGGTTGGTTGTCATGCACTTGTAAGGCTAAAGACACCTTGCTTTCACCGTCACTAATCTGACTGGAGATAAGTACCAGCCCTAAAGCTTGTTCCACAGCGTCCCCACTTGCACTAACCGTCAGTGAGCGCAGTCAGTCAGTCAGGGCTTTGGGGTGCAGCAGTTCCAGAAATGGAGGTTGGGAATGCTCTTTCCATGCTGGGGGCCAGACCATAAAGTGTTACAACTATCTCTATTCACCCACTCTCTCCCTCCCTCCCTCTCTTCCTCCCCCACCCCCCTCTCCCTCCCCCTCTTCTCTTCCTCCCTCTCCTCTTTTGCGTCTGGTGGAAACCGCATCAGCCGGAGGAATGGTGCAGACTTACTGTAGGATCAGCAGCAGGTTGGGTCACCTCCCTGTGAGTGGCTATTCCCTGGACTATAATCCCTGTCACACTGGTCAGTTCCAGCCACAGCGCATTACAGTACGTCCTGTTGGAAGCTACTAAGACTGCTAAGCTCCTTTGTATTGGGGTATTCATTCATATTTTAATTACCCTGGGACGGCAGGCTAGCCTAGTGGTTACAGCGTTGGGCTAGTAACTGAAAGGTTGCAAGTTCGAATCCCCCAGCTGACAAGGTACAAATCTGTCGTTCTACCCCTGAACAAGGCAGAAAAAGGAAAGTACAGGTGTTGTGACCAAGCATATGTAACCATTTCTAAGACTGTTTTGAAGTCGGGTAACAGTGACGTAAATCAGCTGTTCCTAGGCCGTCATTGAAAATAAGAATTTGTTCTTAACTGACTTGCCTAGTTAAATAAAGGTAAAAAAAAGATATATTACAACGCATGGTCCTTTCTCCTATTTAAACCATTTAATGGATAAGCCATTCATATTTTTCAGCTTAGACTTTCCATAGGAGGCCTCAACGTTCCTAGTAAAAGGCACATGGGGACAATAAATAGTTGTCAGCACTTATCTTTCCTGTAGGCTGATTTACGTCAATGTTACCCGACTTCACAACAGTCTTAGAAATCATTACATATGCTTGGTCACAACACCTGTACTTTCCCATAATTTAAACAAATCAGAAACGGAACAGAATTACCAAACGTGTTGATTACTTGCCGAGAAGAGCACAGTGCAGCAGATCTATCTGAAATGTACACCTTATCCTCATGGGAAAACAATCTTGGTCAGGCCTTTGCTTTCTACTGTATGACACCACACCATGACTACTGATATCAGACCGTAACCTTGAAGCCCTGCATTTCAACACCCCCCTCTGCAGCTCCACTGCCTGTCTGAACTAAAACTCACCCTGAGCTTGTTAATTACTGACATGCAGGTAATCATGTCAATTCATCGTTAATGCGTCTCACAGCTATAGATCTTGCCTGCCCTAGGACGGTGGTAACAATAACACGATTAGATACTTAGATTCTATCTATATGGCATCAACAGGCTCTGTCTAATCAGGAAGTCAGACGGCACCAAGGAATGTAGCAGTCAGATACGTCATAAACCTGTGTCTTTAGATTCCCAGGACAGCACCTCGGTCTAGCTGAGAACGCTGTCAGAACAAAAATGGTTGCCATAGGAATGAGCAGCGTGCTTAGTCACACAGACCAAGGACGAGACGTGTCAGGAGAATGCTGCCCTAACAGAATACAAACA
The DNA here is from genome assembly GCF_029448725.1 of Salvelinus fontinalis. Taxonomy (NCBI): domain Eukaryota; kingdom Metazoa; phylum Chordata; class Actinopteri; order Salmoniformes; family Salmonidae; genus Salvelinus; species Salvelinus fontinalis. The sequence goes on from NC_074696.1 coordinate 13,684,137, forward strand.
CCGCTGTATCTGTGGGCTCGGAAAGAAACAAATGCAACTACAGGCTGTGTGTGTGTGTGTGTGTGTGTGTGTGTGTGTGTGTGTGTGTGTGTGTGAAATCTAACACTGTTTTAGAGGTAGACAGTGTTTGGAGTGTGTGTGTGAATGCGACACTATCTGACTGTTAAGGGGTGTGTGTGCACGTCACACTGCTATCCCCTGGCGACATCATTAACAAGTGTGTTGACCCGGTGTACATGGCCTTGTGCTGTGTAACAGTGACGCGTGTCCCGGCCACACACACAATCAAACTAGTCTCTTAATAACGTCAGAGAGCTGCTGGGTAGCTGCCAAACCAAACCTACAGAGCAGATCACTACAGTACAGAGCTCATAGCTAATATATGGACCGTACTGCAACTTTATACAATTCACCAAACATCCTGATGGAATCCATGCCCCTAGGCAGGCTGATTAAAAACAACTAATGCTCAGTCAGTCTGTTAAAACAACTGATGCTCAGTCAGTCTGTTAAAACAACTGATGCTCAGTCAGTCTGCTAAAAGCAATTGATAGTCAGTCTTATGCTAATAAACATCTGTCGATGTGCCCTTGAGCAAGGCACTGGATAGGAGTGTCTGCTAAATGACTAAAATGTCAAATGTACTGGAACATGGGTAATTATGGAAACATCAAATTAGTAATAACATACTGACCAACTTGTTTCAGTTCAAACATACTATTCAAATACCCATGCTGAAACATGCCCCAGAGTCAAGGCAAAGTTATCTTTACATGTTATCTACCTCCTCTTCACACACAAACTCCATCATACAAAGTACTGCTGCTCCAGCCATGACTTACCCAGACATCCAGCCCCTCTGTACACTGAGAGAAAACACAGCCAGAATGGTGCTGCTTCTCCTTTTATACACTCCTCCTTTTTCCTGGCACACACTTAGAGCTCTCCCTTTAGCGCTACACACACGAACACACACGCTGCTGCGCAGTTAATGTGGTGGGAGAGTTGTCCCCGCTGTGTCCGATACTATCAGTGTTCTACTCAGACTGACGAGGTTCAGAGAGAGAGGGAGAACCACCCCTCCCCTTCAGTTCTGAAGCTCACTCCGGCAGTACTGCAGTAACTAACCCCAAAGCTTCTCAGAGAGAGAGAGGGACGGGGACAAGTAGTGTGTGTGTAAGGCAGCCATGGAATGCGTTTTCCCCCCTTACCATGAGCACCTCATGCCAGCAGCAGCAGCTCTCCTCAACTCTCTCCACGACACACACACACACACACACGCCTCCTCCTAAAGCACACACAGCCAGGCATGTTCAAGGTCTAACTTAGAGTGGGAGGGGAGAGTTCAGTTCTGTTGACACTGTTGGAGAGGAATGCATGCATGTGTGTGTGTGTGTGTGTGTGTGTGTGCGTGAAAGAGAGAGAAGGTAACCTGGTCAGAATGCTGCCCCCCCCCCCAAAGTGGGAGGGGACTTTTCCCACCAAGCCAAATCAGAATTCACTGTTGCTAAGCAGCCAAAGTCTCCCACCCTTATTTGCTGCAGCAGAAAAGTAGCGCCAGGTTCTGGAGGGAAAGGAAAATACAGCAGACGATTACAAGATGTGACATGCCGATACACAGGGCTGCTGACCAGCTAGTCCCGTGTAAATAGAGAGATTACAAAGGGCCTTATCAATGCACGACTGCTAATTTTATGCACACATGCATGCTCCCACACACACAGGTCACTCAGGATAATGCCTATACCGGTGACACACACACTTCTAACAGGGGAGTTACCTTAGATATCTGACCTCTGAACCCAAACCCAGCACACAGAGGTCATGAACTCCAGCATGTGGACAAATACAGAATAAATACAGGAGGATCTATACAGTAAGAATGTGACTTAAGATCAACAACAGTAGTTAAATATTACATCAACTACATCTTCGGCCTACGCTAACGCTACTGAATAAGATCTCTAATGCACAGGACAGACAGACAGACAGACAGACAGGAGCTGCACGCGACATGTCCACTGCCCTAACCAGCGCTGGCAGGCTCAGTGGAACCATCAGATGACAGATGACAGACAGGAGGAAAGGAAGCATTTCTCTGCAAAGAATACAGAGTTGTCTCTGTATTCAGGAAAACATCTCCATGACGACAGACTCACTTGATATCTCCAGAAATTAATTATTCCATGGTATCTTATGAGAACACACACACTGTTAATGGCCTTGCTGCATATCTGGATGACAGCAACATTTGAAATGAAAACAGTCCCTGGAAATTGGATGCCATTGAAATGGCAAATCAATTGCATAACACACAGAGAACACAAAAGGAAGGCGACAATGTAAATAAGCAGAGCCCACGCGGATTTGTCCGAGCAAAGAGCGACACACCCCCAACACTCATTATTCCCACAGGGAGAAAATGTAGAGACTTTACACGAAAGGGAGAACGAGAGAGGGAGAGAGGGATAACTAGAGGAAGAAAGAGAGAGTTTGGGTTCTCCTTCACCCTACTGTATCTAACTAAGTCTGGAATGAACAAACACTAGATGTTTGACAAGAGCGAAGTTCGGACATCCAACATCCGCCACACGTGTTGCAGCTTAGAACTGAAAATCTTTCCGGAACTTTTCCACTTCAATAAGCACATAGGGGTGGGAAGGCAATTAGCCTTCATGTAGTTCAGGGGTAAGCAGACAGCAGCTACACACCAAGTGGTTTAAATTAATTTACACAAAGATCAACGTTTAAGGCCTGAAAACTGTCATATTTATGTGGAGAATGGCATCATCAAACAATCACTCCATGACTTATTTAATCAGATAACGGGTCAATATATAAAAAACATTGACTCTGAAGCAACTGCAAAAAAACAAACCATAATCACTACTTTCAGATACATTTTCTTCAAGTCCAGGCATGTTATAGCCATGTCGCAAATAATCAGATTTATTTTGATTAAATTAAAAAGGATGCTGAAGAATTCAAAGCCAAGACTGCATTTCTTATGTTAAAGCTCAGGTCAGAGTTAAAGGCTATGGAATCACAAGATCAGAGGGAAAACACACACAAGGGGATTAGAGTAACTGTACTGTTTAGGCGTATGAAGAAACGTTGAGGTAATGTTTGTTTGGTATGAACGTTGAGGAAATGTTTCTCCGGGATGAGAGCCTGGCTTCCTGGTGGCATGCAAACCCTCATATAACCTTTCACTTAGCCATGGAAATGACAGGCGGAGAGAGCTAGGGTGTGTTTGTATGTTGGTGTCTCCTTGTAACCCAGTGAAAATGACATGAACTTCCTTGTCATCAATAACTTCACACAGCTCATAGAGAACTCTCCCCATCTTTGCATCTTTGATTGACAACATTTCTCTGTAACTAAAATAGTTCTAGCACAGAAAGTTCCAGAACAGAAACCATTTCCAACATTCCAGTGTTGACCAGACTCAAAATAAAAGTTCTAATCAATCCTTGTCGGACTGAGAACACAGTTAAAAGTGATAAGTGTCTTTACACCGACAGTGTGTGTGTGTGCGCACTACATGGAGCCAGCTGTCACTGATAACACACAGATTTAGTCCTTTATCTCTCCTGGCTCCTCTCATACACGGGCTGGTCAACAGGACGGGGTCTACGGGCTGGTCAACAGGACAAGGTCTACGGGCTGGTCAACAGGACAAGGTCTACGGGCTGGTCAACAGGACAAGGTCTACGGGCTGGTCAACAGGACAAGGTCTACGGGCTGGTCAACAGGACAAGGTCTACGGGCTGGTCAACAGGACAAGGTCTACGGGCTGGTCAACAGGACAAGGTCTACGGGCTGGTCAACAGGACAAGGTCTACGGGCTGGTCAACAGGACAAGGTCTACGGGCTGGTCAACAGGACAAGGTCTACGGGCTGGTCAACAGGACAAGGTCTACGGGCTGGTCAACAGGACAAGGTCTACGGGCTGGTCAACAGGACAAGGTCTACGGGCTGGTCAACAGGACAAGGTCTACGGGCTGGTCAACAGGACAAGGTCTACGGGCTGGTCAACAGGACAAGGTCTACGGGCTGGTCAACAGGACAAGGTCTACGGGCTGGTCAACAGGACAAGGTCTACGGGCTGGTCAACAGGACAAGGTCTACGGGCTGGTCAACAGGACAAGGTCTACGGGCTGGTCAACAGGACAAGGTCTACGGGCTGGTCAACAGGACAAGGTCTACGGGCTGGTCAACAGGACAAGGTCTACGGGCTGGTCAACAGGACAAGGTCTACGGGCTGGTCAACAGGACAAGGTCTACGGGCTGGTCAACAGGACAAGGTCTACGGGCTGGTCAACAGGACAAGGTCTACGGGCTGGTCAACAGGACAAGGTCTACGGGCTGGTCAACAGGACAAGGTCTACGGGCTGGTCAACAGGACAAGGTCTACGGGCTGGTCAACAGGACAAGGTCTACGGGCTGGTCAACAGGACAAGGTCTACGGGCTGGTCAACAGGACAAGGTCTACGGGCTGGTCAACAGGACAAGGTCTACGGGCTGGTCAACAGGACAAGGTCTACGGGCTGGTCAACAGGACAAGGTCTACGGGCTGGTCAACAGGACAAGGTCTACGGGCTGGTCAACAGGACAAGGTCTACGGGCTGGTCAACAGGACAAGGTCTACGGGCTGGTCAACAGGACAAGGTATATGGGCTGGTCAACAGGACAGGTACATCAAGTGAAGACTACTATAAATAACTGATGGGCTAAATAACCAAACAACATGTTTTGTTGAAAGCAATGACGTGGGATGTGGTAGACTAAATGTACTAAACAGGAGCACACAAATTAAATACATCATGTATTTGAATCGGGACTGCAAAACAGCACAGCCAGCTACTTAAAAATATCTGCCTAATCTTGTTTGAAATAAATATTTCAATACTAGGACCACACACACAGTCAACTTATCATGGACCACCCAGCCGGCACTTACCCTCTTCGATAAGGGAACACATTTTTCCCAGGCTGCCCCTGTCAGGCCACCTGAGCTCAGGACCTCTTTGGGGACTAAGGGGCCCTCAGCTCGGCTGGTCTAAAGACCCAGAACCATCATTTAGACCTGGGAGGCCCCTCGCTCCACCAGGAGCTAAACCGAAGAAATAGGTCAGTATTCTGTAATTATTTAGACTCGTGACATACAATGCATTCAGAAAGTATTTAGACCCCGTGACTTTTTCCATATTTTGTTACGTTACAGCCTTATTCTAAAATTCATTCAATTGTTTTTTTCCCTCATTAATCTACCCAAAATAATCCATAATGACAAAGCAAAAACAGGTTTTTAGAAATGTTTGCATATGTATATATATACAAAAAAAAGGAAATATCACATAAGTATTCAGACCATTTACTCAGTACTTTGTTGAAGCACCTTTGGCAGCGATTACAGCCTCAAGTCTTCTTGGGTATGACGCTACAAGCTTGACAAAACTGTATTTGGAGAGTTTCTCCCATTCTTCACTGCAGATCCTCTCAAGCTCTTTCAGGTTGGATGGGGAGCGTCGCTGCACAGCTATTTTCAGGTCTCTCTAGAGATGTTTGATCGGGTTCAAGTCCGGGCTCTGGCTGGGCCACTCACGGACATTCATAGACTTGTCCCAAAGCCAACCCTGCGTTGTCTTGACTGTGTGCTTAGGGGCATTGTAATGTTGGAAGGTGAACCTTTGCCCCAGTCTGAGGTACTGAGCGCTCTAGAGCCGGTTTCCATCAAGGATCTCTCTGTGCTTTGCTCCGTTCATCTTTCCCTCAATCCTGACTAGTCTCCCAGTACCTGCCGCTGAAAAACATCCCCACAGCATGATGCTACACCCACCATTCCGCACCGTAGGGATGGTGCCAGGTTTCCTTCAGACGTGACGCTGGGCATTCAGGCCAAAGAGTTCAATATTTGTCTCATCAGACCAGAGAATCTTGTTTCTGAAGGTCTGAGAGTCCTTTAGATGCCTTTTGGCAAACTCCAAAGGGCTGTCAAGCGCCTTTTACTGAGGAGTGGCTTCCACCTGGCCACTCTACCATAAAGGCCTGATTGGTGGAGTGCTGCAGAGATGGTTGTACTTCTGGAGCTCTGTCAGAGTGACCATCGGGTTCTTGGTCACCTCCCTGACCAAGCACATTCTCCCCCGATTGCTCAGTCAGAACTAGGAAGAGTCTTTGTGGTTCCAAACTTCTTCCATTTAAGAATGATGGAGGCCACTGTGTTCTTGGGGACCTTCAATGCTGCAGAAATGTTTTGGAACCCTTCCCCAGATGTGTGCCTTGACACAATCCTGTCTCTGAGCTCTACAGACAATTCCTTCGACCTCATGGCTTGGTTTTTGCTCTGACATGCACTGTCAAATGAGGGACCTAATATAGACAGGTGTGTGCCTTTCAAAATCATGTCCAATCAATATAATTTACCACAAGTGAACTCCAATCAAGTTGTAGAAACATCTTAAGGATGATCAATTGAAACAGGGTGCACCTGACCTCAATTTCACATCCCATAGCAAAGGGTCTGGAATTCTGAATACTTATGCAAATATGTTATTTCGGTTTATTATTTTTTTATACATTTGCAAAAAAAAAAAAACTGTTTTGATTTGTCATTATGAGGTAAAAAAAGTTATTTATATCAATTTTAGTACAAGGCTGTAATGTAAAAAATTTGGAAAAAGGGAAGGGGTCTGAATAATTTTGATGTCACTGTACGTAATGCATACAATATAGGCTATATGGTGAAAAGGTAGACAATGGTATTTGAAGTAGGTATTTAGACTACACAAATGCAACATCTACCATTCACCACCAACCACACTGAGCCATTAGACCACATTCTCAATTATGTGGTGGGTGTAAACATTTAAGCTAAGTGCTCTTGACAAGCCACCCAGCAAGCATTAGGCCTAGTGGTTAGAGGGGGTATTCCAGACAGACTGGGGAGGCTGTGACATCTATTCCCTCTGGAGTCATTCAGAGTCCTCACATAGCTCAGCTGTTAGCTTCAACCAAGGCAGACTATCAGACTAAACAAATAGCTCGCAGGTGGGTCATCACAGTCCATCTCCCCCTCAACAGACCACAACGTTGTGGAAGGTTTAGATAGAAATACAGTATGAAGGACATTCATGCCTCTCTGGCATGTATACTTAACAAAAATATGCAACAATTTCAATGATTTTACTGAGTTACAGTTCATATATGGAAATCAGTCAATTGAAATGAATATCAGGCCCCAATCTATGGATTTCACATGACTGGGTATGAACACAGCCAATCAGAATGAGTTTTTCCCCCACAAAAGGGCTTTAATACAGACAGAAATGCTTCTCAGTTTAATCAGCTGTCCGGGTGGCTGGTCTCAGATGATCCCGCAGGTGAAGAAGCCAGATGTGGAGGTCTTGGGCTGGCGTGGCTACACATGGTCTGTGGTTGAGAGGCCGGTTGGACATACTGCCAAATTCTCTAAAATGAAGTTGGAGGTGGCAACCGCTCTGGTGGACATTCCTGCAGTCAGCATGTCAATTCCACGCTCCCTCAAAACTTGAGACATCTGTGGCATTGTGTTGTGTGACAAAACTGAACATTTTATTTTATTGTCCCCAGCGCAAAGTGCACCTGCGTAATGATCATGTTTAATCAACTTCTTGATATGCCACACCTGTCAGGTGGATGAATTATCATGGCAAAAGTGAAATGCTCACTAATAGGGATGTAAACAAATTTGAGCACAACATTTTAGAGAAATAAGCTTTTTGTGCGTATGGAACATTTTGGGGATACTTTATTTCAGCTCATGAAACATGGGACCAACACTTTACGTGTTGCGTTTATATCACATCAACTCTATCCATGACATTTCTATCTGCAAAGTTCCACACTGTTTGCCCGCTGAAGGTGCACCAGTTTTTCATCTTGCCTGCCTAGCAAACACATCACTGTATACTAAGTAGTATGCAAGTTTAGTTTGGAGATCGGAATAAAATGTGTCTTTGTGTGAGTGAAACATGACCAAACTAAGTGAGCAGCTATATCGGATGTCTCAGTGCTCTGCCAGGGAGCGAGGGAGTCAGAGAGAGCACACGCAACATACCACCCTAACAGGCATGTTGAGTCTACACCAGACCCACCTAACGTGATTGCACCGTATCAGGTTTTTATGAGACGCCATTAACCTGCCAGTGTGACTGAACCCAGAGGAAGCGGTCAAAGAAAGACGGTTGCCATTTTGTGCCCCTCCAGCCTAAACGGAATGGAACTAAACTCAGGTGTAAGTTAACAAATAGCTGGACTATATGGAATGTACTACAAAATGCAAGGACCAGTGTTTCCCCTAGGATTTCTTTCAGCAGTGGTGGCAGAGTTAGCGGGGCAGGGAATAGGGTTTTCCTGGGGCACACATCTACATAATAAATAAAATAGATATACAGTGCCATCGGAAAATATTCAGACCCCTCGACTTTTTCACACATTTTGTTACGTTACAGCCTTTATCTAAATTGGATTAAATAAAACAATTTCCTCAGCAATCTACACACAATACTGCATGATGACAAAGCGAAAATAGTTTTTTTGAAATGTATTAAAAAAATAAAAATAAAATCCATATAAGTTTTCAGACCCTTCGCTATAAGACTCGAAATTGAGCTCAGTTGCATCCTGTTTCCATTGTTCATCCTTGAGATGTTTCTACAACTTGATTGGAGTCCTCTTGTGGTAAACTATATTGATTGGACATGATTTGGAAAGGCACACACCTGTCTATAGTAGGTCCCTCAGTTGACAGTGCACGCCAGAGCAAAAACCTAGCCATGAGGTCGAAGGAATTGTTCGTAGAGCTCAGAAACAGGATTGGGTCGAGGCACAGATCTGGGGAAGCCCAGATCTGTGCCTCGACACAATCCTGTCTCTGAAGGGTACCAATTAATTTCAGTAGCATTGAAGGACCCCAAGAACACAGTGGCTTCCATCATTCTTAAAAGGAAGAAGTTTGGAACCACAAAGACTCTTCCTAGAGCTGGCCGCCCGGCCAAACTGAGCAAATAGGGGAGAAGGGCCTTGGTCAGGGAGGTGAACAAGAACCCGAAGGTCACTCTGACAGAGCTCTAGAGTCACTCTGTGGAGATGGGAGAAACTTCCAGAAGGACAACCATCTCTGCAGCACTCCACCAATTAGGCCTTCATGGTAGAGTGGCAAGACGGAAGCCACTCCTCAGTAAAAGGCATATGACAGCCCGCTTGGAGTTTGCCAAAAGGCACCTAAACTCTTAGACCATGAGAAACAAGATTCTCTGGTCTGATGAAACCAAGATTGAACTCTTTGGCCTGAATGCCAAGCGTCACGTCTGGAGGAAACATGGCAGCATCCCTACGGTGAAGCATGATGGATGAATGTTTTTCAGTGGCAGGGACTGGGAGACTAGTCAGGTTCGAGGTACACATGAAAAGAGCAAAGTACAGAGAGATCCTTGATGACAACCTGCTACAGAGCACTCAGGACCTCAGACTGGGGCGAAGGTTGACCTTCCAAAAGGACAACGACCCTAAGCACACAGGAGTGGCATCGGGACAAGTCTCTGAATGTCCTTGAGTGGCCTAGACAGAGCCCGGACTTGAACATCTCTGGAGTGACCTGAAAATAGCTTTGGAGCAACACTCCCCGTCCAACCTGACAGAGCTTGAGAGGATCTGCAGAGAAGAATGGGAGCAACACCCCAAATACATTTACATTTACATTTAAGTCATTTAGCAGACGCTCTTATCCAGAGCGACTTACAAATTGGTGCATTCACCTAATGACATCCAGTGGAACAGCCACTTTACAATAGTGCATCTAGATCTTTTAAGGGGGGGGGGGGGGGGGGGGGGGGCAGAAGGATTGCTTTATCCTATCCTAGGTATTCCTTGAAGAGGTGGGGTTTCAGGTGTCTCCGGAAGGTGGTGATTGACTCCGCTGTCCTGGCGTCGTGAGGGAGTTTGTTCCACCATTGGGGTGCCAGAGCAGGTGTGCCAAGTTTGTAGCGTCATACCCAAGAAGACTTAAGGCTGTAATTGCTGCCAAAGGTTCTCCAACAAAGTACTGAGTAAAGGGTCTGAATAATTATGTAAATGTAATACTTCTGTTATATATACACACACACACACACATATTTGCTTCAATTTCAATCACATTTCCTCAATTTTAGAATATGGCTGTAAAGTAAAGGGTTCTGAATACATTCCGAAGGCACTATCTATATATATATATATATATATATTTCGTTGCAGTGGCGGCCTCGATTTAGCAGCGGCGGTGTGTAGCTGCTAAATGCATACAGGGGAATCACTGAGGGACCATTCATTTTCAGTGACCCTGGTGCAATTCCTCGCCACAAACATCCACGATGCAGCGTTCTCCACCTGGCATAGCCTACGCGGCTTGGGTGGCTGCTTAGAATGCCTGACGGGTTACGGACCCAAAATAGACCAGAGTGAGGGGATGGAGTCAACACAGACAGTGTGAGGAGGAAGAGTGATAACTCCCTAAAGGGTAGAACTAAAACAGGACAAGCAGCTAATACATCTATAGAGAGCTCCAGTCAATCTATACTACGGCTAGTAAACTAGAAGTCCCCCGTCTCAATGCTTAGGGTCAGTAAATAGTCAAAAGAGAAATTAGACCAAAAATGACAAAAATAAATGTAAAAAATTGAATTTTAAACTGGAATTACAGGTCGCTGGCTGTTTTGGTACAGTGGGTAAGACAACTTGATCTATGACTTTTAAGAGTAAAACAGTAAATACTGTAACAATGGGAGAGGCTTGGCCTCCATTAATGAAAAATGTAACTAGATTTAGCAGTTTAACTCTTACATCATCTTATAAATGTTTCAAATTATAGCCAAATAAAGAATTGAATGGCTGGTAAGACCTCTTAAGATACAATGATGCCATCAATCAGAAATGGCTATTGCGTAACTCAACAAGCCCAGGCAAAGTTAGATGAGTTTGAATAAGGAGTGGCTATGTTGGCCTTGCTTGTTGCAGTCTTGACAGTTGAATAAAGTGCAATGCAATGCATAAGACACACATGTAACAGTCGGGGAAAGTTACCACCCTTATGGCTAAGGATGGGGCTCTGACTGTTACTATCGTAAACATGGTGTCAGTGTTTTCATCCAGATTCACTGTAAAAAGTCTGAGCACGTCTTACAAGAGACAACAGGAAAATGTACATGAACAACGATGAGTCTTGTCAAATATAGTTCGAGCGTTCTGACTTTCAAAAGTGCGTCAGGATTGAGCCATCAACCTTAGCAGCAATCAATTGAAAACAAGTCTGTTTTCTGTTAACAAATGTTTTGTTTTCAGTGCCAAACTAATAGAAATGTTCATGGGCTAATGTGTGTATATTACTGTGTAACTTGGTTCAAGTCTATCATGGCTTGTCTTGAAAAGGAGACACTTTCTTGGAGCCACTGTGTATGTAGCCAACAGTTCAGTCTGAGGCTGTGTGGTGGTCTGTTGTCCTTAGGAGCTGAGTAGAAACAGATATGGTAACTAGCTCCCTGGGGTAACAGCTTAGACATTCACACACACACATAAATAAAAGACTCCAGCAGAACACCTTCTGAGCGGTGCCTCGGCTCTCACGGCTCCGGGGCCTCCCACTGGGTGCACACGGGTGTGCTTGGGTCTCCTCCATCACTAGAGGACTGCGCCTCACTGCTTGGCCAGGTACACCTCCATGTTGTGGAGGTCTACCTGAGTCATCCTGTCAGTCTTGTCTCAAAGATTAAGCCGTGCAAGTCTTAGTACACACAGCCGGTCAAGTGAAACGTCAAATGGGTCATTAAATCAGTTACGGTTCCTTTGCTCAAACGTTACTTGGATGACTGCAGCAGTTATAGAGCTAATAAATGTCAACGGGTGCTGACCTTTGGGGATGCATGCATTTATTCAGACCCATGCAGGGTACTCTCGGGCACCACAAACGCTTTTGGTGACTCTATAACTTCGACTGGTGACGTCTACTTTGAATGTCTGCCCTATCAACGGTACTTTCTGTGCCTACCATGGTGATAGGGAATCTGGGTTAGATTCCAGGGAGGGAGCCTAAGAAACAGCTACCACATCCAGGGAAGGAAGCGGGCGGGCAAATTACCCACTCCGACTCGGGGAGGTAGTGACGAAACAATAACAATACAGGACTCGAGGCCCTTCAGTTGGAATGAGTACATTTTAAATTCTTTAATGACCATTACTTATGTGTAGAAGTTCCATTTCACAGTAGTCAGAAAACTTCTGAAAGTGTCATTAATTACGTTTTAATGGTAAAATTTGACTTCCTGTTGTGTATTGTCCTATGGGGTGACATAATGTCCTATGGGGTGACATAATGTCCTATGGGGTGACATAATGTCCTATGGGGTGACATAATGTCCTATGGGGTGACATAATGTCCTATGGGGTGACATAATGTCCTATGGGGTGACATAATGTCCTATGGGGTGACATAATGTCCTATGGGGTGACATAATGTCCTATGGGGTGACATAATGTCCTACGGGGTGACATAATATCCTACGGGGTGACATAATATCCTACGGGGTGACATAATATCCTACGGGGTGACATAATATCCTACGGGGTGACATAATATCCTACGGGGTGACATAATATCCTACGGGGTGACATAATATCCTACGGGGTGACATAATATCCTACGGGGTGACATAATATCCTACGGGGTGACATAATGTCCTACGGGGTGGCATAATGTCCTACGGGGTGGCATAATGTCCTACGGGGTGGCATAATGTCCTACGGGGTGACATAATGTCCTACGGGGTGACATAATGTCCTATGGGGTGACATAATGTCCTATGGGGTGACATAATGTCCTATGGAGTGAAGCCAACAAATAAGGGAAAAAAGTTGTTGTCTTGAACAAAATGTAAAAATTATTGTTAAGCATGAGGCATGCTTGTTCACTGAACCATAAACAATTCATGGACCTGCACCTGTGGAGCGGTCGTTAAGACACTACCAGCTTACAGACGGTAGGCAATTAAGGTCACAGTTAAACAACTTAAGAGGTCTTTCTACTGACTCTGAAAAACACCAAAAGAAAGATGCCCAGGGTACCTGCTCATCTGTGTGAACGTGCCTTAGGCATGCTGCAAGGAGGTATGAGGACTGCGGATGTGGCCATGACAATAAATTGCAATATCCGTACTGTGAGACGCCTAAGACAGCGCTACAGGGAGACAGGTCGGACAGCTGATCGTCCTCGCAGTGGCAGACCATTATAACAACACCTGCACAGGATCGGTACATCTGAACATCACACATGCGGGACAGGTACAGGATGGTAACAACAACTGCCCGAGTTACACCAGGAACACACAATCCCTCCATCAGTGCTCAGACTGTCTGCTATAGGCTGAGAGAGGCTGGACTGAGGGCTTGTAGGCCTGTTGTAAGGCAGGTCCTCACCAGACATCACCGGCAACAACGTCACCTATGGGCATAAACCCACCGTCGCTGGACCAGACAGGACTGGCAAAAAGTGCTCTTCACTGACGAGTCGCGGTTTTGTCTCGGGATCGATTTGGAGGTGGAGGGTCCGTCATGGCCTGGGACGGTGTGTCACAGCATCATCGGACTGAGCTTGTTGTCAATGAAGACATCCTCCTCCCTCATGTGGTACCCTTCCTGTAGGCTCATCCTGACATGACCCTCCAGCATGACAATGCCACCAGCCACACTGTCCTGTGCGTGATTTCCTGCAAGACAGGAATGTCAGTGTTCTGCCATGGCCAGCGAAGAGCCCAGATCTCAATCCCATTGAGCACGTCTGGGACCTGTTGGATCGAAGGGTGAGGGCTAGGGCCATTCCCCCCCAAAAATGTCAGGGAAATTACAGGTGCCTTGGTGGATGAGTGGGGTAACATCTCACAGCAAGAACTGGCAAATCTGGTGCAGTCCCTGAGGAGGAGATGCACTGCAGTACATAATGCAGCTTGTGGCCACACCAGATACTGACTGTTACTTTTGATTGTGACCCCCCCTTTGTTCAGGGACACATTATTAAATTTCTGTTAGTCACGCGTCTGTGGAACTTCTTCAGTTTATGTCTCAGTTGCTGAATCTTGTTATGTTCATACAAATATTTACACATGTTAAGTTTGCTGAAAATAAACGCAGTTGACAGTGAGAGGATGTTTTTTTTTTTTGCAGATTTCTTTTAAATTTTAATTACTTTAATTTTAGAAAAAAAATATTTTTCCACTTTCGTTTGGACAATTGGCAACTACCCATATATACAGAGTATCCCCCTCTCGTCCCCTTTCACTCAGGTAATCAAACAGAAGGCTTATTCATCACAGACAGCCTGCCCTTTCTCCACTGCAGTGAGAGAGCGAGAGAGTATTTAGTTTAACCTCCAGGTTTAAACTATAGTTTCCCCTACAGTCCCAAGAGGAGACATTGCCGCAGTGGCAGCCAAGAGCTCTACCCCACACACACTTCCTCTTCCTCCCAGTCCAAGCCATCGGTGTAATGCGATGGCATGGACATTATGTCATGATGTAATTCTTGTCTCAACAGCCCAGAAGCTGATGGCATTATGGCAGGAATGCCCAGTCATGACAAACTGACCATGTATTGGCCCTGGGATAAGCCCAGGCTTGGCATAACACACCTTCTACATCAATGCACAAATGTATTCACTGCCAAAGGAAGGGTACTGACTGCACATAGTGAATGTTAGAAGGTTGACTGTACATAGAAGCAGGTTAGAAGGTTCAATGTCAACATAGAGCTTTGAATACCCTGGCTCCAAACACTAATCTACATCAAGCTGGACAGGCGTCCTGTCCAGAGCATGTACATCAAGCTACCTCCTGCTACTGAAACAGGAGCTGGACAAGCGTCCTGTCCAGAGGGTGTACTTTTACATCAAGCTGCCTCATGCTACTGAAACAGGAGCTGGACTAGCGTCCTGTCCAGAGGGTGTACTTTTACATCAAGCTGCCTCAAGCTACTGAAACAGGAGCTGGACTAGCGTCCTGTCCAGAGGGTGTACTTTTACATCAAGCTGCCTCAAGCTACTGAAACAGGAGCTGGACTAGCGTCCTGTCCAGAGGGTGTACTTTTACATCAAGCTGCCTCATGCTACTGAAACAGGAGCTGGACTAGCGTCCTGTCCAGAGGGTGTACTTGTACATCAAGCTGCCTCATGCTACTGAAACAGGAGCTGGACTAGCGTCCTGTCCAGAGGGTGTACCTGTACATCAAGCTGCCTCATGCTACTGAAACAGGAGCTGGACTAGCGTCCTGTCCAGAGGGTGTACCTGTACATCAAGCTGCCTCATGCTACTGAAATAGGAGCTGGACTAGCGTCCTGTCCAGAGGGTGTACTTTTACATCAAGCTGCCTCATGCTACTGAAACAGGAGCTGGACTAGCGTCCTGTCCAGAGGGTGTACTTGTACATCAAGCTGCCTCATGCTACTGAAACAGGAGCTGGACTAGCGTCCTGTCCTGAGGGTGTACCTGTACATCAAGCTGCCTCATGCTACTGAAACAGGAGGAGATCGGCCTGAGGGGCTGGAGCCTTTCTGGCTCAGACAAGGCTTACTTATACAAGGCTTACTTATACAAGGCTTACTTAATTACTTTTGTATACTGTAAGTCAATAATCTATTCATTGCCACCCTCCAGCATATTGTATTGTAGATCTCCTGACAGGCGTAGATTATCTAAGGCTATAGTAGGATAATCTTTCCAGATTTAGTGTTTAACTTAAAACCATTATGCTCTTGACATTTCACTGTTAAGTTAGGTGAGTGTTTGACATCTTGTGATCAAATAGTGGGGCATGGAATCACTTTAATACTTTCATTCACTAATGATGACAAAAGGGATAGCACCAAAGGGTGTAGACTGCTGAACAGGGGTGTAGAACTAGACAGAGGACAAGCAGCTACACACACACACACACACACACACACACACACACACACACACACACACACACACACACACACACACACACACACACACGACAACTGGGTTACTAGTGCACATTTTTAGCAAAACACATTCAATGCTGTATTTTTATTGAGCAAGTTTACTTAACCCAACCCATATCTGTTTCTACTCAGCTCTTTAGGACAATGGGCTGCCACACAGCCTCAGACTGAACTGTCGGCTACATACACAGTGGCTCCAAGAAAGTGGCTCCTTTTCAAGACAAGCCGTGATAGATAGACTTTAACCAAGTTACACAGTAATATACACACATTAGCCCATGAACATTTCTATTAGTTTGGCACTGAAAACAAAACATTTCCTAACATTTGTTAGCAAATAACAAGAGTTTTGTTTACAACTGAACGCTACAACAGCACGTTAGTCAAAAGGGCAACACTTACCAGACTCCACAACAAGACAGAGGCCAGAGAAATGCCAAAATCATGCAATCCGTTCTCTGCACTATTCACCTGTGCAGACTATGGCGTCATTGTAACCTTTTTAACCTTCGCGAAATTCAGATAAAAACGCAGGATTATATAGATTAATTGGTGACGTCCTACAGTCAAAGGAAAAAGTTGATAAAAACCGGGCATATTGAACTGAAAAGTTGGTGTAGCAGCCTCTTATGGTAGTGGTATGCGGTATGCTATGCTGCAGGCAGAGATCATTTCTCAATCTCGGCTGCCATCTAGTGGGCAAATACAGTCCGTGTCAAATCAGCGCCATTGGGTCAGAATACAGTATATAGTTGACTGGATTACAGATAATACCCCATCAAAATAAAAAGGTGAAATAAGAGAAATGTTGAACTATTATATTGGAGAATTATCTTTGAATTGCAATTGAAGGGTTAAAGGCTTATCCATCATACAAAAATGTATATTTCATGGATCTAACCGTTGGATAAATTGTGCATCTTTATCCGATTCTTGGAATACGTAGAAATGCTCTCTAGTCATTGGCACACATTCTTATCTTGTCATACTTATATAATCATACAACTTCCCCAATTCCTCTAAAATTCCAACCGATCACAGGCTAAAATTGCATAATAGGCTGTAGTTCCATGTAATAACTTTGTTTCTGAGCAGGTTTACATTACAATAACATTTTATGTAACACATACTGTGGGTGGGCTCCAGGCATAAGCGACATAAACGGTAGGGCCCCCGGCCGCTAGTGCCCCCCTCCGACAAAAACAAATAAACAATAATTAGGAACTCAATTTACTGTTGAGTTAGAACAGTGGAATACACAAAGTGGTAGTTCTAAATCTGGTTGTGCCGCAGCAGTTTTTCTCCTGTTAAGTCGGTCATTGAAAGTCCCGAGTGGCGCAGCGGTTCTCAGTGCGAGCAGCGTCACCACATATCCTGGTTTGATTCCAGGCTGTATCACAACCGGCCGTGATTGGGAGTCCCATAGGGCGGCGCACAATTGGCCCAGCGTCGTCCGGGTTTGGCCGGGGTAGGCCGTCATTGTAAATAAGAATGTGTTCTTAACTAACTTGCCTAGTTACATAAAGGTATAAAAAAAACTGACAGTCACTCAAATTAGCCATGTCAGCGAACAATTTTTATATTGGTAAATTAGTCTAGTCAGCTATCTGAATTTGTGGTACTCATGGCCGACTCTGGGTGTGACTTCATCCACTTCCACATGAAAGCATGTGTTTCTCCCACAAAGTCCGAAAGCACGTAAACAATCAACCTTATAGCAGAAGCAGGTCATGGCCAAACACACATGTACACATATACACACACAGACAGGCTAATATTTGGATAACCTAACTATAAAGATTAAATAGGCTAAACGGCAAAATACATTGATACATTTCACATTTAAATTGGGCCATTCGTCTCAAAAAGTAAATGTATTCTTTAGATTACTTTTATTTAAAAAAATAATAATAATCGCCCTGGGATATGAGCTGATCCCCTTCCGAAGTTTACATTTAAAATTGTTAGGGTAAGGGTAGGATTTAGGGTAGGAACGTCCCAAAGATTTCGTACAGCACTGCCTGAGTTCCACCGGCTCATCGCTTAGTGATGTGCGCAGGCGCCGTTTTGGAAGTAATGGCCGTGTTCGAGAGGATTAAAATCGCAATGTATCATGGGTAAATTTTTACTGAATGATCTACAATTAGTGGTGAGTCGTTATTTGTGATGAAACGTGATTTGTAGATAAGTCAATCGGCAGTCGCTTTCAGTCATTTTGATGCTCTCGAACACGGCCAATACTTGCCAATAAGATCCGTGTTGTTGGGTTTCCACTAGATAGCACAGCCACACAGTTATATCGTATAAATGTATGAAAACAAAAATGAGCATTTTGGTCTTCATTCAAGGTTAGGTTTAGGCATAAAGTTAACAGCGTGGTTAAAGTTACGGTTAAGGTCAAGTTTAAAATCACATTTTAAGAAGAGAAA
Source organism: Salvelinus fontinalis (assembly GCF_029448725.1). NCBI lineage: Eukaryota > Metazoa > Chordata > Actinopteri > Salmoniformes > Salmonidae > Salvelinus > Salvelinus fontinalis. The sequence continues at coordinate 13,702,590 of NC_074696.1, forward strand.
TTGTAGAAATGGGCGGGGTTTAGGACTTTGTGGCTGGGGTAACTAGTGACGACTGTGTTGTCATAATCACCCACCCGAGTGGCTGCAGGGTGATTCTCCTATTGTACAGAATAGGATAGGGGGAACCATGGCGTACTTGCGAGGCGCCCCATCTAATATCCAACGCACAGACAATATGAATTGTGCGCGATTTTTGTGCTGAACCAAGATCCTCTATTTTTAAAACACAAAACCAGGACCTCGGATTATTTCTACGCGCACCATTTTGATCGAAGCGGTCCATGATGGAGCACATCCGAACGCCAAAGGTAAGCCAACCCTATATTTTAATTTCCATCCTATTCTTTGAGTATAGTTAGTCCTATTCCTAAATGAAACCGCATTTCAGTTGCTTCTTCTAAAGATGTGACAACGTTGCTGATTCGTGCCATCCCCTTTCCCATGTATCCAACGGCCCGTATATTCAGGGTTCCTGAAGATATAACAATTATATTCTCCGCAATGTATTTTCCTGGTTAAACTGTTACAAAAATGAACACTCAAAAACATAGCTCATATGATGGCATGCCTGTAAATCTTTACATTCGAATTTGCACAATCCGTTTCATTCTTGTCCTGGCTTCTTGATGTTTATTCTAGTCTGCCGCGGGAATTTCCCCACTGTGGATTCTAGTATAAAGGCAATAGGCCTCAATAAGGACACATTGTTACAGAATCCTGCGGTAGGTTACTTCAATGAAACAGTTCTAACATTCCAGAATGTCAGACATTCATATCTACAACGACAACATGTGTAAACATTGAGTTCTATAATAACCTTGTTTTTATGAGAAGATATGCCTCCACCAAGACAGTCAGTCACACACTTCAGTACATTATAGCCTATAGATATGATTACATTCCGTTTTGACCCCATTTATACTCGTGTGTGTTTTTGTGTCTGTGGCCCTATAGGTGGAGAATGTCCGCCTGATTGACCGTACGGCCCCTAGGAAAGCCACGGTGGGGACGCTATACCTCTCTGCCACACACACCATCTTCGTGGAGAACAACCCAGAGACACGCAGAGAGACTTGGGTAGGAGCTAGGAAGTGATACCAGTTGTTTCGACAGACCCCATTCTGACACGAGACCTATCACAAGTCGTCTGGCCTGACACTGTTCTGACACAACCCCCCTATCTACCCTGTGTGTGGCTTCCTTCCTGCCTTCTCAGGAAGATAGTATTGATTTGCTCCGGCACTTTGGAGACTCGCCTCAAGTCAATGGACCACATCCAATACATTTCCTCTTTAATGGATATCTCCTTCATACACATGTGAGATTTGTCGGTGTATTTAGGCCTACTGAAGTGAACAGGAGTGGAACCCTTTTCTCAGGGCCGGATTCCCGAACAGGCACAGATGGTGGGGGCCCCCCTGGAGGTCGTGGGCCCCCAGATAGCATATGATAGCAACATTTGTAGAATTACAGGAAATCAGCTTCAAAATCTTCTAAATTGTCTCTCAGCCTCATGAAAAAAATTGGAGAATAGCAGGAAATTAGCTTTAAAACTAAAAAACAAATTCTCAGCCTCATGGCATAATGTGAACAAGAGCATGATGAGCTATAAAATAGCACATTTTCTTCCCAGCCCCATGCCAACAAAGTGTAGAAATGCAGGAAATTTGCTTTAAAACTGCAACATGTTCTCTTATCCTCATAAAAACTATAGTTTAGTAAAAATGTAATTTGTCAGTTATTAAATGCATTTCTTATCATAACACCCAACTAATACTTATGTAATAATGTCTGCTGTCCATTATTGACAGACGACTGCTGCGGTTGAGTAATCTGAATGAAAATTTTAAAAAACAACAACAAAAAACTTGCCTACCCTTCCACTTCCAGAATTTTTATATTTTCAACTTAGCAATAGATGCCACTGTGACAGCCGGCCCCCTTCCCATTGGCCCTAACCCTTCGATATTTACAGATCTGAGGGATATGGATAGGTATCAGCAGTATAGTGGTAGAGCTTCCACCATATTGCCATCCCCTTACAGATCTGCAAACGTCAAAGGGTTAGTTGTTGCCGAGGGGAAGGGAGCGAATTGGGACCGTCTGTGAGAGTTCTCGGTTGTCGTTGACAGGTGCTCCACAGCATGGTGGCCAGTGTGGAGCGGCCGCCAACCACCCCTTCAGGAAGCCACCTGGTCGTCCACACTAAGAACTTCCAGGTGGTTCAGCTGCTCATCCCCCAGGAGAGGGACGCCATGGATGTCCAGGCCTCGCTCGCACGCCTCTCTCGCCCAGGTGAGAGAGACTATCACCTTTCAGAGCCCATTCACCTGGGTCCTGCTCAGTAGGGAGAACACTCTTTGAATTGGAATGGAACAAGGAGGTACTGCCAGGAGCATACCACCTGGCCACTGCTGGCTTGCCTCTGAAGTTAAGCAGGGTTGGTCCTGGATGGGAGACCAGATGCTGCTAGAAGTGGTATTGGAGGGCCAGTAGGAGGCACTTTTTCCTCTGGTAAAAAAGAAATAAATATATATACAGTGCATTTGGAAAAGTATTCAGACCCCTTGACTTTCTCCACAGTTTGTTACGTTACAGCCTTATTCTAAAATGGATTCAATTATTTTTTCCCTCATCAATCTACACACAATACCCCACAATGACAAAGCGGAAACAGGCTGTGGTAAATACAATTGATTGGACATGATTTCGAAAAGCACACACCTGTCTATATAAGGTCCCACAGTTGACAGTGCATGTCAGAGCAAAACCACGCCATGCGGTCTGGGGAAGGTTACCAAAAAGAACACAATGGTCTCCATCATTCTAAAAATGGAAGAAGTTTGGAACCACCAAGACTCTTCCTAAAGCTGGCCACCCGGCCAAACTGAGCAATCAGGGGAGAAGGGCCTTGGTCAGGTAGGTGAACAAGAACCCTATGGTCACTTTGACAGAGCTCTAGAGTTACTCTGTGGAGATAGAAGGACAACCATCTCTGCAGCACTCCACCAATCAGACCTTAACGGTAGAGTGGCCAGACAGAAGTCACTTCTCAGTAAAAGGCATATGACAGCCTGCTTGGAGTTTGCCAAAAGGCACCTAAATACTCTTAGACCATGATAAACAAGATTCTTTGGCCTGAATGCCAAGCGTCAAGTCTGGAGAAAACCTGGCACCATCCCTACGACGAAGCATGGTGGTGGCAGCATCATGCTGTGGGGATGTTTTTCAGCGGCAGGGACTGGAAGACAGGTCAGGATTGAGGGAATGATGAACAGAACAAAGTACAGAGATCCTTGATGAAAACCTTCTCCAGAGCGCTCAGGACCTCAGACTGGGCTGAAGGTTCACCTTCCAACAGGACACTAAGCACAAAGCCAAAACAATGCAGGAGTGGCTTCGGAACAAGTCTGTAAATATCCTTGAGTGGCCCAGCCAGAGCCCGGACTTGAACCCGATCAAACATCTCGAGAGAGACCTGAAAATAGCCGTGCAGCGACGCTCCCCATCTAACCTGACAAATCTTGAGAGGATTTGCAGTGAAGAATGGGAGAAACTCCCCAAATAGAGTTGTGCCAAGCTTGTAGCGTCATACCCAAGAAGACTCGAGGCTGTAATCGCTGCCAAAGGTGCTTCAACAAAGTACTGAGTAAATGGTCTGAATACTTATGTTAATGTGATATTTCCGTTTTTTTTGTGTGTTTTTTATACATATGCAAACATTTCTAAAAACCTGTTTTTGCTTTGTCATTATGGATTATTTTGGGTAGATTAATGAGGGAAAAAACAATTTAATGAATTTTAGAATAAAGCTGTAACGTAACAAAATATGGAAAAAGTCAAGGGGTCTGAATACTTTTCGAATGCACTGTATATATAAAAAACATATTTTATCCCAATGCCCCAGGGACATTGCCCTGTTTATGGTGTCGTCTTTCGGATGGGACGTTAAAGGGAGTCCTTACTCTATGGTCACTAAAGATCCCATGACACTTATCGTACGAACTGAAAGGTTCCAAGATCGAATCCCTGAGTTGACAAGGTAAAAATCTGTCGTTCTGCCCCGGAACAACCCACTGTTCCTAGGCTGTCATTGAACACAAGAATTTGTTCTTAACTGACTTGCCTCATTACATAAATACCATCATGGCCACCTAATCATTCCCAGCTTCCAATTGTCTCATTCATCCCCTGTAATTATCCCCCAGGTCGATGCTGTTCTTCTGTCAACTTACCTGGTAAAATTGAAAAAAACATACTACCTGAATTGTTGTTTTAACAGCAGAGGGTGTAGATTGGTACATAAGAGTGCAGCGGTCAGGATGCTCTTGGATCAGTTTGCCCTGCTGATCACGACCCTGGGCTTTGTGTGTTCAGGAGGGTGTACTGTACGTTTTCAGGGTTAGGTTCACCTCTCAAAGGTTATGGGCATAAGGGGAGTTGGACCAGTGGCCCAGTAACAGCAGTAACAGCTGTTTGTTGTCTATATCTGCGGTACTGCAAGAAACCCTGTCCCCAGTGGGATAGTAACGTTGATGAAATGGGTTTCTGTCCTGTTTGAATGACTCACTTGTTCAATGGATGCCGATGGCAGTGACCTGTTTCTGTGACTTCAGTTAAACTGTACTGAAACAGTCAAGGCTGCCAATACATTTATTGTGTAGCGGTTAAATGAATCTGAATCATTTGTTGTGTAGCGGTTAAATGAATCTGAATCATTTGTTGTGTAGTGGTTAAATGAATCTGAATCATTTATCGTGTAGTGGTTAAATGAATCTGAATCGTTTATTGTGCAGTGGTTAAATGAATATGAATCATAGTATGATCCTTTGATAGTCTGCTGTATTGTTTCTCTGTTGTCCACAAGAGATTTACTGTGAGCTCTACTGCTTGTCCTTCCATACGATCCCAACATGATTAATGATCAAATATGATCATTTGTTTCTATCTGTTTTGCCCAGAGAAATATAGCGAGCTCTACTGCTTGTCAATCAATCCCAATGCCAACAAGGAGGAGCGGGAGGAGTCCTGGAGTTTCCTAGACCTGCAGGCGGACTACAGACGCATGGGCGTGCCCAACAACCTCTGGGTCAGCACGCCAGCCAACAGCGAGTACAGGGTTAGTAGTATTACAGTCCTCTTCTGATTTTAACCACTATAGTCCTAATCAGATAGTGAGTACAGGGTTAGTACAGTCCTCTGTTGATTTTTCTGGTTTTGATAGAGTATTGAGTTATAGTCCTGATCTGATGTTGAGTACTGGGTTTGTTCAGTCTGGGTCTGATATTGACTATTGGGTTAGTAGCAGGGGTTGAAACTGAAATAATTTTCCAATTGTTTCGTTCTGAACAGAATAAAAAATAAAAAAAAAGTTTCATTCCACTGTTCCGGCCAGCAAAATAAAGTTCTGAACCGGTTCCAAGCCAAATAAAGAAGCAGTTTATATCGTTCCTTTGTGTTCCTTTTTTAACCTGTGAAAACAACAGTTTTTAACAGTTAGCTCATAAAATTACTTCGCCAATCAGTGTGGATAGAGCAGGCAAGCTAGTTGTTTACATGCATGATGGACAGACAAGTGTAGCCTATGGCGCAACATGCGACTGAAATTGTGCGGGTGGGGAGAGAGCGAGAGGATTGAGGAGGCTTGAAGCGAAGTTATGACATGCATTTTCTGAATTATCCACAGAATTATACCTAGGAGCAGCTTCTATGGAGGAACTTTGAATGTCCTTTGAGCTAGCTTGCTAACACGCTTGTGTGTGCAGAGTGGCCCAAGAATTATAAACACATCTTACTATGTTGTAGTTAATAAATCCAACGTGACATGTTATAACTAACCCTAAATTATCAGCATTGAAAAGGTTCATCCATTCTTCTCTAGCCAATGAAAAATCTCTCTCCCATTCTTCTGAATCAAGCTTGTAACGTCTGTACAGTAGCCTGTGCTTCGTAGAGGGGAGTTAGCCAAACAAGCACACGCACAGGCAAATATTTTCAGTTTGCAGGTAGACACTGGACTACGTTTGAGTGACAGAGTAAGGGCTTTGCATAGGCGTTTTGTTGTGGGACTAGAAAGAAGAGAAAAAAATGCCTGGAAACGTAAAAGAACGTTATTAACCGGTTCTGTTCCGGAACAGTTGGGTTCATTTTTTTTTTTCTAGGTTTCATTTCTGTTCCTTGACATTTTTTGCTCTTTTCCGGTTTTCTGTTCTGTGAACCGGTTCCAACCACTGGTTAGTAGTATAGTCCTCCTCTAAATACTTTCTCTCTCTGTCTGCAGGTGTGTGATACGTACCCATCAGAGCTGTTTGTGCCAAAGTCGGCCACACCTCCAGTCATCGTGGGGAGCTCTAAGTTCCGGAGCCGAGGGCGTTTACCCGTCCTGACGTACTTCCACCAGGATACCCTAGTGAGTGGATGGGGAATACTATCTGGGTCAATGGTGTGGGTTGACTCTGGAGAACAGTTGTTTTATGTTTGTTTAATTTAGGTGATTCGTCCATGTTTAATTCTTATGCCTGAACCAGTCATGGGTCTGAATATTGTGTTTTCTGTTTAAAAATTTCAAATGACTTTCATGACTGTTTAAATGTGGGCTTTTGCTTGGCTTGCCAAGACACACGCAGGATACTAGCACTGTATGAGTAGTGTTAAACACCACCTCTTGCTCTGAGCTGGATGTCATCACCAGTCACTTCAGCGTCTGACCCCTTCTCTCCCAGGCTGCTATCTGCCGCTGTAGTCAGCCCCTGTCCGGCTTCAGCGCTCGCTCCCAGGAGGATGAACAAATGCTGGAGGCCATCATGAAGTCCAACCCGAGCAGCGACTACATCTATGTGGTGGACACCAGGCCAAAGGTCAGAGGTCACCATAGATAGACCCTGGGGTCAGGAAGTGTCGATATACTGTAAGGTCAATGGGGGGTAATGGTACATGAATGGCATTTCGTTTTCTTTGAAGCCTCCTTGAATTGGGCGGACATCTGATCCATCCACCCTCCACATGCTGGCTCTCAGACTGTAGTCTCTCTCCAGGCTTTGTCGATTTAAAGCTGAATATCAATGGGCGGCAGGTAGCCTAGCGGTCAAGAGCGTTGGGCCAGTAACCGAAAGGCCGCTGGTGCAAATTTCAGAGCCAACTAGGTGAAAAATCTGTCGATATGCCCTTGAGCGAGACACTTAACCCTAATGGCTCCTGTAAGTCGCTCTGGATAAGAGCGTCTGTTAAAAGACTAAAATGTAACATGTAATGATGTCGTCAACAGTACGTATTTGACTGTATTGTGATATAATGATTATCATCTCTCTCCAGTTGAATGCGATGGCCAACCGGGCGGCTGGAAAAGGCTATGAGAACGAGGACCACTACACCAACATCAAACTGCAGTTCATCGGCATCGAGAACATCCACGTGATGAGGAACAGCCAGCAGAAGATCATTGACGGTAATGAGTTCCTCTTTCTCTTCCAACCACGGCCAACATTCTACTGAACGTCAGTCAGTATTCCTACTCAGTTCATGCACATAGTTGTCAGGTTCATGCATTCCTTTGGGTTGGCTTGTGAATGTCCCACATTGTGTGTGTGTATGCATGACTGACTGCCCTCTCTTCCTGTGTTGACCCTATAGTGGGTGAACTCAAGACTCCCTCCATGGGCGACTTCCTGTTGGGGCTGGAGAGCTCCGGTTGGCTGAAGCACATCAAAGCCGTGCTGGACGCAGGCGTCTTCATCGCCAAGGTGATACACACTGGGCAGGGCGCACGAGCACACACACGCACACACACACACACAATGGGTATCAATTTCAATAATGTCATACTGTGATGTGTGTGTGTGTGTGTAGGCGGTTGCGGAGGAGGGTATCAGTGTGGTGGTCCACTGTTCGGACGGTTGGGACAGGACGGCCCAGGCCTGCTCTGTAGCCAGTGTTCTCCTGGAGCCTTACTACAGGACTATGAAGGGACTCATGGTAAGGCTTTAGCTTCCGTTCATCACACACTATCTACAGTCTAAATCAGGGCACATACAGACTCTCTTCTACTGTGATCCAATCCAGAGATATATTTAGCACACGTGAGGCCAGTTGTCTGGACCGTGGCGTCTCCATGAAGTATGTGCTTTAGTCCAGGACTAGACATCATCTTGGTCTGGGAAACTGGCCCGTCGGGTGCAAGAAAGACTGACTTAATCTCTTCTTCCTGTCTTTTAGCTGCTAATCGAGAGGGACTGGGTGTCGTTCGGTCACAAGTTTTCACACAGGTCAGTCCGTCCCACATGTTTGTCTAAAAACCCAACTCCTAATCACTACCGGTGGCTCGCACATGTGACTGAGCAATACCTCACGAGGCTCTCTGTCTCTGCGATACCTCGGTTGTTCCCATAGCAATATTCTCGACATACTGTCAAGTTGAGGAACAGGGATAGTGAGGATTCCTCCATACACGATCAGTCAGTCACCTGCGTGAACCTTTCTAATTAGTTATTAGAAAGTAGCATTGAGTCGATACGAAACACTTCCCTCACAGTTCTTTAAATCTGCTTAAAAGGGGCAATCAGCAGTGGCGAAAATAGAAGCTTGTTTTACTCCAACGTTTGTAGTTAAAGAAAATGTAAACAAACACTATTAAGCCTCAACTATAATTTTGTTCTTTTGGACGGTCAATCCTTGCATCCATAGCTCTGTCTATGAATTTGAGGGGCAGGGAGACCGCTTCGTTATTGTTTCTACTGCTGATTGACACTTTAAACTCCTTATAAAAGTGTTTTAAGCCGCAGGCTTTCCTTCTCTGCAGGTACAACCATCTGGAAGGTGATTCTAAGGAGGTGTCCCCAGTGATAGACCAGTTCCTGGAGTGTGTGTGGCAGCTGTCAGAGCAGTTCCCCTGTGCCTTTGAGTTCAACGAGCGCTTCCTGGTCCAGCTGCACAGACACGTCTACTCCTGCCAGTACGGCAACTTCCTGGGCAACAGCCAGAAGGAGAGGAGGGACATGGGGTGAGACTGAGGGCGCCAATGTGACAGAGGTAGTTCAGTGAACCGTGCTTGTGTTACACGAATAACCTTGCCTGAGGCGTGAATACTTGTGTTAGCTCAGCGGGCTAACAACCTTGTGGTTCATAAGGCCGCTACAATCCCATTTCATGCAGGTCTCTGCCTTTCTTACAGCAAGCTCTTCTGTACTGTAACCCCTCTCATGTATCACATCTGGTGTGGTTTTCTCCAACGTTGGCCAGGTTGCGTGAGAGGACTCACTCCCTGTGGCACCAGCTGTGGAAGGACAGGGCACAGTACGCCAACCCCTTGTACAGGGCTGACCACACCCAGACTCAGGGGATGCTACGGCCAAACACCACCCCCTACTGCTTCAAGTGAGTTACTGCACCCTCTCAGTAGACTCACTGGGAAAACAAGAGTGAAAAAGCTAGAAGGTCTGGGACACTGAATGGTTTTTATTGACTTTGTGTCTTTGGGTACATCTGAGACGAAGGGTTGTGGGTTAAAATCCTAAAATCCATCAGATGGTAGCCTGTTGTAGAAAGCACTTTACTTTATAGTACAGTTTAGATCCAGAGGGTTTGTTCAATAGTTGTAGTACGGTGTATCTTGTCTCCAAGGATGTGGAAGGGCATGTATAACCGCGTGGAGAAGAGCGCGCCCCCACGCCAGACGCCCACTGACTTACTGACAGCTGTCAGGGAGGAGACTCAGCAGCTGGAGGAGGAGCTGACCAATCACCAGGAGGTAGCACCGGGAGGGACGGCCAACCCGGGCACCAAACAAGGCATACAGACACGCTCGCGTAACGCTCCCAATGAACGCTGCCCTTTAAGGCCAATTTAAGTTTAGCAATGTATTATTATCATTATGAATTACTATTAACTAGTTTATGCTGTTTTAACAACTATATTGTTGGGTTTTTACAGGGGAGGGGGCAAACACCAAGTCAAAGATAAGTTGAAGAAAATGTGTCTCAGAGGGGCGTTCAACAGGAGGGTTTCCGTTACATGTACAGTAGTCTGCTAGTAGTCTATAGACATAGTGATTCATTCATATTCTATCCCAGACTTACTGGTAACACTTGTCTTTTCATTTTTTCATCTGTCCATCTTCCAGAGGATTGCAGCCCTGACGAAGGGGGATCAAACTAAGGGTAATGCGGATCAGAAGACCAACAAAGTGTGTGAGGAAGAATGCAGGCCAGGTGGGCTGGCTCCTCCCACTGGAGATGGCCCCTTCACTAGCCCCCCTCAGGACTATTTTCCCTCCCAGGGGGGGCCCCCGGGCCCAGCTATGACCCTGCTCTTGGGGCCCTCCAAGGGCCCTGGCCCCGACGACCTCTCCTCGGCTTGCAGCGACATGGAATCAGGCGTGGCCGACCTCAGCAGCCCCGACGACAGTAAGGACCCCGACGAGGCCGTCTACTGCACGGCCTGAGCAAAAATGGCGATCAATGAGGGGCTTGTCGGAGGGGGGGTTGCCTTGACAATTGAATATCACAGAGGTCTCTGTTTTGAGACGGGGCCAATTGGACTGGATTTGACTTGTGATCCTTTTGTTCTGTTTTGTGTGTAGTTAGTATCTGAGCACAACGTGAGCACCTGCCGGGTATTGTGGTAACACTGGGTAGCTGTAGTGGATGTTTGAACCCCATACTAGTGTAAAATGTGAACAAAAATATTCCAGGACCAAACGTTTACAGCAAAGGCAAAATACTGGTGTGTGCAATATTTTGTCTTAAGCTATTAGGTTGAGTTACAATGTACTGTACAACATTTTAAAACAGAAAAAAACAATGTACATTTGTTTGTACTTTCCTTCAGACCAATGCATTACATTGGTTGCACCAAGTAGGACTACCCCTCCGAAATCTATTTGTCCATTCTGAAGTCTGAACAAGCATATAGGCTACAATGTTTCCCAGTGGTATATCATGGTTGTGATCAGGAGGCAAAAAAACCTTCAGGAAACTATTGACCGTTTCACCTCGTTCTGCACTTATGAACACGACCCAGATAACATGGCACATGTTCTTGGAACATTTATCACCACCCAATCTAGTTATGTTTACTGTCTCGTTCCAATAACCTGCCTTCACACAAATGAAGAACCACTGCACTTCTCAACTAGCCTGGATGAACAGAAATGTCTGCGTTGCCATGACTAGGCTTTTATTTGCTCTTGAAGTGAAAGTTGCTGCTTATTAGTAATGAAGAGACGTACTCTTTCCTTTGGAAAGCCCATTGAACGGCGGTAACCTTTTCAGATGGTTATTCCCACTGCTGTGTATACGAGTGCATTCACTAGCGCTGAAGTATGAACACTTAGGACACATTAGAAATGTTTCAACACCAGAGCACCACTTAGAATGCATGGCCAACACAGTGGTTCAATCTGAGTGGGATGTGGGTGGGGATTTTGGAACTCAAATCTCTTTGTGATAGGTAGCATTAGTTAGCCTGTGTGCCATTCTGTTTCTGTCCTCTTGCCTACAGACGGGTTAGTTGACAACAGCACGAAAAGATGTGTGTGCGCTTCAAAGGGGCAGAAAGCCGTGTTATGGTTCTGGATGGCCAGATCACAAACTGCCATGTGGGGGATCCTAGGTGGCTCGTTTCATCTTGTTCTTGAGACCATGTCTTGTTTTGATCTATGCTAATATGGCTAACATTTGCTAGCTAACCAACAACTAACAATCTATTTGAGAGACAAGTACTCATTGTGGAACTTTGTTTTCAATAAACATTGGAGACTAAATATAGTTTACATGTTGTCAACAATCTAAGCCAACCACGTCCGTTTTGCCCCATAGTTGCACACGCGTCGGTTTTGTTGCTAAACAACCAACCCGTATGAGGAATTGTCATGGCTACATCCAATGGATATCCTTTCCACTGTCCTGTTTAGTGTTCACTGTATATGTTGTTGTAAATGACCTGAAATAAACTATTCACTGTCAAAGGGAAATTACATGTGATGTGCTGGTTTAAAGCGCGTTCTTTTACAGAACGGAATAGTGTACATGAGGTTGTGAACATGACTGTGCATTTCAGTCACACTGGTCAGATGTTAATGTTGGGAAAAAAATTCAGGAATTCTTAGTAAACAAATGTTCTGAATGGTTTATTAACCTAAAGAAATTAAATAACATAGTACAAGGTGTCTTTGATTATAATAAAGCCTATTATTAACATTATTTAAATACAGTATCCGTTGTAGTTGGGTGTCCGGCAGCGTTAGCAAACTCATCGTCCAAATTCAAGTAGGTACGTATGTATGAGACAAGTCCCAAACCATCATCATCACTGGAAACTGTATACTGAAATTAGTTCAAAAGCCTAGTTCAGGATTACAATTCATACCACAATAGTTGCTTCTTAGCCTCTCAACACCAAGATGTGCTTCTCGTCTCTTTAGGGTTGTGTTGCTGGTAGATAAAACTCCATACTTGAGAAGAGAAGAAATGCAGCCTATGATCAAGTAAGACAAAAATGGAACATTGTTAAACCCATCATTGATCTCAAGTATAGTCAGTCCTTACATCCATAGCTACATCTATGCATTTGAGAGGTTACACTTCTCCAGCTGTTTACCAAAAAAAGCTTTGTAGTTGTTTGAATCTCAGATTGCCCCTTTAAGGTCAGATTCCATAAACCCTTTCGTACAGTATGTACTTCCTCCAACAGAGTAGCGTTAGTGTGTTTACCTTTTATAAACATGTGTGAGGGGGAAGGGGACGGGGCTCAGTGGCTGCTGGGGAACTGTCCGTGTGTGTTGATGGACTGTTGCAGCTTCTCCTCTTTGGCCCTTCTGCTGTGGCAGAGCTGTACAGCGAGAACACACACACACACACACAAGTCCAAATATGAAATCAAACATTGACTACTGTGTAACAGACAGTATTTACATAGAATCCCATTTCCTGGTTGTTGACTTGTTGCAGTACACCTTGTTCATATTACCACAGAGATGTTTATACAGACTCTCCATACACAACAGCTCAATGCTTCCCGGCTCTCTTTTCGTGGACTATGTCATGATCCTTCTCTTCTAACTCTGCTAGTTCAGTTACTGGTGAAAGACAGACATATCCATCCCCACACTATAGAATGCTTATACCGTTTTGACAACAAAGACGTGTTGAAAAATACATCTGCGGTTGAATTCTGCAGTGTGCTGGTATCAATCTTTCATGACTTTCTGTCAGCTTGTTGACTTGACTTTGACAGTTCAGTTTACCGTCCTCTTCTCCATGAAGTTGGCCAGGAAGTCGTCGATGTCCGTCTTGCCCTCCAGGAAGCTCTCGGCCGTCTCCTCTGACTCCTCCTCCGCCTGGTGGGCTGCCACCTTCAGACGAGCCTGCAGGGCACTCAGGCTGCAGCTCTGGAGAACAACACAAGTTCATAGGACGACACTTAAAAAAACTACGTTATTTGGTTTTCAAACCTCAAAATGGACTCAAACGTCAAGCCAAATCCACACCCCACAACATCAGCTGTGTTGTGAATAATCTATATGTTTCAACCCCAAAAACATGGACAAGATGAGCAGCGAATAAAACAACTCATGGACTGGGTCGTGGACTAGGTCATGGACTGGGTCGTGGACTAGGTCATGGACTGGGTCGTGGACTAGGTCATGGACTGGGTCGTGGACTAGGTCATGGACTGGGTCGTGGACTAGGTCATGGACTGGGTCGTGGACTAGGTCATGGACTGGGTCGTGGACTAGGTCATGGACTGGGTCGTGGACTAGGTCATGGACTGGGTCGTGGACTAGGTCATGGACTGGGTCGTGGACTAGGTCATGGACTGGGTCGTGGACTTGTCAATATTGATCTACTTTTGAGGTTTGAAAACATCTGATCATCACGTGTGTGTTTAGTGCAGGGAACACCTCACCTCACTGATGTCATGCTGTCTCTGCATCTTGGTCTCAAAGGCCGATTTGTTCTGGGTTAGCTGCTCGTACTGTCAACACAACAAGTAAGAACAACTAGCGTTCACAACACAATATACCGTCTATAGCAGTAGGACTGATCCCGAACAACATTTCAACTTGGCTCAATGGTACAAGGTGGTATCAGCTATAACGTTAGTAACAAACTGACAGTTGTCATGAGACATTCATACAGGTAGAGTGTGATTGCTAACGTATATTGACAGACAGACCTTCTGCATTCATTAGCCAGTGAGAGTGTATTATTCAACGACAGGTAGCCTAGTGGTTAGAGCATTGGGCCAGTAACCAAAAGGTTGCTAGATTGAATCCCCGAGCTGACAAGGTAAACATATGACGTTCTGCCCCTGAACAAGGCAGTTAAACCCACTGTTCCCTGTTAGGCCGTCATTGTAAATGAGAATTTGTCCTTAACTGACTTAAAAAAAAATACAAATTCTCACCTTGAACAGCATTTCTTGTCTTGTCCCCTCCAGCTGAGGTTCCAGCTGCAGGTTCTTCTCTGGGAGAGAGATGACCAAGACATGTCAGTGTGTGTCCCAGGGCAGCAGTGAACTCAGCTTCAACACTTCCCCACTTTCTAGCACACACTCATTTCACTACCTGCCCACATGAACTGACTGAGGATCTGTGTAACCATAGCGATTACGAGCTTGACACCAAAAGTGTCTCTCTGGGGACAGTTTGAGCATTTGGGCTCTCTGGGGAGAGTTAGTGATTTTGGGCTCTCTGGGGAGAGTTAGTGATTTTGGGCTCTCTGAGGAGAGTTAGTGATTTTGGGCTCTCTGGGGAGAGTTAGTGATTTTGGGCTCTCTGGGGAGAGTTAGTGATTTTGGGCTCTCTGGGGAGAGTTAGTGATTTTGGGCTCTCTGGGGAGAGTTAGTGATTTTGGGCTCTCTGGGGAGAGTTAGTCATTTTGGGCTCTCTGGGGAGAGTTAGTCATTTTGGGCTCTCTGGGGAGAGTTAGTCATTTTGGGCTCTCTGGGGAGAGTTTGTCATTTTGGGCTCTCTGGGGAGAGTTTGTCATTTTGGGCTCTCTGGGGAGAGTTTGTCATTTTGGGCTCTCTGGGGAGAGTTTGTGATTTTGGGCTCTCTGGGGAGAGTTTGTGATTTTGGGCTCTCTGGGGAGAGTTTGTGATTTTGGGCTTTCTGGGATAGTAGCGCTTCATCTCCTTACTGAGTCAGATGAACTCATAGATAAAAAATGTTAAGTCTCTGTGTGCAGTTTGAAGGGAGTTGTAGGTCGTTTCTGGAGCCGTTGCTAACTCGCGTTAGCATGACTGGAAGCTCATAATAACCATGGTCCTTGCTCTAGCATTTGTTTGTGTGTACATGGTGGGTCACAAGAAAACACTAAAGGCTTTGGCTATACAGTGTCACCCACTGCCCAGTCAAGTTTAGCAAACACCACTAGTGTGTAGGGAGACTCACTGGCCATGTCCACGATGCTGTTGACCAGCTCCTCCTTGTCAGTGGTGACCTGTTTGAGCTGGGGCAGACACACAAACAACTCCAGCAGCACGTCCTCCTGCTCACTCATGTCCTTCAGCTGGGACACACTGGGGACAATACACACACAGTCAGTCAGTCAGTCAGAGAGGGATATGGTGGGACAGATGGATGAAATCATACCTTGAAGGCAGAACCCAGTGTGTCAGAGTGAGCAATGAGCTGTCGCCCACTCTCAGCTATGATGTGGGCGTGCCGCAAGGGTCAATACTGGGGCCCCTCCTGTTCAGCCTGTACATTAATGATCTGCCTTCTGTCTGTACTGGGTCTGAAGTTCAAATGTATGCAGATGATACAGTGATATATGTGCATGCAAAGAGCAAACAACAAGCTGCACAAGAACTCACTACTGTAATGGTCCAGGTTACAAAGCGGCTCAGTGACTCATGTTTGCATCTCAATATGAAGAAAAAAAAAAAGTCTGCATGTTCCTCACAAAGAGGACAACTGATGCTGCTGAGCCAGATGTCTGTGTCAGGGGAAAAGCTCCACGTGGTATCCGATTTTAAGTACCTTGGAATCATACTTGATTCCAACCTCTTATAAAAAGTAGGTGAACAAGGTAACTCAAATAACGAAATTCAACTAAGCTAATTTGCGATTCATGCAAAATTGTTTAACTACAGAGGTAGAAAAACTGTACTTCAAATCTATGATACTCCCCCACTTAACATACTGCTTAACTAGTTGGGCCCAAGCTTGCTGTACAACATTAAAACCCATTCAGTCTGTCTACAAACAGGCTCTCAAAGTGCTTGATAGGAAGCCCAATAGCCATCATCACTGTTACATCCTCAAAAAGCATGAGCTCCTGAGTTGGGAAAATCTTGTGCAATAAACTGATGCATGTCTTGTATTCAAGATCCTAAATGGCCTGGCTCCTCCACTCAGGACTTTGTTAAACATAAAACCCAAACCCATGGCAGCAGATCCACAAGGTCTGCCATGAGAGGTGACTGTATAGTTCCCTTAAGGAAAAGCACCTTTAGTCAATCTGCTTTCTCTGTGAGAGCTTCCCATGTCTGGAACATACTGCAATCAGACACAAACAACTGCATCACCTATCACATCTTCACAAAAAAAACATGAAGACATGGCTAAAGGTCAATCAGATTTGAACATAATCCCTATCTTTGTATTGCCTCTTTCCATGTTGTCTGTAGCTTGTGTGGTGTGGAAACACTGTTGCTTTTACATATTTTGTTTAGTTGCTTTCTGTGTTATGTTTCTCTGTCTGCGTGCTACGTGTTGCTTGTTCTATGTTTCTCTGTCTGCGTGCTACGTGTTGCTTGTTCTATGTTTCTCTGTCTGCTTGCTACGTGTTGCTTGTTCTATGTTTCTCTGTCTGCGTGCTACGTGTTGCTTGTTAATATGTTGCTCTGTCTGCGTGCTACATGTTGCTTGTTCTATCAGTGCTCTGTCTGCCTGTTGCTTGTTATATGTTGCTCTTTCTGCCTGCTACGTGTTGCTTGTCCTATGTTGCTCTGCATGTGCTTACTGCTCATTGTTTGTCTGTATTGATATTGTCATTGTTTTTAATAACCTGCCCAGAGACTGCGGTTGAAAATTAGCCGGCTGGCTAAACTGGCACTTGTAAAAATACAAATAAATAACTCAAACACGGGAGAGGAAAACGCTAATATGTAGGTTGATGTGGGATTAAGTGATGGGAACCCAAACATGAAGGTTCAGAATTGGAATACAATATAACTTTATTGTCCAAACAAGATGGAATATCCCTGATTATCATTGGCTGTCAATTATTTACATGCCTATCCGTGAAAGCTGGTGGGACGAGGTATAGGAGGACGGGCTCATTGAAATGGCTGGAATGGAATACATGGAACAAAGTCAAATATGTGGTTTCCATATGTTTGATACCATTCCAGCCATTACAATGAGCCTGTCCTCCTATAGCTCCTCCCACCAGTCTCCACTGAAACCTATATACATATCATTATATCTAAACGTTTATTTGAGTCGTGTCCTCATACGTTACATTTGGACTCAGCGGCCCAAAAAGTGGGCGACGTATTAAACTCCAGTGGCAGAATGCACATACCTCATTTCAGACAGCTCAGGAAATGTTTCAGGAATCTCAGGCATCTTGTACATGTGGCCGTTCAACCCAGCCTGTTGCAGACAGAGTGATATCACGTCTTATGTAGCTAACCAACACATAAAACAAGTAGCTAAGCACTTGACCATCACAGCAGTACTCCAGTACAGAAGCTCTAGTCCGCAGGTGACTGACAGGCCTCAGTGCCTGGCAACAGTTGTTAGGGTATTGTGTGCTTAGGGCTGGTGGTGGTGAGGTGTTTTGAAAATAAAGTATAATAATATAATAGATGCCCCCAATGATTCTAACTAGAAGAACAGGTCAGTATGTGGCTATTAGTCTGTCCTGATGAAACATTGCTACATTAAACCTCTTGGGGCGTCTAAACTCCATGCCAAGTAGTCTCCTTAACTTATACATTTAGGTATTATGTCGGTATTAGCCAGATATCTACTGGGTAAACTACACTTCAATGAACCTGTGGTAGTGCGTTTACCTGGGAGTCTGCGGTGGGTACAGGGAGAGGCAGGTCGGTGATGAGGCCGTAGACAGGGGCTGCTGCCCAGGGAGGGCAGTGACCGTGAGCTCCCTCTACACCCGCGTGGGGCATGGGAGGAGGGGTGGGGCCCACGGGGCACAGCCCGTAGTGGAAGCTCTGTGTGGGGTAGGGAGGCATTCCCGACGGCTTGTACATGTTACTGCACCACAGAGAGAGATGGCAGGGAGGAAAGATGGGAGAAACAGAAAGCTGATGAGACTGGGTTCCCTTTCTGAAGAAACTGTACTCAGGTAAATGACACTAGTCACTGAGCTAGTCTTTCTGCCTCCTTGTATCCTTCACTGTAAAGCTATGGCAGTTATTATGGCCGTCTCATGTGACTTTTTACACCTTTTGATCGTCCTTTCATTGCATATTACATGCAACCCAAATAATTTGCCTTCAACGGCCAACAAAATTACATGATGACATGTTATGTGTGTGTGTGGTACTGACTAAGGGAAGCCGGTGGGGCCAGACGTCAGGACCGGTGGACTCTTCCAGAACTCATCCAGGAGACTCTGGATGACTTTGCCCAGATCTGAGTGCATTCCAAACTGAGAACAAATTAACATAGGCCTGTTAGCTTCATGACAAGCACATGAATACCAGATATTTGCCTCCATGTCAACACCTGCCCTTATACAGACAATGAACTAGTACCGAAACAAGTATAAATACCTAGAGAAAAACATAAAATGGTTACCATTCAGATCACCACAGATTTTGCTACCCTTGTCTCTTGTATTGTTGACGTAGACCTAAATAACATCAGATCTAGTTGAGAAGTACTTACATTGGTAATGAGGGGGCTGGTAACCATGGTGCCATTGTTGCTGTCTACCAGGTGATGTCCTACTGGAGGGTACACACTGACTACTGGTTTCTCCTGGGGAAACTGAGGCGGAAGCAAGCTGCAGAGGATGAGAAAGAGAAGAGGGAGATAGGGGGGAGAAAGGTAGAGAGAGAGGTCATTGAAAGTGATAGTAGCCTATGAGTTCTGAGGGTTTGAGTCCTATTGATCCTGCAAGAAATAATCAACAAGTCAGACATAGCCAGGTAAATGTAAGATTAACCTAGCTCTACTGTAAACCAATGGCAGGATGAGCTATTGGGGTTTACATACATGTTGACACTGATAGGACAACATGCTCATTTGTTGATGCTAAAACGTAAACATGTATGCATCTGTTAATGCTAACTCTGTAAACGTGCAGCTCACTCACATGTTGACGCTGATGGTTGAGTTGTTGACTGTGAAAGGGATTCTGTACTCCACATCTTTCTGGATCTCTGCTAAGCTGTAGGAGAAGAAAACCGAAACGTATAACGTTAGATACAAACCAGTTTATCCACCTTACACACAATACTTTGAAAGGTGCCAACACGTCAATCCAAAACGTATTTAGCTAGCTAGAATATTGAAAAAGATAGTGACATACACGTTATACATTAGACATATTGTTCATATTAGTTACATAACGTTACAATTATGTCACCTATAAAGTTAGGCTGAATATCTAGAAGAGAGCTGAGAGGCATCTCTCTCTAATGTTACTTGTAAACAATACATAATACTTTAATCTGACCTAGTCCCATCAACTGTCGGTGTTGCGATGAGGGGGAATAACGTCAGCTAGCTAGCTAGACATCGCACGATACACACTAATTACACCTTGTGACAACGCTTTAAATAGTAGCAAATACTTTAGCTAGATATCAAGGCTGACAAGCCACGGATTAGCCATAACTAGCTAGTTAGCATTGCTAGTACGTGATGTTGATTTACCTGGAGTGGGCAGCTTTGAGAGACTCGATCTGCCGTTGTCTTTGTTGCTGCAAGCTATTTAGGGGTGGGAGAGGTCCGGAACCCTTGGATAAGGGGAAAAGCCAGTTCATCCTATTCTGGCTGGGCACGAGCTTGAACTTAATGACTAGCTAGCTAATGAATTACTAAATCACTATCCAGCCTCAACAAGAACAGACGAGACAGACAAGGGAAGGAGAAAACCCCGTCGAGATGTAGCCAATGTTCGCTAACCTGTACCTTCTAGCTACTTGCACAGCGATAACTCGGGTTGGCATATTTTAGATGGTCGTAAAAAATAACTATTCAGTTTCTCCGCTTGAAGCATTTATCCAAAATTGGCACTGTCATTCTTGGTAAGCTTAGTAGCTACCGAGCACACAAACGGATAATAGGAAGACAACAACCCTCGTTGTGTACGAGCATGATTAAGTAGTTTGCGTACTACCTCACTGTACACAAAGAAAACAGGAAGGTAAATTGACAAGTATTTTTGTGAAAAAAAGTAACTATACATGAGACATATGTTTAAAAGGAAGAACATTATTTATGCAAATGTAACATAATTGTAATGTTTTTTTTTACATTCTCCGCATCTGGAGTTGAGAGGTCAATGCGCATACTTCAGTGACGTCACCGTATGTTTTACAGTTTGTACCACAGCATTCCTATGGTTTCTACTGTCACTACAAAGAACATCGATTGGGCAATGGGGGAAAAAATACTCTAGAAGATTTAAGAACTGCACCTCTAATTAAGTTAACATTACTTTATCATGACCTAGTGAAAGAATACATTGCATGTGTTCACTCTTATATAAGCCTAATGATAAAGTAAATACTATGATAACAGCCGGCACATAAACGTTATTATGCCACCTACTATTGACATTACATATAATCTATACACACTGGATTTTATCAGTGTTCTTGTTTTATTTACACAGAAGGTAGAGTTCTGACTGTATTAAAATCACATATCTCCTATACAACGTCATAGCAAGGCTGACAACAAGAACATTAAACAGTATTGAAACTGTTACTGTGATAAACCATGTATTAACCTGAACTAGAGGACATGATTCATACATGTTAATATTGACAATATTTAGAGCTAACCACTCTGATCATATTCCCTCCCTCAATGCTCCACAAGGAAGCAAAGAACGGTCATCAATGGCAGAAAGCGGATGAACTGAATCATTACTCAAAGCCCGCTTCGCGCTCAGAAGGGAATATCGCATCTCATCATCGTGGGTAGCGAGACCAAACACTTTAGAAACACATTTCTCAAGTCAAGAACTATAGAAATGATCCCTGAAAGTATAGTCTTAATTGAAAATGGGGCGAGCGAGACTAGCGTATATCGGAGCTGCCATTCTCACTAACGGTTTCCCACCGTACAAAGAGCACACTATAGGACCACGTGGCTGAAACGAAGCTTATTGGGCTACAAACAGTTGTTATACCCATGAAAGCTTCACAAAATACATGTTCAAGTTGCTCCACAATAGAACTTTGCAAATGAGGGAGGTGCCAGAGGGTAATAGTGCAGTTTTTAGGGGACTGCTTATTGGCTGAAAACGTCAATGGCCCACAACAGAGAAAATACAATTTAGATATAAAATGTAATTGAACAATTGGAATTCGAACTGGATTGGCATGATGGAGATTGCTTTGCAATAAATGTTCTATGCAATACTACGTCTGATATTGAACAGCATTGAAGCCAGCTGAACGATTTCCATGAAATAATAACTGACATCCAGATGAGTTGTAACAGTGTAAGTAAACCTAATGATTCGTTTCTTATTCAACAATATTTAGAGCTAACCACTCTGATCATATTCCCTCCCTCAATGCTCCACAAGGAAGCAAAGAACGGTCATCAATGGCAGAAAGCGGATGAACTGAATCATTACTTAAAGCCCGCTTCGCGCTCAGAAGGGAATATCGCATCTCTTCATCGTGGGTAGCGAGACCAAACACTTTAGAAACAAATTTCTCAAGTCAAGAACTATAGAAATGATCCCTGAAAGTATAGTCTTAAATAAGTTGAGGGCGAGCGAGGCTAGCCTATGTTGGAGCTGTTATTTTCACTAACGGTTTCCCACCGTACAAAGAGCACACGATAGGACCACGTGGCCGAAATCATGCTTAATCGGGCTACTTTCATCAATAGGTCACATATGGAATCAGTTATTGTCGTGTTTTATGCCCAAGAAAGCTTCACAAAATACATTTTCAAGTTGCTCCACAATAGAACTTTGCAAATGAGGGAGGTGCCAGAAGGTACTCATTGCAGTTGTTATGGGACTGGCATTGGCTGAAAAAGTCAATGGCCTACAATAGAGAAAATCAAATGTAGAAATCAAATGTAATTGAAAAGGTAGAGTTCTGACTGTATTAACATCACATATCTCCTATACAACGTCATAGCAAGGCTGACAACAAGAACATTAAACAGTATTGAAACTGTTACTGTGATAAACCATGTATTAACCTGAACTAGAGGACATGCTTCATACATGTTAATATTGACAATATTTAGAGCTAACCACTCTGATCATATTCCCTCCCTCAATGCTCCACAAGGAAGCAAAGAACGGTCATCAATGGCAGAAAGCGGATGAACTGAATCATTACTCAAAGCCCGCTTCGCGCTCAGAAGGGAATATCGCATCTCATCATCGTGGGTAGCGAGACCAAACACTTTAGAAACACATTTCTCAAGTCAAGAACTATAGAAATGATCCCTGAAAGTATAGTCTTAATTGAAAATGGGGCGAGCGAGACTAGCGTATATCGGAGCTGCCATTCTCACTAACGGTTTCCCACCGTACAAAGAGCACACTATAGGACCACGTGGCTGAAACGAAGCTTATTGGGCTACAAACAGTTGTTATACCCATGAAAGCTTCACAAAATACATGTTCAAGTTGCTCCACAATAGAACTTTGCAAATGAGGGAGGTGCCAGAGGGTAATAGTGCAGTTTTTAGGGGACTGCTTATTGGCTGAAAACGTCAATGGCCCACAACAGAGAAAATACAATTTAGATATAAAATGTAATTGAACAATTGGAATTCGAACTGGATTGGCATGATGGAGATTGCTTTGCAATAAATGTTCTATGCAATACTACGTCTGATATTGAACAGCATTGAAGCCAGCTGAACGATTTCCATGAAATAATAACTGACATCCAGATGAGTTGTAACAGTGTAAGTAAACCTAATGATTCGTTTCTTATTCAACAATATTTAGAGCTAACCACTCTGATCATATTCCCTCCCTCAATGCTCCACAAGGAAGCAAAGAACGGTCATCAATGGCAGAAAGCGGATGAACTGAATCATTACTTAAAGCCCGCTTCGCGCTCAGAAGGGAATATCGCATCTCTTCATCGTGGGTAGCGAGACCAAACACTTTAGAAACAAATTTCTCAAGTCAAGAACTATAGAAATGATCCCTGAAAGTATAGTCTTAAATAAGTTGAGGGCGAGCGAGGCTAGCCTATGTTGGAGCTGTTATTTTCACTAACGGTTTCCCACCGTACAAAGAGCACACGATAGGACCACGTGGCCGAAATCATGCTTAATCGGGCTACTTTCATCAATAGGTCACATATGGAATCAGTTATTGTCGTGTTTTATGCCCAAGAAAGCTTCACAAAATACATTTTCAAGTTGCTCCACAATAGAACTTTGCAAATGAGGGAGGTGCCAGAAGGTACTCATTGCAGTTGTTATGGGACTGGCATTGGCTGAAAAAGTCAATGGCCTACAATAGAGAAAATCAAATGTAGAAATCAAATGTAATTGAAAAGGTAGAGTTCTGACTGTATTAACATCACATATCTCCTATACAACGTCATAGCAAGGCTGACAACAAGAACATTAAACAGTATTGAAACTGTTACTGTGATAAACCATGTATTAACCTGAACTAGAGGACATGCTTCATACATGTTAATATTGACAATATTTAGAGCTAACCACTCTGATCATATTCCCTCCCTCAATGCTCCACAAGGAAGCAAAGAACGGTCATCAATGGCAGAAAGCGGATGAACTGAATCATTACTCAAAGCCCGCTTCGCGCTCAGAAGGGAATATCGCATCTCATCATCGTGGGTAGCGAGACCAAACACTTTAGAAACACATTTCTCAAGTCAAGAACTATAGAAATGATCCCTGAAAGTATAGTCTTAAGTTCTAAACGTGCGAGCAACGGTAGGCCATGTTGGCGCAATCATTCTGACTGCCGGTTTCACAGCTCCCTCCCTCACTGTCACTACCTACAGTCGCTTCTCACTGTAAACAGAGCGCGATACAGCAGCACGTGGCAGCAGCCTTACTGACTTTTTTTTCTTCAGGTATCACATTGTATTAAATGAAAGTAACAGTTCATAATCATATCATATAATTTACTGGCTCACAAAAAGCACACATGTCCCAGATTCACAGAATACATTCTCTAGTTTCCTAAAATTAAAAAATGGGAGGTACCTACCAGAGGCTGGTCAGCTTTTGGGCGACTATGACCATTGGCTGAAAAACCCTGTGGTATACGTTAGATAATATAATTCTTGTTTTATATTGAACACAAATATAAACGTAACTAGAACAATTTAAACTAGTTTACTGTGATAGTTCATATAAGGAAATCGTTCAATTGAAATAAATAAATTACGCCATAACCAATGCATTTCACATGACAAAGGTGCCTTCTCAACCCCCTCTTGTACTCCCTGTTCCCCCTATGACTGCGTGATCACGCACGCCTCCAACTCATTCATCAAGTTTGCAGATGACACAACAGTAGTAGGCCTGAATACCAACAATGATGAGACACCCTACAGAAAGGAGGTGAGGGCCCTGGCGGAGTGGTGCCTGGAAAATACCCTCTCCCTCAACGTCAACAAAACGAAGGAGCTGATCGTGGACTTCAGGAAACAGCAGAAGGAGCATTCCCCTATCTACATCGATAGGACCGCAGTGGAGAAGGTGGAAAGCGTCAACTTCCTCGTAATACACATCACTGACAATCTGAAATGGTCCACCCACACAGACAGCATGGTGAAGAAGGCGCAACAGCAATTCGGCTTGGCGCCCTAAGACCCTCACAAACATTTACAGATGCACAATTGAGAGCATCCGGCTGTATCACCGCCTGGTACGGCGGTGCACAACTGCACCGCCCGCAACACGCAGGGCCCTCCAGAGGGTGGTGCGGTCTGCACAACGCATCACTACGGTCGCACTGCCTGCCCTCCATAGACCTGATGTCACAGGAAGGCCAAAAAGATCATCAAGGGCATCAACCACCCGAGGCACTGCCTGTTCACCCCGCTATCATCCAGAAGGCGAGGTCAGTACAGGTGCATCAAAGCTGGGACCGAGAGACTGAAAAGCAGCTTCTATCTCAAGGCCATCAGACTGTTAAATAGCCATCACTACCAGGTTACCACCCGATTACTCAACCCTGCACCTTAGAGGCTGCTGCCCTATATACATAGACATGGAGTCACTTTAATAATGTTTGAATACTTCTTTACTCATCTCATATGTATATACTGTATTCTATTCTACTGTATTTTAGTCAATGCCCCTCCCGACATTGCTCGTCCTAATATTTCTTAATTCCATTCTTTTACTTTCAGATGTGTGTATTGTTGTGAATTGTTAGATACTACTGCACTGTTGGAGCTAGGAACACAAGCATTTCGTTACACCTGCAATAACATCTGCTAAATATGTGTATGTGACCAATACAATTTGATTTGACTGAGCATGGGCCCACCCACTGGGGAGCCAGGCCCAGCCAATCAGAACAAGTTTTCACCACAAAAGGGCTTTTTTACAGACAGAAATACTCCTCAATTTCATCAGCTGTCTGGGTGGCTGGTCTCAGATGATCCCGCAGGTGAAGAAGCCAGATGTGGAGGTCCTGGGCTGGCGTGGTTACACCTGGTCTGCGGTTGTGAGGCCGTTTGGACGTACTGCCAAATTCTGTCAAACAACGTTGGAGGTGGCTTATGGTAGAGAAATGAACATTCAATTCTCTGGCAAGAGCTCTGGTGGACATTCCTGCAGTCAGCAAGACAATTGCATGCTCCCTCAAAACTTGAGACATCTGCGGCATTGTGTTGTGGGACAAAACTGCACGTTGTAGAGTGTCCTTTTATTGTCCCCACCACAAGATGTAAGGATCATGCTGTTTAATCAGCTTCTTGATATGCCACACCTGTCAGGTGGATGGACTCGCTTGGCAAATGAGAAATGCTCACTAATAGGGATTTAAACAAATTAGTGCACAAAATTTAGGAGAAATAAGATTTTGGTGCATATGGAACATTTCTGGGATCTTTTATATCAGCTCATGAAACATGGGATCAACACTTCACATGTTGTTTATATTTTTGTTCAGTAGAGTTGTACTGCAGCTGAAAAGTTGGCATTGTGGACATCATTGATATGATGAATGGAAATAGATGATCTGTCTTTTTCCAGCGCAACATCAAAGATGAATAACAGCGCTGAAATGACATTATTAAACTATTGCATCAATGTAATACTATGAAATGTTTGTTTAATTTTCACTTTAACAAGATTAAGAGTACACCACTCTGTTCATATTCTGGTAATGTGTCATTCACAAACTAGTTGGCTCTAAGAGCCAGCTTTTGTAGGTGAACGTTGGGAGCCGGCTCGCATATCAGAAGAGCCAAATCTATTTATAAAAATTAAGATATTAATAAATAAAATATTTAAATGAAGAGTTAACTATAACCACTAATAAAATAATATAGGCCTAACTGCTCAAGCGCACACATTCATTCTGTCTGCTCAGACTAACAGCCTCATCTGTTGTTCCTGTCAATCAGACACGCAGCGTCAACCAAAGATGCGTAAGGGAGAGCCGAGCCAACTCACTCACAGTCACACACTTAGCAGCCGAGGAGAGAGAGGAAGGACAGCTGTGAAAACAACAGCTGGAAAATGAGTCGGAAGCACAGTAGCATTTGGACATCAAGGCGGTGGCCCGTTCCTGTAGGTTCATGCTCTACAACATCCGCAGAGTACGACCCTGCCTCACACAGGAAGCGGCGCAGGTCCTAATCTAGGCACTTGTCATCTCCCGTCTGGATTACTGCAACTCGCTGTTGGCTGGGCTCCCTGCCTGTGCCATTAAACCCCTACAACTCATCCAGAACGCCGCAGCCCGACTGGTGTTCAACCTTCCCAAGTTCTCTCACGTCACCCCGCTCCTCCGCTCTCTCCACTGGCTTCCAGTTGAAGCTCGCATCCGCTACAAGACCATGGTGCTTGTCTACGGAGCTGTGAGGGGAACGGCACCTCAGTACCTTCAGGCTCTGATCAGGCCCTACACCCAAACAAGGGCACAGCGTTCATCCACCTCTGGCCTGCTCGCCTCCCCACCACTGAGGAAGTACAGTTCCCGCTCAGCCCAGTCAAAACTGTTCGCTGCTCTGGCACCCCAATGGTGGAACAAACTTCCCCACGACGCCAGGACAGCGGAGTCAATCACCACCTTCCGGAGACACCTGAAACCCCACCTCTTTAAGGAATACCTAGGATAGGATAAAGTAATCCTTCTGACCCCCCCCCCCCCCCTCTCCCCTTAAAAGATTTAGATGCACTATTGTAAA
The DNA here is from genome assembly GCF_029448725.1 of Salvelinus fontinalis. NCBI lineage: Eukaryota > Metazoa > Chordata > Actinopteri > Salmoniformes > Salmonidae > Salvelinus > Salvelinus fontinalis. The sequence goes on from NC_074696.1 coordinate 13,730,133, forward strand.
GTGGCTGTTCCACTGGATGTCATAAGGTGAACGCACCAATTTGTAAGTCGCTCTGGATAAGAGCGTCTGCTAAATGACTTAAATGAAATGAAATGGATGCATTTTAATAATGTAGACAATCTCAGTGATGCCAGAGCGATTGATGAGGCTCTTCAAAGAATAACCTCAGCAGCAGGGAGGGACAGCCCCAGCAGTCAGCTGGCTCAGGCACCAGGGCAACAGGAAGAAGAGGGATCAGATGGAGCAGAAGCACCACCAGTAGTGCCACAAACGTCTGCTGTTTGACGAGAGAGCAACTGGGGATGCAGCACGAAGGAATCAATCAGCAGATGCCATAATGGAGGTCCGATCCTATTTGGAGGAGCCCCTCCTCAAAAGATCTGCAGATCCTCTGAGCTGGTGGAAGAACAAGGCCTCTGTCTACCCATGGCTTACTAAAGTCATGACAGGGAGACTCTGCATAGTGGCCACATCAGTTCCCTCTGAGAGGGTCTTCTCGAAAATGTGACAAATAATTACTGAGAGAAGAAACCGCATCAGCCGCTCGAAAGTGAGGCAGCTTGGATTTCTGAATGCAAATCTCTCATAAATGCAAATATGGTCAGCATTGCTGTGTGCTGCTGGTTATAACATGGCAATAAAGTAGAGAGAAAAGAGGGACCAGTTTCATTGTCACGCCCTGACCATAGATTGCTTTGTATGTTTCTATGTTTTGTTTGGTCAGGGTGTGATGTGGGTGGGCATTCTATGTTGTATGTCTAGGTTGTCTATTTCTGTGTTTGGCCTAGTATGGTTCCCAATCAGAGGCAGGTGTCAGTCGTTGTCTCTGATTGGTAGCCATATTTATGTAGCCTGTTTTTCTTTGTGTTTTGTGGGTGGTTATTTTCTGTGTCTGTGTTTCACCATACGGAACTGTCTCGGTCGTTTATCGGGGTATTGTTTTTGTTCATTGTTCTAGTATTCTTACTAAAATGGATACTTACCATGCTGCGCATTGGTCCTCCTCATTCCAACGACGAGCGTTACATTCATGTTTTAAGTGGGATGATGCAGTTTTGCACGTTATTTATTTTTCTTTGATATGGTGCAATATTCTATTATTATGTTGTTCGGATTGAATTTGTTTTAAATTGTTAAATGTATATGCTCTTTGTTTATATACATTAAAAAAGTTATACTTTAAATGCACATGTGTAATAGCATCCTTCTTTTTTACATTCAATTTGTGGGATGCTGCAGTTTTGCAAATTGTTATTTTTTTTTTTTTGATATGGTGCAATATTCTATTATGCTGTTCAGATGGTATTAGTTTTGAACGGTCAGATTTATAGGCACTTTGTTTATATACATCAAAAAGTTATACTTTAAAAGCAAATGTTTAATAGCATTCTTTTTCATAACAAACCAATGCATTTTAAATACATTGTGGTTAAGGTAGAGTATGATTTCATTTAATAATTTAATTAGAATTGTTTTAACACCAATCATAGTCAAACTATCGCAAACCGTTTGACTTGAAAAATACAAACCATATTTTTTTAAAGAGCAGCTTGGGAGCCAAAAGAGCCGGATCTTTTTGGTGAGCTGAGACGGACAAGCAGGCTCACTGAAAAGAGTCGGAATGCCCATCACGATCATATGCTCCACAAGGAAGGAAACAACGGTCATCAATGACAGAAAGCGGATGAACTGAATCATTACTCAAAGCCCACTTCGCGCTCAGAGGGGAATATCGCATCTCATCATCGTGGGTAGCGAGACCAAACACCTTAGAAACACATTTCTCAAGTCAAGAACTATAAAAATTATCCCATTGGTTGAACACGTCAGTGACCCACAATAGAGAAAATACAATTTAGATATAACACGTAATTGAACAATTTGAGTTCTGACTGGATTGGTATGATGAATGGAGATTGCTTTGTACTACATTTCCTATTTTGATTTCCTTGGGCTCCCGCGTGGCTCAGCAGTCTTAGGCACACCATCTCAGTGCTGGAGGTGTCACTAGTTGCACTAGTCACTGGTTCGATCCCGGGGTGTAGCAACCGGCCGTGTTCGGGAGTCCCATAGGGCGGCGCACAATTGGCCCAGCGTCGTCCGGGTTCGGGAAGGGTTTGACCGGGTAGGGAAGGGTTTGACCGTGTAGGCCGTGATCGTAAATACGAATTTGATCTTAACTGGCTTGCCTAGTTAAAAGGTAAAAAAATGCATTACCACGTTGGACATTAAACAGCTTTGAAGCCAGTTAAACTATTTTCATGAATTAATTACTGACATCCAGAAGTGTTGTCAAAGTGTAAAACTAATGAATCATTCGATATTTAACACTATTTAGAGCTAACCACTCTGATCATATTCCCTCCCTCAATGCTCCACAAGGAAGCAAAGAACGGTCATCAATGGCAGAAAGCGGATGAACTGAATCATTACTCAAAGCCCGCTTCGCGCTCAGAAGGGAATATCGCATCTCATCATCGTGGGTAGCGAGACCAAACACTTTAAAAACACATTTCTCAAGTCAAGAACTATAGAAATGATCCCTGAAAGTATAGTCTTAATTGAAAATGGGGCGAGCGAGGCTAGCGTATATCGGAGCTGTTATTTTCACTAACGGTTTCCCACCGTACAAAGAGCACACTATAGGACCACGTGGCCGAAATGAAGCTTATCGGGCTACTTTTCATCAATAGGTCACATATGGAATCAGTTATTGTCGTGTTTTATGCCCAAGAAAGCTTCACAAAATACATTTTCAAGTTGCT